>NC_069502.1:1119367867-1119702867 GCF_027579735.1 Bombina bombina | reverse complement strand
AAAGAGGGCACGTTTCGACCTATTTTAGATCTAAAAAGTCTAAACAAGTTTCTCAGAGTCCCATCCTTTAAGATGGAGACTCTTCGAACAATTCTGCTATTGATCCAGGAAGGTCAATATGACTACCGTGGACTTGAAGGATGCATATCTTCATATTCCTATCCACAGGGATCATCACCAGTTCCTAAGGTTTGCCTTTCTGGACAAACATTTTCAGTTCGTGGCTCTTCCCTTCGGGTTGGCCACAGCACCCAGGATCTTCACAAAGGTTCTAGGGTCCCTTCTAGCGGTTCTCAGGCCACGGGGTATTGCAGTGGCGCCTTATCTGGACGACATTCTGATCCAGGCGTCATCCTACCATCTGACAAAGTCTCATACAGACATGGCTCTGTCCTTTATGAGGACTCACGGGTGGAAGGTGAATCGAGAAAAGAGTTCATTAATTCCACAGACCAAGGTTCCCTTCCTGGGAACTCTAATAGATTCCATATCCATAAAAAAAATTCTTGACAGAGGTCAGAAAGTTAAAGATTGTGAATATGCCGAGCCCTTCAGTCCAATCCTCGGCCATCAGTGGCCATCCGCGGCAATGGACATCATTCCGTTTGCTTGTTTTCATCTCAGAACACTACAGCTGAGCATGCTCAGACAATGGAATGGAGATGATGCAACTTGTCTCAGATAGATCTGGATCAGGAGACAAGAGACTAATTTCTTTGGCGTTTATCTCAGGATCATCTGTCCCAAGGGACGTGCTTCCTCAGGCCCTCATGGGTGATAGTGACGACGGACCCAGCCTTCTAGGTTGGGGTGCAGTCTGGAATTCCCTGAAGGCTCAGGGTGTGTGGACTCGTTCAGAGTCAATTTTTCCAATTAATATTATGGAATTGAGGGCAATATTCAATGCGCTTCAGGCGTGACCTCAGTTGGCTTCGGCCAAATTCATTCACTTTCATTCGGACAACATCACGACTGTGGCTTATCAATTATCAGGGAGGAACAAGTAGTTCCTTAGTGATGACAGAAGTATCCAAGATAATTCGGTAGGCAGAGGCCCACTCTTGTTATCTGTCAGCAATCTACATCCCAGGAGTGGACAACTGAGAGGCAGACTTTTTAAGCAGACAGACGTTTCATCCGGAGGAGTGGGAACTCCATCCGGAGGTCTTAGCCACTCTGATCCTCAGATGGGGCAGACCAGAGTTGGATCTGATGGCATCTCGTCAGAATGCCAAACTTCCAAGATACAGATCCAGGTCAAGGGATCCTCGGGCCGAACTGATAGATGCCTTGGCAGTGCCTTGGTCGTTCAACCTAGCTTATGTGTTTCCACCGTTTGCTCTCCTGCCCCGGGTGATTGCTTGGATCAAACAGGAGAGGGCTTCAGTAATTCTAATCGCGCCTGCGTGGCCTTGCAGGACTTGGTATGCCGATCTAGTGGACATGTCCTCTCTGCCGCCGTGGAAGCTTCGATTGAGGCAGGACCTTTTCATTCAGGGACCTTTCCAACACCCAAATCTAGTTTCTCTGCAACTGACTGCTTGGAGATTGAACGCTTGAATTTATCTAAGCGGGGGTTCTCTGATTCGGTCATTGATACTTTGATTCAGGCACGTAAGCCTGTCACTAGAAAGATCTATCATAAGATATGGCGTAAATATCTTGGTTGGTGCGAATCCAAGGGCTACTCATGGAGTAGAGTTAGGATTCCCAGGATTTTGTCTTTTCTCCAAGAAGGATTGGAGAAAGGGTTATCAGCGAGTTCCTTAAAGGGACAAATTTCTGCTTTGTCAATTTTGCTACACAAACGTTTGGCAGATGTTCCAGACGTTCAGTCTTTTTGTCGGGCTCTAACCAGAATTTAGCCTGTGTTTAGACCAATTGCTCCACCCTGGAGTTTGAATTTAGTTCTTAATGTTCTTCAAGGGGTTCCGTTTGAACCCATGCATTCCATAGATATTAAGTTGTTATCTTGGAAAGTTTTATTTTTGGTTGCTATTTCTTCTCCTAGAGTTTCGGAGCTTTCACTGCTACAATGTGATTCACCTTATCTTCCATTCTGATAAGGTGGTTTTACGTACCAAACCTGGTTTCCGTCCTAAGGTTGTTTCTAATAAGAATATTAATCAGGAAATTGTGGTTCCTTCATTATGTCCTAATCCTCCTAAGAAGGAGCGTATGTTGCATAACTTGGACGTGGTCCGTGCCCTGAAGTTTTACTTGCAGGCGACTAAGGATTTCCGTCAGTCATCTACATTATTCATTGTTTTTTCTGGAAAGCGTAGGGGTCAGAAAGCTACGGCTACCTCTTTCTTTTTGGCTGAAGAGTATCATCCGTCTGGCGTATGAGACTGCTGGACAGCAGCTTCCTGAAAGAATTACGGCTCATTCTACTAGGGCTGTGGCTTCCTCATGGGCATTTAAAAACGATGCTTCTGTTGAACAGATTTGCAAGGCTGCAACTTGGTCGTCTCTTCACACTTTTTCCAAATTTTCCAAATTTGATACTTTTGCTTCTTCTGAGGCTGGTTTTGGGAGAAAGGTTCTTCAAGCAGTGGTGCCTTCCGTTTAGGTTCCTGTCTTGTCCCTCCCTTTCATCCGTGTCCTGTAGCTTTGGTATTGTATCCCACAAGTAAGGATGAAATCCGTGGACTCATCATATCTTGGAGAAGAAAAGGAAACTTATGCTTACCCGATAAATTTATTTCTTCTACGATATGACGAGTCCATGGCCCACCCTTTCATTTTTAAGACAGGTATATATTATATGTTTTTAAACTTCAGTCACCTCTGCACCTTTGGCTTTTCCTTTCTCTTCCTAACTTCGGTCGAATGACTGGAGGTGGAGGGAAGGGAGGAGCTATATATACAGCTCTGCTGTGGTGCTCTTTGTCACTTCCTGTTAGCAGGAGGTTAATATCCCACAAGTAAGGATGAAATCCGTGGACTTGTCATATCGTAGAAGAAATAAATTTATCAGGTAAGCATAAATTTCCTTTTTCGTTGCGAGCGGAACAGGAAAGGCCTTATTTCCAAGACCTTAGCCAGCCTGCAATCATATGTGTTCTTTAAATGCAAAGTGTTTAATATGAACTGCTAATACATTAACTGTTTGATTAATTATTTGTGCATGGAATCATGAAAATTTCCAATCCCTTACAGTCTTTTTCATGACATCTGTGTTAAACCTCCTATATCAAAAAGTAAGTGGGATGTTGTGCTGATCATAAAGTGATTGTAACTATGGGCTTAAAGGGACATAAAACAAGTTTTGATAGAGACAAAATACAATATGTACTTTAATTACTTTACCTGCAAATTTATACTGCAGTGCCTCGCCATTAACCCTTTCTTTTTTGTTTCTGAATTGTAAAGCTGTAACTCCCCCCACACATTTCCTTCTATTGCCGTTTTTATATCTACTATTGCTTTGGTAGAATGCAGAAGTACACAATGATTATCTGCTGAAGCAAATAAGCAGCTGTGAAATACAATGCCTGTGTTTCTAATGCTAAACAGTTATGGGGGGGTGGATCAGACTGACAGCTTAGCTATGTAAGTAATCTTTGCTTATTTTTGAAAATTATTTTAAAATACTTGCCAGTAATTTGTAAACATTTTTATTTTATGCCAACTATTTTTACTTAAGACAGTGAGTTTCAGCCCCAGCTTAATATCTAATGCGCCAAATGACGTTTCTATAATGAGAATCGTTGACCAAATGTCATTTTGGCATTTGTTTGAGTCTTTTGCAAGAGCTCTGTGCAAGCGGACAATGAAAATTGTTTACCTCATTACTCAAACCTAATAAGTGAAACAAATAAAATAAATGAATCCACATTACAACATGAAATTGATGCATTCTTACGATTACCTAAAACAAACTTTTTAAATAATGGTAAAGTTTCCAATTCGTATATTTAGATCTGGAATGAAATTTTAGATGGACTTAAATTCATCCATCCTAATGAAGATGCACTATAACTCTTAATATAGCAATGACATTCTAATACCCTGGGCTCCGGCCACCCACTTCAAAAATAATTTATTTTTATTTTTTGTGAGCCAACAGTTTTGTCTGTTCTCCAATTGGCTCTCTAGCCGCACACAAAAAAAGCATTGATTGGGGAACAATTAAAACAGTTAGCTCCCAAAATAAAATTTCTTTCTAAATGGGCGGCCATAGCGCAGGGTAATAGAATTTCATTGCTATATTAAAAAGCAAGTTATAGCATCTCTCTTAATTTGAATGGACAAATTAAAGTCCATCTAAAATATTGTTTCCATTCCAGATCTAGTTATACAAATTGGAAACTTTATCATCACTTTTTAATTAGATTGGATCAGCAGGGGGGATATTCAATGGATTTGTAACTGTCCACATGGCAATGATGACTTGAACCAACTTAAAGGGACAGTGTACTACAGAATTCTTATTGTTTAAAAAATTATCCCTTTACCCATCCATTCTCCATTTATGCATAACCAACATAGTTTTATATTAATATATGTTTTACCTCTGTGGTTACCTTGTATATAAGCCTCTGCAGACTTCCCCCTTATATAAGTTCTTTTGGCAGTCTTGCATTTTAGCCAATCAGCGCTGACTCATGAATAACTCCACGGGAGTGAGCACAATATTGTCTATTGCACACATGAACTAGTGCTGTTAGCTGTGAAAAGCTGTGAAAATGCGCTGAGATAAGAGGCAGTCTTCAAGGGTTTAGAAATCAGCATATGAGCCTATTTTTAGTTTTCATCAAAGAATACCAAGAGAACAAAGCAAATGTGATGATAAAAGTAAATTGGAAAGTTGTTTAAAATCGCATGCCCTATCTGAATCATGAAAGTTTAATTTTAACTAGACTGTCCCTTTAACTTTGAATACACTCTGTTAGTCACTTCAGCTACAAGTCTACTTGAGCTGCTATGCTTATTTTTTCCCACAGTTGAAAATGTTTTCAACTATGAAATTTATACGCACAATTCATGATAGCTTTAATAGGCTCTTATAACCTGGCACTTTACTTAATTTTGAAATATATTATTTTTGTTACCATATTTTAACTTTCTTTTTTTACAATTTAAATGCTTTTTGTAGTGCTTCTTAATTTGCAATAAAGGGCCGTATGTGTTTTGTGTCAAAATATATATTGACAAACATAAATATGATATTCAAATGGAATGTGATGTAATTTATCTGTTTGTTTTTTACTAGGACCGAATCAAGTTTGCAGCATCACTTCAGTCTGTCCTCTGTCTATTCACATTTCTTTCCTGAAACAGGAGTGCCAGAGATCACAACTTCTCACTCACGAACCGCCTTAACTGTGGATTATATTTTCTATTCAGCCGCTCGCAATGACATTTTTGCCCAATCAGGTAAGGAAAATATCATCTATTAAATTTTTTTTTTTTCATAAAAAGACTATTTGCAAGCAAAATAAATACAATGCAAGAATGTAGTCTTATTCCTCATCCATGCTTGTACGTTTCTTTTTTTTTTTTTGGGGGGGGGGGGGTTGGGTTATCGCGTCACAGGATTGTAATCTAAACACAGCCCACCCAATCACACCATTCACCATAAAGGGATATGAAACCCCTATTTTTTTTCTTTCATGATTCAGATAGACAATACAATTTAAAAAAAAAAAAAAAAAAGTTTACAATTTACTTCTATAATCAAATTTGTGTCATTCTCATGTTATTCTTTGTTTAACCCTTTGGCTGCTGAGCTTTTTTTTTTTTTTTTTTTTTTTAAATATATTTATTTCTTTCCTAAGGTATGTTGAGTCCACAACGTCATCATTTACTGTTGGGAATATCACTCCTGGCCAGCAGTAGGCGGCAAAGAGCACCACAGCCAAGCTGTTAGGTATCACTCCCCTTCCCACAAACCCCAGTCATTCTCTTTGCTTTGGTGCATGGAGGTGGTGAAGTTTTGGTGTCTGAAGAAAAATTGGATCTACTTTGCTTCAAGCAAGATTTTTTTACAGTATAGAAAGCCAGAGTAGGTTTACTCTGTTCTTTCTTTCTCTTGTAAGATGTATCGAGTCCACGGATTCATCCATACTTATGGGATATTCTCCTTCCCTACTGGAAGTGGCAGAGAGAGCACCCACAGCAGAGCTGTCTATATAGCTCCTCCCTTAGCTCCATCCCCCAGTCATTCTCTCTGCCTGCTTAACTGCTAGGAAGGGCAAAGGGAGTGTGGTGACAAATATTTTAGTTTTTATTTTTTCATGCAAAAGTTTGTTATTTTAAATGGTACCGGTGTGTACTATTTACACTCTGGCAGAAAAGAGATGAAGATTTCTGCAAGGAGGATGATGATCTTAGCATTTTGTAACTAAGATCCACTGCTGTTCTCACAAGGGCTGAAGAGTACAGGAAAACTTCAGTTGGGGGAACAGTTTGCAGGCTAAACTGCATTAAGGTATGTTTAGTCTATTTTTTTTTCTAGACAGACTGTGTTATTTCTAGAAAAGGCTGGCAATATCCCCATGAGGGAAAGGTAAGCTGTATTCAGTAAAAGAGGAATCCAAGCTTGCATAAAGGGCTCATAGTTACTGGTGACACTAATAGGAAAAAACGTTTTGGTTTAATTACAAATAAAACGTTTTTTGAGGGACTTTAAGGGGTCTTTGTGGCTTGTTTAAGGGTTATTAACCCACATGGCTAGTTTAAGAAACACTCTGTGGTGTTTCTTTTAGGCCCCATAACATCGAGTGAGGTGGGAGGGGCATATTTACAGTTTATTTACCTCACAAGCATCCAGCTACTTATCCAGAGATTCCTGCTGTATTTGAGGGCTGTAAAGAGGTTTTTTCCCCCACAAATCGTTCCTAAAGGGCAGGTAGGCACCACAGCAGAGCTGTGGCAAGGTGCTGAACGTTATTTTACCGGTTTTGACGTTTTTTCAATCCGGTTTTTACATTAATGGGTTAATTGTTTATTTGCATAGTGGTGCAAAGTTACTAAGGCTTTATGATGCTACTGTAAAAATTTAGTTTTGTTTACTGCTTTTTTTATACTGTTTTGCAGAGTTTGTGCAGTTTTTTTCTCTTACAGGCACAGTACCGTTTTTGTTTAAAGTGTTATTTTCTTTGATTAAAGTGTTTTCCAAGCTTGTTTGTTTCATTACTAGCCTGTTTAACATGTCTGACACCAAGGAAAATCCTTGTTCTATGTCTTTAGAAGCCTATAAATAGCATATTTTAGCACTTAAAAATACTGCAATAGATGATTCTCAGTTAGAAGAAAATGAGGGTTTAGCATCTAGCTCTCCCCAAGTGTCACAACCAGTAACGCCCGCACAAGTGACGCCAAGTACCTCTAATGCGTCAAATTCATTTACTTTACAAGACATGGCCATAGTTATGAATAAAACCCTCACAGAGGTTTTCTCTAAACTGCCTGGTTTACAAGGAAAGCGTGACAGCTCTGGGTTAAGAACAAATGCTGAGCCGTCTGCCGCTTTAGTAGCCGTATCCAATATACCCTCACAATGTTCTGAAGTAGGGGTAAGGGATTTGTTATCTGAGGGAGAGATTTCTGATTCAGGAAAGACGCTCCCTCAGACAGATTCTGATATGACGGCCTTTAAATTTAAGCTTGAACACCTCCGCTTATTGCTCAAGGAGGTATTAGCTACTCTAGATGATTGTGACCCTATAGTGGTCCCAGAGAAATTGTGTAAAATGGACAGATACTTAGAGGTTCCTGTTTACAATGATGTTTTCCAGTCCCTAAGAGGATTGTGACTATTGTTACTAAGGAGTGGGATAGACCAGGTATTCCGTTCGCTCCCCCTCCTGTTTTTAAGAAATTGTTTCTCATATCTGACACCATACAGGACTCGTGGCAGACTGTTCCTAAGGTGGAGGGAGCTATTTCTACTCTTGCTAAGCGTACAACTATACCTATCGAAGACAGTTGTGCTTTCAAAGATCCTATGGATAAAAAATAAGAGGGTCTCCTAAAGAAAATTTTTGTTCATCAAGGTTTTCTTCTCCAACCTATTGCATGCATTGTTCCTGTAACTACTGCAGCTGCTTTCTGGTTTGAGGCTCTAGAAGAGGCTCTCCAGGTGGAGACTCCATTAGAGGATGTTATGGATAGAATTAAGGCCCTTAAGTTGGCTAATTCTTTCATTACAGATGCCGCTTTCCAAATGGCTAAATTAGCGGCAAAGAATTCAGGTTTTGCCATTTTTGCACGCAGGGTGTTATGGCTTAAGTCCTGGTCTGCTGATGTGTCATCAAAATCTAAGTTGTTGAACATCCCTTTCAAAGGAAAGACCCTATTCAGACCTACACTGAAAGAAATTATTTCAGACATCACTGGAGGGAAAGGCCATGCCCTCCCTCAGGATAAAACAAATAAGATGAGGACCAAACAAAATAATTTTCGTTCCCTTCGGAACTTCAAAGGTCCCGCTTCAGCTTCCCCTGCAGCAAAGCAAGAGGGGAATTCTGTCCAATCCAAGTCAGTCTGGAGACCTAACCAGGCTTGGAACAAAGGTAAACAGGCCAAGAAGCCTGCTGCTGCCTCTAAGACAGCATGAAGGGGTAGCCCCCGAACCGGGACCGGATCTAGTAGGGGGCAGACTCTCTCTCTCTCTTTTCGCTCAGGCTTGGGCAAGAGATGTTCACGATTCCTGGGCTTTAGAAATTGTGTCCCAAGGATATCTTCTGGACTTCAAAGACTCCCCCCCCCCCCCCCCAGGGGGAGATTTCACATTTCTCAATTGTCTGCAAACCAGACAAAGAGAGAGGCGTTCTTACGCTGTGTAAAAGACCTACACACCATGGGAGTGATCCGCCCAGTTCCAAGAGCGGAACAAGGGCTAGGTTTTTACTCCAACCTGTTTGTGGTTCCCAAAAAAGAGGGAACTTTCAGACCGATCTTGGATCTCAAAATTCTAAACAAATTCCTCAGAGTACCATCTTTCAAGATGGAGACTATTCGGACTATTCTTCCTCTGATCCAGGAGGGTCAATATATGACTACCGTGGATTTAAAGGATGCGTATCTACACATCCCTATTCAGAGATCATCATCAATTCCTCAGATTCGCCTTTCTGGACAGGCATTACCAGTTTGTGGCCCTTCCTTTCGGGTTGGCCACGGCTCCCAGAATTTTCACAAAGGTGCTAGGGTCCCTTTTGGCGGTTCTAAGACCGCGGGGTATAGCAGTGGCGCCTTATCTATACGACATCTTAATTAAGGCGTCGACTTTCCAGCTAGCCAAGTCTCACATGGACATAGTGTTGGCTTTTCTGAGATCTCACGAATGGAAGGTGAACATAAAAAAGAGTTCTCTTGTCCCTCTCACAAGAGTTTGCTTCCTAGGGACTCTGATAGACTCGGTAGAAATGAAAATATTTCTGACGGAGGTCAGAAAATCAAAACTTTTAATCACTTGCCGATCTCTTCATTCCATTCCTCGGCCATCAGTGGCTCAGTGTATGGAGATAATCGGACTCATGGTAGCGGCAATGGACATAGTTCCTTATGCCCGCCTACACCTCAGACCACTGCAAGGGCATTATATGTCTACAATAGATTTACAGGATGCATATCTGCATATTCCGATTCATCCAGATCACTTTTAGTTTCTGAGATTCTCTTTTTAGACCAGCATTACCAGTTTTGTGGCTCTACCGTTTGGCCTAGGATCAGCTCCAAGAATTTTTTCAAAGGTTCTTGGTGCCCTTCTGTCTGTAATCAGAGAACAGGGTTTTGGTATTTCCTTATTTTGGACGATATCTTGGTACTTGCTCAGTCTTCACATTTTCGCAGAATCTCATACGAATCGACTTGTGTTGTTTCTTCAAGATCATGGTTGGAGGATCAATTTACCAAAAAGTTCATTGATTCCTCAGACAAGGGTAACCTTTTTAGGTTTCCAGATAGATTCAGTGTCTATGACTCTGTCCTTGTCAGACAAGAGAAGTTTAACATTGATATCAGCTTGTCAAAACCTTCAGTCACAATCATTCCCTTTGGTAGCCTTATGCATGGAAATTTTAGGTCTTAGGACTGCCGCATCGGATGCGATCTCCTTTGCTCGTTTTCACATGCGACCTCTTCAGCTCTGTATGCTGAACCAATGGTGCAGGGATTACACAAAGATATCTCAATTAATATCTTTAAACCGATTATACGACACTCTCTGACGTGGTGGACAGATCACCATCGTTTAGTTCAGGGGGCTTCTTTGTTCTTCCGACCTGGACTATAATCTCAACAGATGCAAGTCTTACAGGTTGGGGAGCTGTGTGGGGGTCTCTGATGGCACAAGGGGTTTGGGAATCTCAGGAGGTGAGATTACCGATCAATATTTTGGAACTCCGTGCAATTTTCAGAGCTCTTCAGTCTCTGCCTCTTCTGAAGAGAGAGTTGTTCATTTGTTTTCAGATAGACAATGTCACAACTGTGGCATACATCAATCATCAAGGAGGGACTCACAGTCCTCTGGTTATGAAAGAAGTATCTCAAATTTTGGTTTGGGCGGAATCCAGCTCCTGTCTAATCTCTGCGGTTCATATCCCAGGTATAGACAATTGGGAAGCGGATTATCTCAGTCGCCAAACGTTGCATCCGGGCGAATGGTCTCTTCACCCAGAGGTATTTCTTCAGATTTTTCAAATGTGGGAACTCCCAGAAATAGATCTGATGGCTTCTCATCTAAACAAGAAACTTCCCTGGTATCTGTCCAGATCCCGGGATCCTCGGGCGGAGGCAGTGGATGCATTATCACTTCCTTGGAAGTATCATCCTGCCTATATCTTTCCGCCTCTAGTTCTTCTTCCAAGAGTAATCTCCAAGATTCTAAAGGAATGCTCGTTTGTCCTGCTGGTAGCTCCAGCATGGCCTCACAGGTTTTGGTATGCGGATCTTGTCCGGATGGCCTCTTGCCAGCTGTGGACTCTTCCGTTAAGACCAGACTTTCTGTCGCAAGGTCCTTTCTTCCATCAGGATCTCAAATCCTTAAATTTTAAGGTATGGAGTTTGAATGCTTGATTCTTGGTCAAAGAGGTTTCTCTGACTCTGTGATTAATACTATGTGACAGGCTCGTAAATCTGTATCTAGAGAGATATATTATAGAGTCTGGAAGACTTATATTTCTTAGTGTCTTTCTCATCATTTTTCTTGGCATTCTTTTTGAATACCGAGAATTTTACAGTTTCTTCAGGATGGTTTAGATAAAGGTTTGTCCGCAAGTTCCTTGAATGGACAAATCTCTGCTCTTTCTGTTCTTTTTCACAGAAAGATTGCTAATCTTCCTGATATTCATTGTTTTGTACAAGCTTTGGTTCGTATAAAACCTGTCATTAAGTCAATTTCTCCTCCTTGGAGTTTGAATTTGGTTCTGGGGGCTCTTCAAGCTCCTCCTTTTGAACCCATGTATTCTTTGGTTATTAAATTACTTTCTTGGAAAGTTTTGTTTCTTTTGGCCATCTCTTCTGCCAGAAGAGTCTCTGAATTATCTGCTCTTTCTTGTGAGTCTCCTTTTCTGATTTTTCATCAGGATAAGGCGGTGCTGCAAACTTCTTTTGAATTTTTTTACCTAAGGTTGTGAATTCTAACAACATTAGTAGAGAAATTGTGGTTCCTTCATTATGTCCTAATCCTATGAATTCTAAGGAGAAATCATTGCATTCTTTGGATGCTGTTAGTAGCTTCAACATAATAATACAAAGCTCTAAGTCTTTCCGAAAGACTTCTAGTCTATTTGTCATCTTTTCCGGTTCTAGAAAAGGCCAGAAAGCTTCTGCCATTTCTTTGGCATCTTGGTTGAAATCTTTATTTCATCATGCCTATGTCGAGTCGGGTAAAACTCCGCCTCGAAGGATTACAGCTCATTCTACTAGGTCAGTTTCTACTTCCTGGGCGTTTAGGAATGAAGCTTCGGTTGATCAGATTTGCAAAGCAGCAACTTGGTCCTCTTTGCATACTTTTACTAAATTCTACCATTTTTGATGTGTTTTCTTCTTCTGAAGCAGTTTTTGGTAGAAAAGTACTTCAGGCAGCGGTTTCAGTTTGAATCTTCTGCTTATGTTTTCATGAAACTTTATTTTGGGTGTGGATTATTTTCAGCAGGAATTGGCTGTCTTTATTTTATCCCTCCCTCTCTAGTGACTCTTGCGTGGAAAGATCCACATCTTGGGTAGTCATTATCCCATACGTCACTAGCTCATGGACTCTTGCTAATTACATGAAAGAAAACATAATTTATGTAAGAACTTACCTGATAAATTCATTTCTTTCATATTAGCAAGAGTCCATGAGGCCCACCCTTTTTGTGGTGGTTATGATTTTTTTGTATAAAGCACAATTATTCCAATTCCTTATTTTTTATGCTTTCGCACTTTTTTCTTATCACCCCAGTTCTTGGCTATTCGTTAAACTGATTTGTGGGTGTGGTGAGGGGTGTATTTATAGGCATTTTAAGGTTTGGGAAACTTTGCCCCTCCTGGTAGGAATGTATATCCCATACGTCACTAGCTCATGGACTCTTGCTAATATGAAAGAAATGAATTTATCAGGTAAGTTCTTACATAAATTATGTTTTTTCCAAATTTTACAAATTTGATACTTTTGCTTCTTCGGAGGCTATTTTTGGAAGAAAGGTTCTACAAGCAGTGGTGCCTTCCGTTTAAGGTAACTGTCTTGTCCCTCCCTTCATCCGTGTCCTAAAGCTTTGGTATTGGTATCCCATAAGTATGGATGAATCCGTGGACTCGATACATCTTACAAGAGAAAACAGAATTTATGCTTACCTGATAAATTTCTTTCTCTTGTGATGTATCGAATCCACGGCCCGCCCTGTCTAAGACAGGTAGTATATTTTTATTTAAAAAACTTCAGTCACCACTGCACCCTATAGTTTCTCCTTTTTCTTCCTAGCCTTCGGTCGAATGACTGGGTGGTGGAGCTAAGGGAGGAGCTATATGGACAGCTCTGCTGTGGGTGCTCTCTCTGCCACTTCCTGTAGGGAAGGAGAATATCCCATAAGTATGGATGAATCCGTGGACTCGATACATCACAAGAGAGAAATTTATCAGGTAAGCATAAATTCTGTTTTTTTTTTTTTTTTTTACAGGTCTCTGTGAGGAGTGGCATCCTCTCTCACCTGGTAGGCTGTCCTCCTGCCGGACGGTTAGATACAGGTAAGTGCTTGGTCTTCTATGTTTGGGGGGCATGCACTTCTGTTTGATTTATGCTACATTATATCTGGGACTTGTATATCCTGGGGAAGGCTATTCTAGACAGGACGCAGGCACCCATTGTGACTAAAGGAGACTAGAGTTTAATACTTTATGGGTTAAGTATTACCTGACTATGTTGTGGCTCATGTGGGTAGAGTCTCATTAGGGTTAATTGATCCCTCTATTTAACCATTAATCCTTTGTATTTATGATCACTCGGAAATTATACCTATAACGGCTTAATTTTCTCCGGTCAGAGGCATAAGAGTGCGCTCTTTTAAAAGACACATTTGTATTGTAAGTGTGAAAAGATTATATTTTCACATTGAGAGGGGTGCTGACAGTAAAGTGTATCTGGAAAATGAGGCGCAAATGTTTTTACTTGGTTTTTCAGCGGAGCGTCTCTCGCTTAGTTTTGATGCTGAAGTGGTAGTTTCTCGGCTGATAGAATAAAGGCTGTGACACACCGCAAAAGGAGCGGCATGCAGCTTCTAGATGCGGCTGTGCGCGCTCAGTGTGTCCTGCCTTTTCATCTCTGAGCACTCTGTCAGGTCGCGTAGCTGAGCACTCAGAGATGAAATATCTGAACTTCAGAAGCGATGCAAAGCAGCTGCTTCGCCTCGCGCCGCATCGTTTGCAGTGTGTCACAGCCTTAAGGCGCGCAGTTAGATTTAGCCGCGCCCCTTATTTCTGAAAGCTGTGCTTATGCTCCCCCCCTTGTTCTTCCTATGTTTGGCGGAGAAGTGCTATTTTCGTCTCTCTCTGAGCCGGTCAAGTGACCCCCTTTTCTTATCAGTTAGAACTGAGCGATGTATATGTTTTTGCGGATGTGTGATTCTACGGAGATGTGCTTCTTCTAATTGAGAAGCTATTAATTATGGATTGTTTTTCCTTGTTAAATACGGTGCTCCTAGATACACGGTCTTTGGAATAACATCTATGTTTAAACATGGTTTGAGTTAGACATACTCCAGTGCCCAATAGAGGGCGCTAGTTATATGCTAAATGGAGCTGCCATCTCCAATACAACCAAGAAAAGTGTAAATCCAATAAAGTAATTTTCCACTGATGTTTGGTGGTAATAATCTTTTATTTCTCCTACATTGGTGTGTCCGGTCCACGGCTTCATTCTTACTTGTGGGATATTCTCATTCCCTACAGGAAATGGCAAAGAGAGCACAACCGCAGAGCTGTCCATATAGCTCCCCCTCTAGCTCTGCCCCCCAGTCATTCTCTTTGCCGCTCTGTACAAGTAGCATCTCCACGGGGATGGTAAAGAGTATGTGGTGTTAGTTGTAGTTTTTTATTTCTTCTATCAAGAGTTTATTTTAAAATAGTGCCGGTTTGTACTATTTACTCTGCAACAGAAAATGAAGAAGATTTCTGTTAAAGAGGAGTATGATTTTAGCACCAGTAACTAAAATCGATTGCTGTTCCCACGCAGGACTGTTAAACCAGAGAACTTTCAAGGGGGAACAGTTTGCAGGCTTATCTGCTTCAGGTATGATCAGTCACTTTTCTAACAAGACCAAGTAATGCTAGAAGACTGTCGGTTATCCCTTCTGGGATAGGTAAGCCATTTACTCCTACGTTGGTGTGTCCGGTCCACGGCTTCATCCTTACTTGTGGGATATTTTCATTCCCTACAGGAAATTGCAAAGAGAGCACAACAGCAGAGCTGTCCATATAGCTCCCCCTCTAGCTCTGCCCCCCAGTCATTCTCTTTGCCGCTCTGTACAAGTAGCATCTCCACGGGGATGGTAAAGAGTATGTGGTGTTAGTTGTAGTTTTTATTTCTTCTATCAAGAGTTTGTTATTTTAAAATAGTGCCGGTTTGTACTATTTACTCTGCAACAGAAAATGAAGATTTCTGTTCATGAGGAGTATGATTTTAGCACCAGTAACTAAAATCGTTTGCTGTTCCCACGCAGGACTGTTAAACCAGAGAACTTTCAAGGGGGAACAGTTTGCAGGCTTATCTGCTTCAGGTATGATCAGTCACTATTCTAACAAGACCAAGTAATGCTAGAAGACTGTCAGTTATCCCTTATGGGATAGGTAAGCCATTTTCTTAGACTCATTAACAGAATTAAGGCTTATAATTTGGGCTCTCTGCTGGTTGACACTATTGTGGGCTAAGTCGTTTGTTTTTTATCATGTTTAAGTGACTTTCAAGTGTTTTTTCAAACTTTAAAACACTTTTTGGGTATGTTATTTGCACCTGGCAGCCGTTTAGACACCTATTTTGGTCAGAAAGGCCCCTTCACTCTGGATGACAGAGGGAGGAGGCCTCATTTTCGCGCCTCAGTTGCGCAGTTGTCTTTCAGCAGAAGGTTCATGCAGCTTCACGTGGAAGGTCAAGAGGCTTAGAAAAGGACTTATAAGAGGTTTATTCGTTTTTTGGTTAACCCATAAGGAAGGTAAAAGCTGCGGTGGAGACTGTGGCAGGGGACTGTAGTGTTTTAACCGGTTAATTGCTGTTATCAGCTCCGGTTTGGGCATTTAAGGGTCAATTGATATAAAACTTGGTGTGCAATACTTTCATAGCTTTAAGACACTACGGTGAAAATTTCAGAAAAATTGGATATTGCTTTGTTGTTTTTCTGACGTTTCAGTAATAAATTGTGCTCCTTTATTATTTAAGAGACAGTAATGTTTTTGTATAAAGTTACATTTTTTGCATTAAGAAGCTGCCTAGGTTTGTCTAACATGTCTGTGCCTTCAGATAGTCTATGTTCTGTGTGCATGGAGGACAAGGTGGTTCCACCATTAAATGTTTGTGCGAATTGTGCCATAGGGTCCAAACAAATTAAGGACAGTACTGTCACATTTAAAAATGTTGCCCAAGATGATTCTTCAAATGAAGGTAGTGGGGATAGTTCATCATCCTCTCCTTCTGTGTCAACGCCAGCTTTGCCCGCGCCAGCGATACCTAGTAATCTGACGCGCCTATGGCTGTTACTATGCAGCAATTAGCGGCAGTTATGAATAATTCTTTAGAAATTTTTTTATCCAAGCTGCCAGTTTACCCTAGAAAGCGTGATTGCTCAGTTTTATATACAGAGGATGAGCAAGCAGACGCAGGGGATAATTCATCTGTGGTACCCTCACATCAATCTGAGTTTGCGGTGAGGGAGGGCCTGTCTGAGGGAGAAATTTCTGACACAGGAAAAGTTTCTCAGCAGGCAGAGACTGATACCATTGCATTTAAATTTAAACTAGAACACCTCCGCGCCCTACTTAAGGAGGTGCTAGCTACTCTCGATGATTGTGATCCTTTGGTGATTCCAGAAAAATTGTGCAAAATGGACAAATTTTTAGAAGTTCCAGTGCACTCTGAGGCGTTTCCGATACCCAAGAGGGTGGCGGATATAGTGACTAAGGAGTGGGAGAAGCCAGGTGTACCATTTGTTCCCCCTCTTATATTTAAGAAAATGTTCCCCATTGTTGACCCCAGAAGGGACGCATGGCAGACGGTCCCTAAGGTAGAGGGGGCAGTTTCAACATTAGCTAAGCGCACAACTATACCAATAGAGGACAGTTGCGCTTTCAAAGATCCTATGGATAAAAAACTAGAAGGGTTACTTAAGAAAAATTTTGTTCAGCAAGGTTACCTTCTGCAACCAATTTCGTGCATTATTCCTGTCACCACGGCGGCGTCTTTTTGGTTCGATGAACTAGAAAATTCGCTCCAGAAAGAGACTCCTTATGATGAGGTCATGGACAGAATTCACGCACTGAAGTTGGCTAATTCCTTTATTTTAGATGCCGCTTTTCAATTAGCAAAATTAGCGGCGAAAAATTCAGGTTTTGCAATAGTGGCGCGCAGAGCGCTTTGGCTAAAATCTTGGTCGGCGGACGTATCGTCCAAAACTAAATTGCTTAATATTCCTTTCAAGGGTAAGACCCTATTCGCGCCAGAATTGAAAGAGATTATTTCAGAAATCACTGGGGGAAAGGGCCATGCCCTTCCACAGGATAGACCTTTCAAAGCAAAAAATAAGCCTAATTTTCGTTCCTTTCGCAATTTCAGGAACGGACCAGCTTCTAGCTCTACAGCCTCTAGACAAGAGGGTAACGCATCCCAGCCCAAACCAGCATGGAAACCATTGCAAGGCTGGAACAATGGAAAACAGGCCAAGAAGCCTGCTGCTCCAACCAAATCAGCATGAAAGGATAGCCCCCGATCCGGGACCGGATCTGGTGGGGGGCAGACTCCTCTCTCTTTGTTCAGGCTTGGGCAAGAGATGTTCCAGACCCCTGGGCTTTAGAGATTGTCTCTCAGGGGTATCTCCTAGAATTCAAGGACCTTCCCCCAAAGGGAAGGTTTCACCTTTCTCGCTTGTTTTCAGACCAGACAAAGAGACAGGCATTCTTACATTGCGTAGAAGACCTTTTCAAAATAGGAGTAATTCACCCAGTTCCAAAAGCAGAACAAGGACTGGGTTTTTACTCAAACCTGTTTGTAGTTCCCAAAAAGGAGGGAATGTTCAGGCCAATTCTGGACTTAAAAATCATAAACAAATTTCTCAGAGTTCCATCATTCAAGATGGAAACAATTCAAACAATTCTGCCTATGATCCAGGAGGGTCAATATATGACTACTGTGGACCTAAAGGATGCATACCTGCATATTCCAATCCACAAAAATCACCATCAGTTCTAAGATTCGCCTTTCTGGACAAGCATTACCAGTTTGTGGCCCTTCCTTTCGGGTTGGCCACCGCTCCAAGAATTTTCACAAAGGTGCTAGGGTCCCTTCTAGCGGTACTAAGACCGCGGGGCATTGCAGTAGCACCTTACCTAGACGACATCTTAATACAGGCGTCGTCTCTTCCCAGAGCCAATTCTCATACGGATATTGTTCTAGCCTTTTTAAGGTCTCACGGGTGGAAGGTGAACGTAGAAAAGAGTTCTCTGTCCCCGGTCACAAGGGTTCCCTTCCTGGGAACAATAATAGATTCGGCAGAAATTAAAATCTTTCTGACGGAGGTCAGGAAGTCAAAACTCTCAAAAGCTTGTTGAGTTCTTCATGCCATTGCTCAGCCGTCTGTGGCTCAGTGCATGGAGGTTATCGGTCTAATGGTGGCGGCAATGGACATTGTCCCATTTGCCAGAATTCATCTAAGACCACTGCAATTGTGCATGCTCAAGCAATGGAATGGGGATTATGCAGACTTGTCTCCCCAGATACAGATGGACCAGGAAACCAGAGACTCGCTTCTCTGGTGGTTGGCTCAGTATCACCTGTCGCAGGGAATGAGTTTCCGCAGACCAGAGTGGATCATTGTCACGACAGACGCCAGTCTCCTAGGCTGGGGCGCGGTGTGGGACTCCCTGAAAGCTCAGGGTCTATGGTCTCGGGAAGAATCTCTTCTCCCGATAAACATTTTGGAACTAAGAGCGATATTCAATACGCTCCTGGCTTGGCCTCAACTAGCGAAGGCCAAGTTCATAAGATTTCAGTCGGACAACATGACGACTGTAGCGTACATAAATCATCAGGGAGGAACGAAGAGTTCCCTGGCGATGAGAAGTATCCAAGATCATCAAATGGGCGGAGGATCACTCCTGCCATCTATCTGCAATTCACATCCCAGGAGTAGACAACTGGGAGGCGGATTATTTGAGTCGTCAGACTTTCCATCCGGGGGAGTGGGAACTTCACCCGGAGGTCTTTGCCCAGTTAACTCAACTATGGGGCATTCCAGATCTGGATCTGATGGCGTCTCGTCAGAACTCCAAGGTTCCACGCTATGGGTCCAGGTCCAAGGATCCCAAGGCGACATTGGTGGATGCATAGGAGGCGCCTTGGTCATTCAATCTAGCGTATGTCTTTCCACCGTTTCCTCTACTCCCCAGGCTAGTAGCCAGGATCAAACAGGAGAAGGCTTCGGTGATTCTAATAGCTCCTGCGTGGCCACGCAGGACTTGGTATGCAGACCTGGTGAATATGTCATCGGCTCCACCATGGAAGCTACCATTGAGACAGGACCTTCTAGTGCAAGGCCCATTCGAACATCCGAACCTAGTTTCTCTGCAGCTGACTGCTTGGAGATTGAATGCTTGATTCTATCTAAGCGTGGGTTTTCGGAATCGGTTATAGATACTCTGGTTCAGGCTAGAAAGCCTGTAACCAGGAGAATTTACCATAAGATATGGCAGAAATATCTCTATTGGTGCAAATCCAAGGGTTACTCATGGAGTAAATTAGAATTCCAAGGATTCTTTCCTTTCTCCAAGAAGGTTTGGAGAAAGGTCTGTCAGCTAGTTCTTTAAAGGGACAGATATCTGCTCTGTCTGTCTTGTTACACAAACGTCTGGCAGCCGTGCCAGATGTATAGGCGTTGGTCAGAATCAAGCCTGTCTACAGACCTGTGACTCCTCCATGGAGTCTAAATCTAGTTCTTTCAGTTCTTCAAGGGGTTCCGTTTGAACCTTTACATTCCATTGATATTTCGTTACTATCTTGGAAAGTTTTGTTTTTGGTTGCTATTTCTTCTGCTAGAAGAGTTTCTGAATTGTCTGCTTTGCAGTGTAATTCACCCTATCTGGTGTTCTATACAGATAAGGTTGTTTTACGTACCAAACCTGGTTTTCTTCCAAAGGTGGTTTCCAATAGGAATATTAACCAGGAAATAGTTGTTCCTTCTCTGTGTCCTAATCCAGTTTCTAAAAAGGAACGTTTGTTACACAATCTAGATGTGGTTCGTGCTTTAAAAGATCTAGAAGCAACAAAGGATTTCAGACAGACATCTTCATAGTTTATTGTCTATTCTGGTAAGAGGAGAGGTCAGAAAGCTACTGCTACCTCTCTTTCCTTCTGGTTAAAAAGCATCATCCGGTTGGCTTATGAGACTGCCGGACGGCAGCCTCCTGAACGAATTACTGCTCATTCTACTAGAGCTGTGGCTTCCACATGGGCCTTCAAGAATGAGGCTTCTGTTGAACAGATCTGTAAGGCAGCGACGTGGTCTTCTCTGCATACTTTTGCCAAATTTTACAAATTCGATACTTATGCTTCTTCGGAGGCTATTTTTGGGAGAAAGGTTTTGCAAGCAGTGGTGCCTTCCCTTTAGGTTACCTGACTTGCTCCCTCCCTTCATCCGTGTCCTAAAGCTTTGGTATTGGTTCCCACAAGTAAGGATGAAGCCGTGGACCGGACACACCAATGTAGGAGAAAACAGAATTTATGTTTACCTGATAAATTTCTTTCTCCTACGGTGTGTCCGGTCCACGGCCCGCCCTGGCTTTTAGTCAGGTTTAAAATTTTTGTTTTTGTACACTACAGTCACCACTGCACCCTATGGTTCTCCTTTTTCTCCTGACTGTCGGTCGAATGACTGGGGGGCGGAGCTAGAGGGGGAGCTATATGGACAGCTCTGCTGTTGTGCTCTCTTTGCCATTTCCTGTAGGGAATGAGAATATCCCACAAGTAAGGATGAAGCCGTGGACCGGACACACACCGTAGGAGAAAGAAATTTATCAGGTAAACATAAATTCTGTTTTTTCTTCCTAATGGGAAAGAGTCCACAGCCGCATTCATTAGTTATGGGAAATAAGAACCTGGCCACCAGGAGGAGGCAAGGACCCACCAGCCAAATGCTTAAATATTCCTACCACTTCCCCTATCCCCCAGTCATTCTTTGCCTTTCGTCCCAGGAGGTTGGCAGAGAAGTGTCAGAAGTTTTTTTTTATTATACCTTAATTTATTTTTTCTATATTTTGTCTCTTATGGAGGGTGCTACGAGACGGGAGTTTTAAGTAGTCCTGTCAGTCTCTCATGTCAGGGCCTGGGCGAAAGTGAGAGTCCGGAGATGCAGTGGGAGCTTCCCCTGCAACACCATCCCGACTCGTATTCACAGCTCCTTTCAGCACTTGGCGTTGTCGAACTTCGCTTTGCTACCTGCTGTCCTCTCTCAAGTCTATGGCAGAGGCGATGCTACTATTTGTCACACTTGAAGGGCTGTGTTCCTGTTCCACAGCGTGGATTCCGGTAAGATCGTTTCATGTTATTACGTTACTGTAATGTAATTTGTTGTTCAGTGTGGGCCTCATTGGGGCTCCTTCTGCTCGATCGAGGGATTATCTTCCGTTTCAGGGGGTTTCGTGAACGGGATGGGGTTTTTCTCATGTTACTTATATCTTCCTGCTGGTGTGCGGGAATTTGGGCCCTGAGTTACGATTTTCTTTTCTCAGACGTGCTTGTTTGTTATGGGGCCTGGTTTGCCGCCTTTTGGTTGGCACGCTTTTTGGATTTTGCGGCATCTGGTCACTGTGCATGTGTACACTTGGGTGGGTATTCTTCCCCTTCTGTATTCCTGACCGAGTGGTGACGGTGGAAAGAGGCCTGGTCATAGGAGGTGGCGAATGCCCCAGCCATTGTAGGTGTCAGGTGCCAGTTTTTTTCAAATTTGCTTTTTTATTGAAGTCTAGACATGGAGGATTCTAATGCACAGACTATTTTGATATCTGAGTTCTAAATCATCCTCTGATGAGGACTGTAATTTGTGCCTGTTATCGCAAGTCTGCCAATCTTGTCTTTCGTGCCTGCATGGGTTGCCGGGTCACTCGGGGGACCCTGGACCTTCTGAGCCATCGGCTCCTGGGGGCTCTGTTCCTCAGGTGGTGCCTTCCCATCCGCACACTCCTTTTACCTTTGCGGAAGACCCCGATGTTAATGTCTCCTCTGCGCAGGGTGGATTTTTCACCCCGGAGATGGCGGGAAATTTTCGTTTTAATATTTTAATGGCGTTGATTCGCCTGCAGGACCCTGAGGTTTCATTGCAGTTATGTGCTTGTCTACCTATCCCGGGTGTTCAGAGCAAATTAGTTTTGCTTATAGCGCTTGTGTATAGGGTGACCTGTGGCTCCTGTCTAAAGCGGATCCCCAAAAAAGTCTGCGGTATGTGCTGTAGTATAAATGGAAAATAAGATAGGAGCGCCAAAGGAGGCAGGGCCAAAGGTTAAGGGAATAGATGGTATGATGTAGTCGATAAAATTAGGATTAGAATTAGAGTTAATCCTCTAAGATGGTGGACCACAAAGATTGTGTTAGTCCTACCTAGTGTTTTAGTAAATTCGTTGAAAGCGTTGAGTCCAAGCGTCTAGCGCTTTGGATTGGCGGTTAGTGTTAATATGTACTGTGAAGGCATATATAGGTGCAGGACAATTAATATTATAGTGGAGAATTGCTATATATAGTAATACTAAATGACCCAGAACATATGTCTTCCAAATAAAATATCACAGTTTAATACAGTTGTATACAATTTAGTACAGTTGTATACAATTTAATACAAATTACATAAGAAAATATGGATCCATAACAATATAAAAAATTAAAAAATTAAAAACAATGTTGCGGTGAAAATTCTAAAGTTCTAAAATAATTAGAAATGGTTGAGGTCTCTCTGACAAGATCCCTACGTATGTTAGGGGGAGGGCAAGCTAAAGTACAGCTGTACAGCAAATTTTAAGTATTCTAATAAAATGGCAGTATAGATATGGCGGTTAAAAAATGGCGGATAAAAATTATATATGTCGGATAGAAATTATATATGATAAAAATTATATATGATAATAATACACAAATGTACAAATGAAAATCCACAAGTGTGCAAATAAACAAATAATGATCAGATGATAGTCCAAAATGGGCAAATGTGTGATGAGAAGAAATGTGATCTCTAAACAGAAGTGAAGGCAGTCCAAATTAATGTGAAGTGATTCAATCCGTGAAAGAACACAAAGATATGCAATAAAATAAAGTCCACAAAAATATTCCAAAGATTATAATCCTTTTTGAAAGACGTGATGTCTCAAAAAGACAAAAAGTATCCAAAATATAAAAATAAAAATATCCAAAATATAAAAATATCCAAAATATCCAAAATGAAAAAAATATATGTATGTGACTGGTGTGTGCACAAATTAGTGAACGTGATCACTGAAAAAACAAAAATTGTTAAACTTCAAAAAGCCTGTAGTTCTTATTAAAGTGAACAATGATATAAAAATCAAAAAATATATAATGCAAAAATTAGAACAAAAATAGAAAAATATATATATGAGAAAAAAGAGAAGAACTTGGGGATTCCTCAAAACCTGTAAACAAAAAATAACATAGTGTGATATTGTTATAAATCAGCAATAATTGAAAAAGGAATAATGCTCACCATATACTTGTCAACGCGTTTCGGCCTGCAGTAGAGGCCTTTCTCAAGACTATTATTATCATATATAATTTTTATCATATATAATTTCTATCCGACATATATAATTTTTATCCGCCATTTTTTAACCGCCATATCTATACTGCCATTTTATTAGAATACTTAAAATTTGCTGTACAGCTGTACTTTAGCTTGCCCTCCCCCTAACATACGTAGGGATCTTGTCAGAGAGACCTCAACCATTTCTAATTATTTTAGAACTTTAGAATTTTCACCGCAACATTGTTTTTAATTTTTTTATATTGTTATGGATCCATATTTTCTTATGTATTTTGTATTAAATTGTATACAACTGTACTAAATTGTATACAACTGTATTAAACTGTGATATTTTATTTGGAAGACGTATGTTCTGTGTCATTTTGTATTACTATATATAGCAATTCTCCACTATAATATTAATTGTCCTGCACCTATATATGCCTTCACAGTACATATTAACACTAACCCCCAATCCAAAGCGCTAGACGCTTGGACTCCATGCTTTCAACGAATTTACTAAAACACTAGGTAGGACTAACACAATCTTTGTGGTCCACCATCTTAGAGGATTAACTCTAATTCTAATCCTAATTTTATCGACTACATCATACCATCTATTCCCTTAACCTTTGGCCTTGCCTCCTTTGGCGCTCCTATCTTATTTTCCATTTATCCCGGGTGTTCAGACAGTGAATGGCGTCATTGTGTTTTCCCCGGGGGTGATCGTGCCCCCCTGTTCTTTTCGCTACTGGATTGTGCACCTGCGACGTCTGATTTGTTGTGGGATCCTTTACTATATCATCAGGGATCTTCTCAGGGTTCTGGGTGGTAGACTTAAGGGGTTTGTTTTCCCTGGTCAGTCTAATGTGAGCTTTCCTAGTACTTTTTTCTGAAGGTGCGGTCTCTGTCAGGTACTACAGATACATGGTTCCTTCTGGGCAGATGCCTGCGGGGGCCCTTGTTTGTTCTTTTATCCTGTCAGGATTATTTATTTGTTTTTTCTTCCCTATGGGAATTCTGGGATTGCTCGATTTACTTTCTTTTACAGAGATTGTTCCCGGATCTTGTCCGGAGTTGTTGGTGTGTTTTGTTGCTTGTTAGTGACGCACGTTTTGCCTGGCGTGACTTGCAGGTTCACTTGTTCAGTGTTTGTTTTTTCAAAAAAAAAAGAAAAACTGCACTAATACTGCATTTTATACCTGTGGGTCTGGATGTCGGAAGGGCTTGGGCTGGCCTGTGGCAGTTCTGCTTCAGACATAGGGCCGGTGTTGTCTCACTGGGTTCCTTGTAGCTCAGGTGGAGGGCTGTGGTCCTTGCCATTTTGTGCGGTCAGTTTGATCGATACGTGGACTCTTAGGAGTCTGGCACAAACTTGAAGGATGGTGGTGTAGTGGTTTGTTCGTCGCTCCCGCAGTTGAAGGTTGGGGGGTTGAACCTGGGTGTGAAGCGCCTGCCTTCTGATATGTAGTTACTATCCTTCCATGACGGTTTTCACCGCTCGGTCTCCTTTGCGGAGATTGTTGGTCGGATCAAACTTGGAGTTGTACGTTGGGCTTTACGATGGATTAGGGTAAACTTAATTCCCTTCAAGGCTGAAGGCCAAGACTTCGAATCTAGCTGTGACTTTCAGCGAGTACCCTTTTTCTCTGATGGGTTCCTCATAGCCTCGTTTAATTTGTGACTTGAAGGCGACCAAATTGTCCTCCCTATTAGATTTTAGTGGAATCTGAATGTGGACCTAGGGCTCCGGCGGTCTGGTTTCTCCTGACCTTTGTTCCTGGGTTTTTCCTTGGACCTTAGGACTGAGATTAGGATGTGCTCCTTTGTCTCTCATTTATGGGGAGTTCAGAAGTTTTCGGTTCTCTTCCCAGTTGTGAAGCTGGGCTGGGGGTTTTGCCTTCATGAGACCCTGCTTTTCACCCTTATGTCTTGATCTCGTTTTCGACCTGTAGGGTCTATGATAGCGTGTTGGACCTTTCCCTGCTTCTGTGATTGG
This sequence comes from Bombina bombina, assembly GCF_027579735.1. NCBI lineage: Eukaryota > Metazoa > Chordata > Amphibia > Anura > Bombinatoridae > Bombina > Bombina bombina. Next base: position 1,119,677,436 of record NC_069502.1, on the reverse strand, counting down.
TAGTCTGATGGACGGGCCTAGGGGGCTTGAGTGATTGTCTCTCTGAGGTTTCGCGCAGTTAGTTGTTCTCCTGTGGCTTTTGCCAGACCTCTTTGGCTAGAGGCACCCTTTGGATGCGTGGTGTCTGGGTAATCATCCACTGATGGTTACTGAGGTTTTGGGGGACGAGTATTGCTTATCTCGTGTCTTCCACCGGGGGCCTTTTTGTCTCTCTGTGTGATGGGTTCCAGTGGTCCATGATTTCGGAGATTGGCTGGCTGACCGTTGGGTTTCTTATCACCCGTTTTCTAGGTGGCTTATCTCAGGGTTCCAGTCGTCAATTTTTTTTTAAGTGACCGTTTATTCCTCCCCATTTTACTGAGGGGTGGTGTGTGCCAGTTTGCTGACTATTGTGGCCTGTTGGCTTGTCTGGCTACCTGTCATTTGGAGGGGTTGTTTTTGCATCACTGCACGAATCCTAACTAGATTTATTGGCTGTGTGCTCAGAGATGCTTTGGCATATGGCTCTGTGGCCTGTAGTGGTTGTACTGTTTTGGTGGTACAAGAGCGGGGTGGGGTGTTCCTTTTTTAGAGGCTCTGCTTTTTTCTCGCTCCACTTGCATCTCCTTTTTTTGTCCGGCTTCTTTTTTATTGTTCCATTTCTGGAATTGCTACCGTCTAGTGTGGCACCCCCAGTCTCTTGTAGTCTGGGGGGCGGGACTGGGCTTGTTTTCTCCTGTTAGCTGGTATGGGTTTTTCCCTTTGGTGTCCAGTTTATCATAGGAGTGCCCTTTGTCTCTGCTGTTAGCTGTTTGTTCGTTTTCTGGTTCTTGAGATCTGTCTGTTCTCTTCGTGTTCTCTGGTATTCTGCTGCGGTTCCTATTTGCGGGACATGGGTCAGAGTACGTCTGTCCGATGGTGTGGGTTGTCTTTTTTTTAATGACCTGGGTTTTTTTTCTCTTTAGATCAGGCTTATGTTCCCGTCGGGAATGGTCGCCGGTTCCCTAGTTGGTGAGGGGCTGCGGCTGGGCTGTTGCCTTGAGGAATGGTGTCCTTGGGGTCCGTGTTCTCGGCTGTGTCTATTTGTGGTGACCGTGCAGGTTCTCTGACCTGTTGGTAGATTTGTGTCAATAGCGCCGCCTGTTGGTTTTTTCAAAAGGTTATTGTTCCCTGTCTTTGGACGAGACAGGGTCTTTTTGTTTTGGGAATCTGTTTTTGGGTGGTGCCTTCATATGGTCCGCCTCTTACCCTCCCGTTTTGGCATTCTGTGTCCTCTTCGCTTGGGTATAAATTTCCCATAAGTAATTAATGCGGCTGTGGACTCTCTTCCATTAGAAAGAAAAACATAAATTATGCTTACCTGATCATTTTTCTTTTCTTCCGTGGGAAGGAGTCCACATCCCTCCGCACGTTTTTGAGGCATTGTTGTTTTTCATCTTCTGGCACCTTTTCACCTTGATGCTTCTTCCACTGTTCCTTGTTCCTCGGCTGAATGACTGGATGATAGGGGAAGTGGGAGGAGTATTTAAGCCTTTGGCTGATGGGTCTTTGCCTCCTCCTGATGGCCAGGTTCTTATTTCCCATAAGTAATGAATGCGGCTGTGGACTCCTTCCCACGGAAGAAAAGAAAATTATCAGGTAAGCATAATTTATGTTTTTTAGTCTGGTTTTAATTCAAACTTGAGACTTGATTATGACTTGAGATAGATCAGGATCTTGGAACAGAGGACTTTTTCTTTAAATTTATGATTTTGTCTCTTGAGATACAGCAAATAACTTCCAGGTGTGTCTCATACCCCTTCTGCCAGGTATATCAGTACTAAATGCCAGGACATGGGTGTCTCTGTTTTTATTATTATAGGCTGGTTATGCCCTGTGGCACGTGGTGCATAATTAATAGATTGTTGAATCTCTGAGTCAATGTCTCTTAGGATGATGCTGTTTAGGCAATGCCACAGTTTTCTTCTTTTACGTCCCAAGCCTCAATGGCGTCACATGCAGTGCCCTGCGGTTCCTCTCTATCTCCTGGAGGAGTTATTTGCCTGCATAATTTGCTGCCCAGATATCTTCTGCGGTATCTGTGGCATTATCTGCTTTTCCTATTCTATGGGAAATCGCAAGAAGTGAGATTCAGATCAAAGACCTAAAGGACGCGTATCTTCAAGTTCCTGAGATTTGCTTTTCTGAAAAACTTTGTTTGTTGTTTTCCTTTGGCCTTTCCACGGCTCCCTGATTTTGTCTCACTCTGGGCCGTGATCAGGTTTTGGGGAATTACAGTGGCGCCCTTTCTGGACGACATGTTGGTTCAGGCGCCATATTTTTAACAGACGCTCATTTGGAGATCTTGTTTTCTTTTCCACGTTTCCTCGGATGGAAAGTAAATCTGGAAATGAGTTCCCCAGCTACAGGGTTAGTTGTCTTAGGGACCATAATGTTTTCCTTATCTATGATAAGTTTCCTGACAGAGGTCAGGAAATCAAAGATTGTCTCCTCTTGACTTTCTCTGAGTTTAAGGTTCGGCCCTTAGTGGCTCAACGGATGGAGGTAATTGGTCTAATGGTAGTCTCCATGGACATATTCCCTTGCTCTGTTCCTTTTGAGAGCTCTGCAGTTTTGCATGCTTAGACAATGGAAAGGGGACCGTTCAGATCTGTCTCAGAGGATAGATCTGGATCAGTCGACAAGAGACTCTCTTCTGTGGTGGTGTTCTCAGGAGCATCTGTCTTAGGGCACTTGCTTCCGGAAACCTTCCTGGGTGTCTGTGACCACGGACGACAGCCTGCTGGGCTGGGGAGCAGTCTGGGACTCGTTCAAGATGCAAGGACTATGGATTTGAGAGGAGTCTGCTCTCCCTATAATCATTTTGGAGTTGAGAGCGATTTATAATGCTCTGATGGCTTGGCCTCAGTTGTCCTTAGCCCGGTTTTTCAGGTTCCAGTGAATAACCCCTCAGTGTCTTACATCAACCACCAGAGAGGAACTCGGAATTCCTTAGCCATGAAGAAGGTGGGTCGAATTTTTCAGTGGGCGGAAGCTCACAATTGCTGTCTGTCTGCTGTCCACATCCCGGGAGTGGACTACTGGGAAGCGGACTTCTGGAGCAGTGAGACATTTCATTCTGGGGAGTGGGCTCTCTGTACAGAGGTGTTTTTCCAGGTAAACCCTCAAATGGGGGATACCGGAGTTGGATCTGATGGCGTCTCGGTAGAACACCAAATTTCCAAGGTACGATTTAAGGTCGAGAGATCCGCAGGCCGTCCGGATAGATGCTCTGGCGGTTCCTTGGGATTTCAGTCTGGCATACCTGTTTCCTCCATTTGCTCTCCTTCCACAAGTCATTGCTCGTATCGATCAGGAGAGGGCATCGGTAATTCTGAAAACCCCTGCGTGACCTCGTAGGATCTGGTATGCAGACCTAGTGGAGATGTCATCTCTTCCACTTTGGAGTTGCCTCTGAGGAAGGACCTTCTTTCAGGGTTCATTCCTTCATATAAATATCATTTCTCTGAAGCTTACTGCTTGGAGATTGAACGATTAGTTTCTTTCGAAGTGTTGTTTTTCTGAGTTGGTCATTGAAACCATGATTCAGGCTCGCTAGCCTGTTACTCCACATTTTTTCCTTAAGGCCTTATGGCGTCAATACCTTTTTATTGGTGTGAATCCAAGGCTACTCTTGGAGTAGGGTCAGGATTCCTAGGATTTTGCCTTTTCTCTAGGAAGGTATGGAGGTGGGATTGTCTGTCAGTTCTCTGAAGGGTCAGAGTTCTGCATTTTCTTTTTTGTTACTCAAGCGGCTGACGGATGTGCCAAATGTTCTATTTTGTTTTTCAGGTCCTGTTCAGAATCATGCCTGTGTTTAAGTCTGTTGCTCCTTCTCGGAGCCTTAACCTTGTTCTTAGAGTTTTGCACAGTCTCAGTTTATTCTGTTGATATTAAGTTGTATATCTTGGAAGGTTTTATTTCTTATCGTTATCTCTTCTGCTTGGAGAGTCTCGGAACTCTCGGTTTTGCAGTGATTCGCCTTATCTTATCTTTCATGCTGATAAGGCGGTTCTTCGTACTCTGTTGGTTTTTTTACCTAACGTGGTTCTGTCAGAAATATTAATCAGGAAATTGTTGTTCATGCTCTAGGTCTTAAGCCTTCTTCTTTTAAGGATCGTTTGTTGCACAACCTGGATGTTGTGCATGCTTTGAAATTCTATATACAAGCGACTAAGGATTTTCGCCAGTCCTCTGCCCTGTTTGTTTTCTCAGGAAAGCGTAAGGGTTTGAAAGCTACTGCTACTTCTCTTTCTATCTGTCTGAGAGGTATAAGTTGTTTTCTTCTTCTTGGGCATTCAAGAATGAAACTTCTGTGGAACAGATTTGCAAGGCCGCACTTGGTCCTCTTTGCATATTTTTCAAAATTTTATAAATTTCATATTTTTGCCTCGACTGAGGCTTCTTTTGGGAGAAAGGTTCTTCAAGCGGTGGTGCCTTCTGTTTAGGTCTGCCTGTCTTGTCCCTCCCTAGTCATCTGTGTCATCTAGCTTGGGTATTGGTTCCCAACAGTAAATGATTATGTTGTGGACTCACCATATCTTAGGAAAAAAAAAAAAATTTATGCTTTTCTAATAAATGTATTTCTTTTCGGAACCCCGCCCTTTTTTTTTATTGGACCGTTATTTTTTTGCTAAACCTCAGGCACCTCTACACCTTTTGTGTTTCTCCTTTTTCTCCATTTCCCTTCGGTCGAATGACTGGAGTTTGTGGGAAGGGGATACTTAACTGCTTGGCTGTGGTGCTTTTTGCCGCCTCCTGCTGGCCAGGAGTGATATTCTCAACAGTAAATGATAACGTTGTGGACTCACCATGTCAGGAAAGAGAGAAATTTATCAGGTAAGCATACATTTTTTTTTTTTTTTACTTTTTTACCCTTTTTCCAGATCCCCAAGACTTATACCATTGGAAAGTTTAGACGATTACCTAAGATGATGGGTCTTGAGGGTCTGTAGCTTCTTAGATGCCTGGGATACAAGCTTCTAAGCAGCATGCCCCCATTTCCCTATATTGTCCATTGTTCATTTTAAAGTTGCGCGGTGACGTCATCACGTCATTGCGCGAATCATGTCGTCTCTCACTATTCAGGCCAGATCCCCAGGGTGGGACTAGGTGGGAGCTGCCAGATTGCCCTCAAGGTGAGTCAGTGCTAGCGACGGCTCTGAGCCGCCGTCAGTACCTGACTGGGACGGTTTAGAGCTGTCGTTAGCACTTAAAGGGTTAAGAGATATCTAGATCGGTAGTGTGCTTGTGTCTGGAGCACTAAATGACAGGAAATAGTGCTGCCATCTAGTGCTCTTACTAATGTATACCTTTGCAAAAATGCTGCCATATAGTGCTGCAGACACGTGCACACTCCTGAACTTCAATAACATCTTTTCTCCAACATTGGTGTGTCCGGTCCACGGCGTCATCCATTACTTGTGGGATATTCTCCTCCCCTACAGGGAAAGGCAAGGAGAGCACACAGCAAGAGCTGTCCATATAGCTCCCCCTCTGGCTCCGCCCCCCAGTCATTCTCCTTGCCGCTCTGAACAAGTAGCATCTCCACGGGGATGGTGAGGAGTTTGTGGTGTTAGTTGTAGTTTTTTATTTCTTCTATCAAGAGTTTATTTTAAAATAGTGCTGGTGTGTACTATTTACTCTGAAACAGAAAGAGATGAAGAGTTCTGTTTAAAAGAGGAGTATGATTTTAGCAGCAGTAACTAAAATCGATTGCTGTTCCCACACAGGACTGTTGATGAGAGAACTTCAGTTGGGGGGAACAGTTTGCAGACTTTTCTGCTCAAGGTATGACTAGCCATTTTCTAACAAGACTGTGTAATGCTGGAAGGCTGTCATTTTTCCCTCATGGGGATCGGTAAGCCATTTTCTTAGACTTAGAAAGAATAAAGGGCTTATTATGGGCTATTAACTGGTGGACACTCTTAAGGGCTAAATCGATTGTTTATTTAAGTTTTTATTTAAAGTTTGAAGTGGATTTCACACTTTTATTATTTGGGGAACGTTTTTTATCGCCAGGCACTAGTTAAGACACCTTCCCAGTCAGGAAGGGCCTTTCACTGTATTAGGCAGAGCCTCATTTTCGCGCCATTATTGCGCAGTTTCTTTTAAGTACAGTGCATGCAGATGCATGTGAGAAAATCTGATTACAGAAGTAAATTGGAAAGTTGTTTAAAATTGTGCGTGTTCTCATTTTTGGGTTTTATGTGTCTTTTAATGTAGTATGCTCTCGCTTTGAATAAAGCAGACAACGTTGTGCTTTCAGTGACTTTTTAAATCGTATGCATAGCTTAAATGTATTAATAATTACTGCTTTGTTTATATTTGTATTTGAAATAGCTGTTCATTAAAACCTCACCTTAAATGAATGTTTAAATACTTAAATATTGTATTTGCTTAAATAGAGAGAGAGCTAAGATAAGATCTGCTCTTTTTTGCAGACTCAGCCCATTTTAATAGGCATGTTTTTGAGCATAATAGTAGGTGGCTTTAATGAACAAAAGAAACTAATTCAAATTAAACAAAAATCCCTAAAGGAGTCATTTCAAATTCTTTGCAGCTAATATAATAATTGAGAATATATTAAGTGAAAAAAATTACAGTACACTATACCTTTTTAATGTTTCTTATTTTATAACTTTTTGTGAGATTTTTTAATTAAATTTAGCTGTAATCGCTTTAAAGGTAAATCAATCATTTAATCCAGAATAAACCACATAAAAGATATTAAAAGGTCATTAAACACCTATTGTTTGTGTGTAAAACTGCACGCTCCCCAGAGAAGCCAGAAATCAATCCCACAAATGCTGCAAATCAAATAATGTGGATGAGACTATTTTGCTCTATTTTGAAAGCTCAAGTTACAGATTGTTGGCCTCTGTAGTGAACGTGGGACAAAGCACAACTTTTACACAAAAGTATGATGTATTTGATGTCTTTTAAATATAACTGGACAAATAACCTCTTGCTTTATTACACAGGTGCTGATGTCTCATGCGGTGGTCTACATCTACTTGGGAGATTGTCCTTACTTACTGAACAAGACCTTTGGAGTATTAATGGTCTTCCTAATGAGAACAATTCTTCCGACCACCTTTCATTACTAGCCAAATTTAGACTGGTCAAATGAATGCCGTACTGGCTTTTAATTTCTTCCATTTTTGTTTTTAGTTGTTGCATATAGTCAAATACAACATATGCTCTATTTGATTTGTTTTGTGTATGTATATTTTACATTGATTTCTAAACTGGATTTGATGTCTGGATATTTTTAGTAATGTTTTCTTAAAATAAATCTTGTATATATTTTTTTAAACTAATGAAATGTAAATATGTTACTGCCCTTTGGTTTAATTGTCTCCTTGACACTTATGATCAAATTATCATGAACTGAACATTACAGTGATATGGTGGATCTTTAAAAACAGAAGTCTAATGCATAAATATTTATAAATATTTATAAACCATTTATACATATGTTTTCAATAAATCGTAAAAAATGGAAACAATTTATTCTAACATTCTTTGACATAGATTAACCTTTATAGTATTTCTATCTTAATATGAGGAGAATCCACGGCTTCATTCCTTACTTGTGAGAATACAGAACATGGCCAGCAGGAGGAGGCAAAGACACCCCAGCCAAAGGCTTAAATACCTCCCCCACTCCCCTCATCCCCCAGTCATTCTTTGCCGTTCGTCACAGGAGGTTGGCAGAGAAGTGTTGGAAGATTTCGGAGTAGTTCCTTATGGAGGGTAGTACTCTTCGAGATGGGACTGGAGTTTTAAGTAGTCTTGTCAGCCTCTCAGTGAGAGCATTGACGAAAGTAAGAGTCTGGAGATGCAGGGAGAGTCATTCTGCAAACCCATCTAGACTCATATTAACAGCTCCATAAGCAATCAGCGTTGACGAGTTTCGCTGCCTGCTTACTTCACTCAAGTCCATGTCAGAAGCGCTGCTACAATCTGTCAAACTTAAAGGACCATGTTACTGTTCCACAACATAGATTCCAGTAAGATTGTTTCATTACTTTACACACATGTTAACAATAAGAAGACAGGGTCACAGTGGGACTCCTTTATCTTTACGGAATCAAGGGTTAATATCTCCTGAGGGGGATTATTGAACATGTTTTTTTAATCATATTTGTTATAAGATTTCGACTGCTTATGTGTATGAACGTTTGGGCTCTTAGGCAGGTACGGAACATACAGGTTCTTTCATTTGAAGAGCTGCGCTGTTTTCTTTAGCTAAAATGGCGCGCTTTCCCTTAGCAAGGACAGGTCCTACATGAGCACCATGTGACCAGGATCGGTCATGTTTTTCTTTTTTCACCGCTTCAGATTCCTGACCGGATGTCTCTGGAGAGGAGTTTCTTCTCTATCTGTCTGGGTCATAGGAGGTGGTGAGTGCCCCAGACAGTGGGAGTGTAAGGTGCCAGTTGTTTTTCCTTTCTATAATTTGATATGGACATTCTGATTTCTTTATAAATGGAGACTCCACAGCTGCATTCATTACTTTTGGGAAATAAGAACCTGGCCACCAGGAGGTGGCAAAGACACCCCAGCCAAAGGCTTAAATACTCCTCCCACTCCCCTCATCCCCCAGTCATTCTTTGCCTTTCAATTGGCAGAGAAGTGTCAGTTTGTTGTCTCTTATGGAGGGTAGTACTCTTCGACATGGGACGGGAGTTTAAAGTAATTCTATCAGTCTCTCAGTGAGGGCCTGGATGAAAGTTAGAGTCCAGAGATGCAGGGCGAGTCTTTCTGCATAACCATCCCGACTCATATTCACAGCTCCACAAGCAATCAGCGTTGTCGAACTTCGCTTTCTTCTCTTAAGTACATGGTGGAGGTGCTGCTACTATTCGTCACACTTGAAGGGCTGTGTTCCTGTTCCACGGCGTAGATTCCGGTAAGATCATTTCAGTCTACTTCATCAGAATGTACTGTAACTTATTTGTTTCCTGTAAGATGCTATCTTGTGGGACTTATCGAGTATAGGGCCTCAGTGAGGCTCCTTTAGTATCTTAGAATTGAGGGCTAATATCTCCTGAGGGGGATTATTGAACATAGGGGAGGTGTTTAATCATGTTTGTTATGTGATTCAATCTCGTTATGTGTAGTGTTAACTGGGTTCCTGGCTTGGAACATAAAGGCCTTTAGAAGTGACGCAACCTTATGGTTGGGCGTGCTTTTTTTGGACTGTACGGTTCACCTTGTAATTGAGCGTGTTTACAATCTGGTCTTCCATTTCCGCATTCCTGACCGCGTGCCGACGGAGAATTCTGGTCTGCCTGTGTCTGGTTCATAGAAGGTGGTTGGTGCCCCAGCCATTGTGGGTATCACGTGCCGTTTAGATTTTGTTTTCTTATAGTACATCTTATTATATTCTATATCCAGTCATGGAGAATTCTGATATTGAAGTTTGTGGAAGATATAAATGGAGCATCTAGCCATATAAAATTCAAGTTGACTTGGAGTGAAAGTGATATTACTTTTCTTGACACTAGGATTATTAAAAATGGAAGAGAGCTGAAGGTAGATCTGTTTAGGAAGGAGACAGATAGAAATAGTTTATTGCACTTTGATAGTGCTCATCCTGGATCACTCCTTAAGGCCCTCCCCCGTAGTCAATTTTTACGAGCCCGCAGAATTATTACTGATGACAATTTATTAAAAACAAGAATGATAGAAATGGCAGACAGATTTACTAAAAGAGGATACCCATCAGATATATTAGAAGCCGAAATTAATCATGCGCTTTCAGTCTCTAGAGAAAGTTTACTGAATGTAAAACAGAAACAAAATAATAAAGAGGAGCGCCTCATATTTGTATCTGAATTTAATTCCCAGTCTAACCAAATCCAACGCATTCTGAGGAAGCACTGGTCAATACTCTCTGAATGTAACCCCCAAATTAAGGAATTTAAGAATTTACCCATGCCAGCGTATAAACAGAGTTTTAATTTGAAACAACAACTAGTTAGAGCAGACATAGGGACAAATATTAAATCAACACAAAAATTCATTAAAAGTAAGAATGAGGGGTGTTTTCCCTGCTTGGGATGCTCTTGTTGTAACAACATGACTAAAGGGCCCACATTTGTTCATCCAATTACTGGAAAGAAGTTCAAAATTAATGGCTTTCACACATGCTTAACCACCTATGTAGTTTACTTAATTAAATGCCCATGTGGGCGGGGCTATGTCGGAGAGACGACTAGGACTATCAAAGATAGGATAATTGAACATAAAAGCTCCATTAGAACTAAGAACTTAAAAGCACCAGTAGCACAGCATTTTGTGGAAATGGGCCATTCAATTGGGCAATTGCGTTTTCAAATTATTGAGAAAATAGAAATGCCAAGAAGGTTAGGGAATAGAGAACTTCTCCTTAAACAGAGAGAAAGTTTTTGGATTTGGAAATTAGGCACTATGGAACCGAATGGGTTAAATAAAGATCTTGATATGTCTGTTTTTCTATAAGTTAATTTTCTATTTATCAGTCTGTAATTGAGATTGTAATATGATTCTATAAATACACTGTATTATATGTGTTATTATGATTGTAACTTAATCATAATGAATACATTGTAGAATTGTTTTTAATTATTTTGATGTAAAAGGTTTAATTATTTTGATGTAAAGGGTTAATAGGAAGTTGCATTTGCAGCGCCACCTAGTGGTGTTTAGGTATAAATAGAATCATTCCAGTATGATGTTTAGCATGAATAAGGTAGCAATACCGAAACGTTGCTGTTAATGTTGTGTTGTGCCCAATAAACACATTTTTTGCTGCTACTCTCTTTGGATTTTTCTTGAATTCTGATGCTGAGACTGTTCAAATTTCAGATTCTTCGACTTGTGAAGAATGTGAATTGGCCCGTTGACACAGGTTAATTAGTTATGTTCTATATGCCTCGGGAATCAAGGGACTGCTGAGCCATCCGCCTCTGGGAGTTCTGTCCCCCGAGAGGTGAGTTCCCTACTACTACACATGCGGGTAACCCAGATTATATTTCTTTCATGTAATTGGCAAGAGATCATGAGCTAGTGACTTATGGGATATACAATCCTACCAGGAGGGGGCAAAGTTTCCCAAACCTCAAAATGCCTATAAATACACCCCTCACCGCACCCACAATACAGTTTTACAAACTTTGCCTCCTATGGAGCTGGTGAAGTAAGTTTGTGCTAAGATTTCTATGTTGACATGCGCTTCACAGCATTTTGAAGCCCGATTCCTCTGAGTACAGTGAATGTCAGAGGGATGTGAAGGGAGTATCGCCTATTGAATGCAATGGTTTTCCTTGCGGGAGATCTATTTCATAGGTTCTCTGTTATCGGTCGTAGAGATTCATTTCCTACCTCCCTTACTCAGATCGACGATATACTCTTATTCCATTACCTCTACTGATAACTGTTTCAGCTATCTGCTATATGTGGATCGGTGTCTTTCGGTAAGTATGTTTTCATTACTTAAAGGGACAATGAACCCAAATTTTGTATTTTGTGATTCAGACAGAGCATGCAATTTTAAGCAACTTTCTAATTTACTCCTATTAATTTTTCTTCGTTGTCTTGCTATCTTTGTTTGAAAAAGGCATCTAAGCTTTCTTCTATAAGATACGAGTCCTGATTCATCCTTTACTTGTGGGATATTATCCTCCTGCTAACAGGAAGTGGCAAAGAGCACCACAGCAGAGCTGTCTATATAGCTCCTCCCTTAGCTCAACCCCCCAGTCATTCTCTTTGCCTACTCTTAAGTACTAGGAAGGGTAAAGTGAAAGAGGTGATAAAATGTTAGTTGTTGTTATTCTTCAAGCAAGAGTTTTTTATTTCTCTTGTAAAGGTGTATCCAGTCCACGGGTTCATCCATTACTTGTGGGATATTCTCCTTCCCAACAGGAAGCTGCAAGAGGACACCCACAGCAGAGCTGTCTATATAGCTCCTCCCCTAACTGCCACCCCCAGTCATTCTCTTGCAGCTCTCGACAAGAAAGGAAGTATCGAGAGATGTGGTGACTTAGTACTGTTTTTACTCTCAGGCAGGAATTGGAAGTAGACTTCTGCCTGGAGGTTTGATGATCTTAACTGAAGAGTATGGAAAGAAAACTTCAGTTGGGGGGACGGTCTGCAGATTGCCTACTTTGAGGTATGTTCAGTATATTTTTTTCTAGAGAGATAAGGTCTAGAAAATGCTGACAGTGCCTGGTATATTTAAGGTAAGCCTGATACAGTGATTTAACAACAACTGGGATCATGCTTGCAAATAAGGGTAATATTCATGTTAATACTTATATTACTTAGTGTAAAAACGTTTGCATGATTTATAAATAAAAAAGGTTTTTCTCTGAGGGTGATAAATCTTTATTTGGGGCCTAGTTTCCACATGGCTTGTTAGATTACTCCTAGGAGTACTTTCGCTTGTAAGTTGTATCCAGTCCACGGATCATCCATTACTTGTGGGATATTCTCATTCCCAACAGGAAGTTGCAAGAGGAAACCCACAGCAGAGCTGCAATATAGCTCCTCCCCTAACTGTCATAGCCAGTCATTCTCTTGCAACTCTCAACAAGCAAGGAGGTCGTAAGAGAGAGTGGTTAAATATAGCTAGTTTATTTTCTTCAATCAAAAGTTTATTTTTAAATAGTACCGGAGTTGTGCTATTTTATCTCAGGCAGTAAATAGAAGAAGAATCTGCCTGAGGTTTCTATGATCTTAGCAGGTTGTAACTAAGATCCATTGCTGTTCTCACATATGTCTGAGGGGATTACACAGATGAGGTAAAACTTCAGCGAGAGAATGGCGTGCAGTTTATTCTGCTATCAGGTATGTGCAGTTATAATTTTTTCTAGAGATGGAAAACACTAGAAAATGCTGCTGATACCGGATTAATGTAAGTTAAGCCTGAATACAGTGATTTAATAACGACTGGTATGCTTACTCCCAGGTGTAATACCCTTATGATATTTACAATATAAAACGTTTGCTGGCATGTTTAATCGTTTTTATATATACTTTGGTGATAAAACTTTATTGGGGCCTAGTTTTTTTCCACATGGCTGGCTTAAATTTTGCCTAGAAACAGTTTCCTGAGGCTTTCCACTGTGTTACTATGAGTGGGAGGGGCCTATTTTAACGTTTTTTTTGTGCAGTTAAAATTACAAACTGTGACATCCAGCTTCCCTCAGGAGTCCCCTGTATGCTATAGGACATCTCTAAAGGGCCCAAAGGCTTTCCAAAGTCGTTTATTGGGGAAGGTAGGGCTACAGCTTGCTGTGGCAGTTGGTTGTGACTGTTAAAAAACGTCTATTTCGGGGGGTTTTATCCGTTTTTTGAACTAAGGGGTTAATCATCCATTTGCAAGTGGGTGCAATGCTCTGCTAGTCTATTACATACACTGTAAAAATTTCGTTTGATTTACTGCATTTTTTCACTGTTTTTCAAATTCTGACAAAATTTGTTTCTCTTAAAGGCACAGTACCTTTTTTTATATTTGCTTGTTAACTTGATTTAAAGTGTTTTCCAAGCTTGCTAGTCTCATTGGTAGTCTGTATAAACATGTCTGACATAGAAGAAACTCCTTGTTCATTATGTTTAAAAGCCATGGTGGAACCCCCTCTTAGAATGTGTACCAAATGTACTGATTTCATTTTAGGCAATAAAGATAATTTTCTGTCTTTTAAAAAATTTTATCACCAGAGGAATCTGACGAGGGGGAAGTTATGCCGACTAACTTTCCCCACATGTCAGACCCTTTGACTCCCGCTTAAGGGACTCACGCTCAAATGGCGCCAAGTACATCTAGGGCGCCCATAGCGTTTACTTTACAAGACATGGCGGCAGTCATGGATAATACACTGTCAGCAGTATTAGCCAGACTACCTGAACTTAGAGGTAAGCGAGATAGCTCTGGGGTGAGACAAAATGCAGAGCATACTGACGCTTTAAGAACCATGTCTGATACTGCCTCACAATATGCAGAAGCTGAGGAAAGAGAGCTTCAGTCAGTGGGTGATGTTAATGACTCAGGAAGATACCTGATTCTAATATTTATACATTTAAATTTAAGCTTGTACACCTCCACGTGTTGCTTAGGGAGGTTTTAGCTGCTCTGAATGACTGTGATTCCATTGCAGTGCCAGAGAAATTGTGTAGACTGGATAAATACTTGCAGTGCCGGTGTGTACTGATGTTTTTCCAATACCTAAAAGGTTTACAAAAATTATTAATAAGGAATGGGATAGACCAGGTGTGCCGTTCTCTTCCCCTCCTATTTTTAGAAAAATGTTTCCAATAGACGCCACCACACGGGACTTATGGCAGACAGTCCCTAAGGTGGAGGGAGCAGTTTCTACTCTAGCAAAGCGTACTACTATCCCTGTCGAGGACAGTTGTGCTTTTTTAGATCCAATGGATAAAAAATTAGGTTACCTTAAGAAAATATTTATTCAACAAGGTTTTATCCTACAGCCCCTTGCATGCATTGCCCCTGTCACTGCTGCTGCGGCGTACTGGTTTGAGTCTCTGGAAGAGGCTTTACAGGTAGCGACTCCATTGGATGACATACTTGGCAAACTTAGAGCACCTAAGCTAGCCAATTCTTTTATTTCTGATTCCATTGTTCATTTGACTAAACTAACGGCTAAGAATTCTGGTTTTGCTATACAGGCGCAGAGCGCTATGGCTTAGTCAGCTGACGTGACTTCAAAATCTAAGCTACTTAACACTCCCTTCAAGGGGCAGACCCTATTCGGGCCTGGTTTGAAGGAGATTATTGCTGATATCACTGGAGGAAAAGGTCATGCCCTTCCTCAGGACAGGTCCAGATCTAGGGCCAAACAGTCTAATTTTCGTGCCTTTCAAAACTTCAAGGCAGGTGCGGCATCAATTTCCTCTAATAATAAACAAGGGAACTTTTGCTCAATCTAAGACAGTCTGGAGACCAAACCAGACCTGGAAAAAAGGTAAGCAGGTCAAGAAAGCCTACTGCTGCCTCTAAGACAGAATGAAGGAACGGCCCCCTATCCGGTAACGGATCTAGTAGGGGGCAGACTTTCACTCTTCGCCCAGGCGTGGGCAAGAGATGTTCAGGATCCCTGGGCATTGGAAATTATATCCCAGGGATATCTTCTGGACTTCAAAGCTTCCCCCCCAAAAGGGAGATTTCACCTTTCACAATTATCTGCACACCAGATAAAGAGAGAGGCATTCTTACACTGTGTACAAGACCTCCTAGTTATGGGAGAGAACAGGAACAGGGTTTTTACTCAAATCTGTTTGTGGTTCTCAAAAAAGAGGGAACCTTCAGACCAATTTTGGATCTAAAGATCTTAAACAAATTCCTCAAAGTTCCGTCGTTCAAGATGGAAACTATTCGTACCATCCTACCACTGATCCAGGAGGGTCAATATATGACTACAGTGGATCTAAAGGATGCTTATCTTCACATTCCGATACACAAAGATCATCGGTTTCTCAGGTTTGCCTTCCAAGACAGGCATTACCAGTTGTAGCTCTTCCCTTTGGATTAGCTACAGCCCCAAGAATCTTTACAAAGGTTCTAGGGTCGCTTATGGCGGTCCTAAGGCCGCGGGCCATAGCAGTAGCCCCTTATTTAGACGACATCCTGATACAGGCTTCAAACTTCCAAATTGCCAAGTCTCATACGGACGTAGTACTGGCATTTCTGAGGTCGCATGGGTGGAAAGTGAACGAGGAAAAGAGTTCTCTATCTCCACTCACAAGAGTTTCCTTTCTAGGGACTCTGATAGATTCTATAGAAATGAAAATTCACCTGACGGAGTCCAGGTTATCAAAGCTTCTAAATTCCTGCCGGGTTCTTCATTCCATTCTGCGCCCTTCGGTGGCTCAGTGTATGGAAGTAATCGGCTTAATGGTAGTGGCAATGGACATAGTGCCGTTTGCACGCTTACATCTCAGACCGCTGCAACTATGCATGCTCAGTCAGTGGAGCGGGGATTACACAGATTTGTCCCCTCAACTGAATCTGGACCAAGAGACCAGGGATTCTTTTCCCTGGTAGCTATCTCGGGTCCATCTGTCCAAAGGTATGACCTTTCGCAGGCCAGATTGGACAATTGTAACAACAAATGCCAGCCTTCTAGGTTGGGGTGCAGTCTGGAACTCCCTGAAGGCTCAGGGATCGTGGACTCAGGAGGAGTCTCTCCTTCCAATAAATATTCTGGAACTAAGAGCGATATTCAAGGCTCTTCAGGCTTGGCCTCAGCAACTCTGAGGTACATCAGATTTCAGTCGGACAACATCACGACTGTAGCTTACATCAACCATCAAGGGGGAACAAGAAGTTCCCTAGAGATGTTAGAAGTTTCAAAAATAATTTGCTGGGCAGAGATTCACTCTTGCCACCTATCAGCTATCCATATCCCAGGTGTAGAGCACTGGGAGGCGGATTTTCTAAGTCGTCAGACTTTTCATCCGGGAGAGTGGGAACTCCATCCGGAGGTATTTGCACAACTGATTAATCGTTGGGGCAAACCAGAACTGGATCTCATGGCGTCTCGCCAGAACGCCAAGCTTCCGTGTTACGGATCCAGGTCCAGGGATCCCAAGGCGACACTGATAGATGCTCTTGCAGCGCCCTGGTCTTTCAACCTGGCTTATGTGTTTCCACCGTTTCCTCTGCTCCCTCGACTGATTGCCAAGATGAAGCAGGAGAGAGCATCAGTGATTCTGATAGCACCTGCGTGGCCACGCAAGACCTGGTATGCAGATCTAGTGTGATGATCTGCGGTAGCAGATATTGTTGCAGTGAAAATATTAAGTTTGTATCTCTTTTCCTGAATATAGTCAAGCAATATGGTCTTGATAACCTGACTAGTCAGTAGTGAGAGTTACTGTTATAGATAAAAGCACAAAGTCTTAATCTGAATTGTCTTTCCAGATTAGATAGTAAATGAGTATCAGAATTTAATAAATCAAAATATGATTAAGAACAGATCAGATGAGATATAATCACACAGGTGGATAAGGAATAAACTTCAGCCGAGAAATAACTTCTGTTAAATACGTATCCTCTTCACGCACTCACACATACAAACATAAAATATATACAAGTCCATTCACATATCCTTTCGATAGGTATTTAGGCAATTGTATAAATGTTGGTTACTTTGATTCCTGAGGTAAGTAACATAGAATCAGGATAAAGATATATGCAGCGTTTTGTAACAGAGAGAACTTGTACCTGACGACCGGTCCGGTCGGCGTCTTCAGTGTGAGTGCGGCTTCTGGATTGCGGTAAGTAGTTCCGGCGGCTTCGTGATCCAAGAGAGCAAGTGAAGTCCGTAAATACGGACAGGATACGTAAGTTGAAAAGTTCGTTAGAACAAATGATAAAATGATAACGATTTCACTGGTCTACAACGTCCCTCAAACATCTAGGTGTTCACTTAAGTGCAGACCTAGACGTCATCCTCTCTTTAAACTTTGAAGCCGTCATCATTGAGTTACGATCCTTAACACACAGATGGGATTTCAGGGAAATCTCTTGGATGGGCCGTATCGCCACGGTGAAAATGTCACTGCTTCCTAAAGCGCTGTACCTATTCCGATGTCTCCCATTGAACATCCCGCATGGCACACTACAACAAATTCACCAAATTTTCTCTAAGTATGTATGGGGGAAAAAGATGCCTAGGATTGGCTACAAAACCATGCAGAGAGAGTTCTCTAAAGGTGGAGTAGCTTTTCCAAATATATTCCTTTACTATGAAGCCGCTAGGCTATCACAGATCACGGCTTGGGGCCCGACTAGAGAGGAACCGAAATGGTTCAAAATAGAGGAACTACACCTACCTGAAGGCCTAGACTTACCAAGTATTCTCTGGGTTCATAAACACAAGCAGCTGGTAGATAGGGTTCCTAACCCTATAGTACAACAAAATATTAAAATGTGGCATGAACTTAGACATCATAAGGAGATTGCCCCACATCCCTCACCGATTCACCAGATAAGGGGTCTTCTCTGGGACCTACCGAATATCCATCTTGAGTTTTGGATACAACACAACATAGACATGGTGGAACATCTGTTTTCAAACGGTAAACTTATGACAGTCCATCAAGTACTCGACTTACTAAGCGGTTCTCCTTTATGGCTCTACTTTGAGTGCTGCAGGGTACTCGGCTTACTTCGCTCCTGGAAATTTGGCACTCAGACTCTCAGACCCCATTCTAAATGGGAAGAAAGATGGCTGCTTGAGATGGGGACGTGGAAACCCCTCACATTCCACTACAAGGCCATGCTACAAGATCACTCAGAGGGCCTCCCAAGCCAAATCAAAATGTGGTGCAAGGAGTTGGCTTTGAACATATCAGATATGGAGCTGAAAGCAGCGATCGAATTGACAAAAAAAACGATCCATTGTATAACGATCTTCGAAAGTTACATGAAACTAATGCTACAATGGTACAGAGTGCCCACCAAGCTGTCGAGAATGTTTCCTAATGTATCTCCCGATTGCTGGAGATCGTGCGGAAGGGTAGGCTCCAATTCTCATGTATGGTGGTCATGTCCTAAAATAAAGGACCTATGGAAAGATGTTGAGACACTCTCTTGCATTCTATGAATCTGACTATACAGCTAACGCCAAGGGTGGCACTCTTCCACATCATGGATAAAACTCTCCCCAAATGTAGCAAGCAACTGGTGATCTATGTGATGGCAGCCACCAAACTTTGCATTGCTAGAGCCTGGAAACAGGTTACCTCACCCACGATTTCGGAAGTCTGTGAGGTAATACAATACTTAGCCAACATGGAAAAATGTGCATATAGCTCGTTAGAGCGAATGGAAGTTTACTGGGCAATTTGGGGTGACTGGATTCAGATCCAGTAGACCCATATGGACTCCCGTACCGCTTTCCCTCTCCCTGGGCAGTTGAGACAGGAGATATCGCGCACAAGTAGTTTTACCCCCTTTTTTTTTTTTTTTTTTCTTTCCCTCTCTCCCCCACTCACTTTCTTCATGTCTCCATCTCCACTACCGCGTTCTTTACCCTAACCCCTTCCCCTCTCCTCACCTCTTCTTACCTCAACTTCCCCACCCCCTCCCATGTGATGACTCCCTCCCTACTTACCCTATAACCTACCCCTTACTCCCAATGTCACTGAATGACCATGTTAAAATAAAGACCGACAAATTAATTAAGAAACGTGGTTATAACTGTCACTTCAACCTTATCATTACGACTCTGGAGTTATACTCCGCTATCCGTGACTTCTAGGTACATTGTAGACACTCTGCATTGACTGAATAGAAGCACAAATATTGCTTACAATATATATGGATGTATATAACTCTTCAATATGCCTAATTGTTATATGTTAATGCTATGTAATTGTTTTGATGTACTTGTGGAAAGTAATTTCTTTCTTTGGTTATCTAACTGTATGTACTTTTTGTTCTTAATAAAGAAAAAAATTTAAAAAAAAAAAAAAAAAAAAATAACGAAATCCAAGGAGAAAGAAACAGTCCAAATATGAAAATTAGGACAAGAGTAAAGAGTCAAGTAGCAATATTAACTAGAGAAACAGATTCACTCTAGTAACAGCAATTTCCAGACAAGGAATGCCTGACCCAAAGGTGCTATAAATAGGGAGTTACCTGTTAAAGGCGGGATATACCTTAAAGGTATATCACACACTTCCCCCTTCAAGGTCTCCCCACATCAGCAATGGTTGGTTTCAATGGGTACCGTTTGTGAAAACACCGTATAAGACGCGGAGCATGAACCTCAGATTGTCTTTGCCATGAATTATCCTCGGGTCCAAAACCTCTCCACTTCAGAAGGTATTCCAGGTGACGACCACGGATTCTTGAATCCAAAATCTTCTCAATTTCATATTCCTCCTGATCATCTATTTGAATAGCAGGGGGTTTAAGGTCATCATCCTTATTCGTTGCTTTGTATGGTTTTATTAATGATACATGAAATGTGGGATGTATCTTATATGAAGGTGGTAATACCAATCTGACAGTAGAAGGATTTACAATCTTGTCTATTTCAAAAGGGCCAATAAACTGGTTTGCTAATTTCTTTGAAGGTACATGCACCTTTAGGTTTTTAATCGATAATAGAACTTTGTCACCAATTTTATATAAAGGACTAGGTCTATGATGCATATCATAATACCGCTTCTGATAATTCTTGGCTTTCGTGAGGTGAGATTTAACCAAAGCTAATCGTTCCTGTAACTTACTTGAGTAATCTTTAGCAACTGTTGAGTTCACCTCAGTATTGGTAATCAGTATGTTAGTTGGATGATATCCATGTTACATAAAAAGGTGTCATTTTTGTTGATGTTGAAATTGAGTTGTTATATGAAAACTCGGCCATGGGTAAATAATTAATCCAATCATCTTGAAGATGGGATACGTAACACCGTAGATATTGTTCTAATGTTTGGTTTAATTTTTCTGTCATGCCATTAGTTTGTGGGTGAAATGCTGTTGAATACCTGGAGTTTATTTTCAACAACTTACATAAGGATCTCCAGAATGCTGAAGTAAATTGTGTCCCCCTGTCTGTGATAATAGTTGTTGGAAGCCCATGTAACTTTACAATATGGTACGCCTCATAACTAAGTATAACGCACACTGGGGCAAACTTAGAGACATAATGAATAAATATTGGCATATGTTGACTATTGATACTGAACTGAAAGATTATGTAGGAGACTTCCCTTTGTTGACAGCACGCAGAGCTGATAGTCTTAAGGATAAGCTTGTTAGAAGTGAATACATAAGAGAACCGAAAACCAATTGGTTAAGCACAAGAGGCAAATGGCAAGGCTGTAGCCCTTGTGGGCATTGCGTGTATTGCAGGTTTATGCAAAAAACATGTAAATTTGAAACTTTAACAGGTAGACAATACAATATAAAACAGTGGATAACCTGCAACACTACAGGGGTCATTTACCTCTTGCACTGCTCTTGCCCCCTATTTTACATAGGGAAAACTAAGCGTGATCTGAAAGATCGAGTCAGAGAGCATAGGGATGACATTAAGAACAAAGAGCAGGATAGCCCAGTGGCCAGACACTTTGAATTATATCATAATTCTGATTTTACCATTATGAAAGTAACTGGCATTCAGCACATAAAACAGCACCGCCGTGGTGGTGATGTTGACAATATGCTATTAAGGAATGAATCCCAATGGATTTATCGATTAAATACACTGGCTCCAAATGGCCTTAATGAAAAAATAGATTTCTCATGCTTTCTGTAGAACTTTTCCCTAGTAGGGGACAAATGCTAAAGAACCTTTGGAATCTCTATACTTACATTATTTCGGTTGTGTATGTAATAGTCATTAGTCTAGCTTAAAAGATAAGCAAAGTTTTGAGATGTAAAAAATTGCAATGGTAAATACATTGTGTAGTTCTAATTCTGCCATCCCGGAATGAAAAAGAATAAACCCAAATATATGTTGCATAACATGTAATTATTTAACAAATATGATGTTTGTGCAATTAAAAGTTTTTTGTTTATCTTTGAATATGAGGTTGCAATATGGTGCCAAAACTGTCATCAATTAAAAATTTAAATTAGCTATTGAGCTATAAAAGGGGTGTTATCACCAGAAACAAGCATCCGATGAAGCCCTAAAGTCAGCCCACTAAGGGGAGGGGCGAAACGCGTCATGCCTGACGTTTTGTGAAGCGGCAACTGTTTGAAGTGGAGTGCCAAGTCCCGGGCAGCTGGTCTGAAGCATACCGAGTTACTATGATGTGGTTCTAACAACTGACAAGCATGCAGCAGTCTTGAATGGAAGTTCCGGTTTTGTAAACACAAGGAGGCATTAACCGTAAAGGAGCCTTAACACAAACCGCTTTGTTTGGAGAATTACCAGGATCCGGCATGAGAAATATGCAAAGCTTGGAGTGATCAAGTGGTAATTATACAAGCTAGTGTTGGAGCATATACTGGAACTTTGTACCGCGAATGTGGTGAGACTGTTTGCTCAGTAATTCTATTACAGTTGGTTTCCCAATCAGTAACGCTGGAACTGCTTCTTTGTAACACATTTCATTCACAGAGCGTGTGATTCACACTAAGTGCTCTGTTAAAACGGACATTGTTAATCTGTGTCTCTTTTGAATTATGTTGCAACAGTTTATCTTTCACACATCGTTTGTTTGTAACAGCGCATAGTTGAAGGTATGCTATATACTCCGAACATTATTTGTAATAACCGCAGTTTTACGGTAGTGTGTCAGATAAAAGTACTAACCAGGCCTGGGTTTAATAGTCACTCCTTTTATTGCAATTAAGGGTTTTGGGTATTTTGTTTTTGACATGTGTAGGTTTAGCAAATAAACCACTCGTTATTTATGCAATTTGTGTGCTGCCTTGTCATTCTTTTTCACAGCATTTACTTTTAGCTGTGACTACTCTCTTACTTATTCATTTAATATTTCATTATGACTGCTAGCACCAAAATTGTTTTTGTTTGTGATCAAGATAGAGTGCACACATTTCAATAATTAGTAACTTTACAATATGGTTTAGAAAAACATTGGCAGTGATGTAAGCGTTAGGTAAACTTTTCAATGGTATAAAATGTCCCATCTTTGTTAAGTGATCTATTACTACTAATATCGTATTATGTCGGTGTGATAGAGGTAAGTCTACAATGAAATCCATTGAAATTGTGGACCAGGGCCTATCAGGAACTGGCAGTGGGTTTAACAATCCAATTGGTCCCCTGTGATCAACTTTATTTCTAGCGCAAGTATCGCAAGAGGTAACATATTGTTGAATGTCTTGATCCATTTGTGGCCACCAGAAACTTCTTCTTGTTTTTTCTATTGTTTTTTGTATACCTGTATGTCCAGATAAAGGTTCGTCGTGGGTGTTTTTTAATATATGGGTTCTCATTACTTCCGGAACATATAACTTGTCTTTATGATAATAAATACCTGTTTCTGAGTTTTTAATACAATTCTTAGGATAATCATCCTCTTTCTGTATTGCCTTTATTATTTCCTTCTCCAGAGGAGTTAGTACTCCAATAAATCTTTCAGCTGGTATAATAGGAACTATTGCTTCATGATGTGATTCGTCTTGTATTCTCGATAGAGCGTCTGCCTTTACGTTCAAGTGACCGGGTTTGTATGTAATTATAAAATTGAATCTGTCTAAAAATAAAGACCATCTTACTTGTCGAGCAGACAAGGTTTTGCTTTTCTTTAAGTATTCTAAATTCTTGTGATCTGTGAACACATTGAATGGTTTCTCAGTTCCTTCTAATAAGTGCCTCCATTGTTCAAGAGAAGTTTTTATGGCTAATAACTCCTTATCTCCTATGCTATAATTAATTTCAGCAGGAGAAAATCTTCTGGAGTAGTAACCAACTGGGTTCATCTCTGTCTGTTCCTTATTGTATTGTGAAAGGATGGCTCCAATTCCAGAACTGGAAGCGTCTACTTCTAGTACATATTGAAGATTGTTATCTGGTATGTGTAGCAGTGGAGCTTTAGAAAATTTCTCTTTTAAGTAATCAAAAGCTATCTGTGCCTGTTCTGTCCACTTATACCTTTGTTTCTTACTGGTTAGTTCAGTCAAAGGTTTAACGATGTTAGAAAAATTATCAATACATTTTCTATAGTAATTCGCGAATCCGATAAATCTTTGCAGAGCTCGTATCGATTTTGGTATAGGCCATTGCAATATAGCAGATACTTTTTCGGAATCCATTTGAATCCTGTTGGGTGTTATGATATAACCAAGGAACTTTATTCTATTCACATGAAAAAGACATTTTTCTTGTTTTGCGTATAGTTTATGCTCTTTTAATCTTGTTAAAACCCATCGAACATGTTTTTCATGTTCTTGTGGATTCTTTGAGTAAATAAGTATATCATCTAGATATACAATGACACAAACATCCAGTAAATCATAGAATATTTCATTAATGAAATGCTGAAAGGTCGCTGGGGCGTTGGTTAACCCGAATGGCATAACATTATATTGATATAAACCGTATCTGGTCCTAAATGCAGTCTTCCACTCATCCCCTTTTTTGATCCTAATAAGGTTATACGCACCTTTCAGATCTAGCTTGGTGTAAATGTTTGCTCCTTTCAATCGCTCTATGAGCTCTGGAATCAATGGTAATGGATATCTGTTTTTTATTGTAATGGCATTAAGAGCCCTATAGTCAATTATAGGTCTTAACGATTTATCTTTATTTTTAACTAAAAACATGCCTGCCGCTGCTGGGGAAGTTGAATGAGTAATGAATCCCTTTCTTAAATTATTATCCAAATATGTCCTCAAGAATTTTAATTCTTCTTGTGATAATGGATACATTTTCCCATGTGGTATCTGTGACCCTGGAACAAGGTCTATAGGACAATCGAAACTCCTATGTGGAGGCAAATTTTCTGCTTCCTTTAGATTGAAAACCTCTGCCAAATCCTGATACAAACCTGGTATCCTTTCTTCAAGTGCAGCTATAACAGTATGAGGGTAACAAGTTTTAGTGCAATAGGAAGAGGTTAGTGTAAGTTCTGAGTGTTTCCAGTTTATTACTGGATTATGTAGTTGTAACCATGTATACCCTAAGATTAAGTTATGCAATGCAATTGGTATTACATCAAATGATGTGTAATAGGACCTTTTTTTATCAAAGTTCCATCTATAGACTTAACATACACAGGTGTTTGCTTGCACACTAAGGGTATTTTATTTTTTTCAGCAAACACAGAATCAATATAGCTTCCTGATGCCCCGTAATCAATCAACGCCCTGGTTAGGATATTTTCATGATCCCACTGTAAAGAGAGAGTTAATGTCAATTGTTTATCATCTGAGATGTGACAAATGTGATTTGGGTTTTTATGCTTACCCTTCTTTTGTTTCTGAAGTATTGGACACTCAGACACAGAGTGCTCCTTGTTTGCACAGTATAAACACAATTTTTCAACCCCCCTCCTTATCTTTTCTTCATGAGTGAGAGGTCCTTTAATCGCTCCAATTTCCATTATGTGATGATCTGCGGTAGCAGATATTGTTGCAGTGAAAATATTAAAGTTTGTATCTCTTTTCCTGAATATAGTCAAGCAATATGGTCTTGATAACCTGACTAGTCAGTAGTGAGAGTTACTGTTATAGATAAAAGCACAAAGTCTTAATCTGAATTGTCTTTCCAGATTAGATAGTAAATGAGTATCAGAATTTAATAAATCAAAATATGATTAAGAACAGATCAGATGAGATATAAGCACACAGGTGGATAAGGAATAAACTTCAGCCGAGAAATAACTTCTGTTAAATATGTATCCTCTTCACGCACTCACACATACAAACATAAAATATATACAAGTCCATTCACATATCCTTTCGATAGGTATTTAGGCAATTGTATAAATGTTGGTTACTTTGATTCCTGAGGTAAGTAACATAGAATCAGGATAAAGATATATGCAGCGTTTTGTAACAGAGAGAACTTGTACCTGACGACCGGTCCGGTCGGCGTCTTCAGTGTGAGTGCGGCTTCCGGATTGCGGTAAGTAGTTCCGGCGGCTTCGTGATCCAAGAGAGCAAGTGAAGTCCGTAAATACGGACAGGATAAGTAAGTTGAAAAGTTCGTTAGAACAAATGATAAAATGATAACGAAATCCAAGGAGAAAGAAACAGTCCAAATATGAAAATTAGGACAAGAGTAAAGAGTCAAGTAGCAATATTAACTAGAGAAACAGATTCACTCTAGTAACAGCAATTTCCAGACAAGGAATGCCTGACCCAAAGGTGCTATAAATAGGGAGTTACCTGTTAAAGGCGGGATATACCTTAAAGGTATATCACATCTAGTGGACATGTCATCCTTTCCACCATGGTCTCTGCCTCTGTAACAGGACCTTCTACTTCAGGGTCCTTCCAACCATCCAAATGTAATTTCTCTGCGGCTGACTGCCTAGAGATTGAACGCTTGATTTCTCTTGTTAAGTGTATCCAGTCCACGGATCATTCATTACTTGTGGGATATTCTCCTTCCCAACAGGAATTTGCAAGAGGATCACCCACAGCAGAGCTGCTATATAGCTCCTCCCCTCACTGCCATATCCAATCATTCTCTTGCAACTCTTAACTAAGATGGAGGTCGTAAGAGGACTGTGGTGTTTTATACTTAGTTTATTTCTTCAATCAAAAGTTTGTTATTTTTAAATGGTACCGGAGTGTACTGTTTATCTCAGGCAGTATTTAGAAGAAGAATCTGCCTGAGTTTTCTATGATCTTAGCAGAAGTAACTAAGATCCTTTGCTGTTCTCACATATTCTGAGGAGTGAGGTAACTTCAGAGGGGGAATAGCTTGCAGGTTTTCCTGTAATAAGGTATGTGCAGTTAAAATATTTTTCTAGGGATGGAATTTGCTAGAAAATGCTGCTGATACCGAAGTAATGTAAGTAAAACCTTAAATGCAGTGATAGCGACTGGTATCAGGCTTATTAATAGAGATACATACTCTTATAAAAGTGTATTTTAAAACGTTTGCTGGCATGTTTAATTTTTTTTTACATATGTTTGGTGATAAAACTTATTGGGGCCTAGTTTTTTCCACATGGCTGGCTTGAATTTTGCCTAGAAACAGTTCCCTGAGGCTTCCCACTGTTGTAATATGAGTGGGAGGGGCCTATTTTAGCGTTTTTTTTGCACAGCAAAAATGACAGACACAGACATCCAGCTTCTTCCTGCATGATCCAGGACTTCTCTGAAGGGCTCAAAAGGCTTCAAAAGTCGTATTGAGGGAGGTAAAAAGCCACAGTAGAGCTGTGGCAGTTGTTGTGACTGTTTAAAAAAACGTTTTTGTCATTTGTTATTCCGTTTTTGGTATTAAGGGGTTAATCATCCATTTGCAAGTGGGTGCAATGCTCTGCTAACTTATTACATACACTGTAAAAATTTCGTTAGTGTAACTGCATTTTTTCACTTATTTCAAAATTTGGGAAAATTTGTGTTTCTTAAAGGCGCAGTAATGTTTTTTATATTGCTTGTAAACTTGTTTTAAAGTGTTTTCCAAGCTTGCTAGTCTCATTGCTAGCCTGTTTAAACATGTCTGACACAGAGGAACCTACTTGTTCATTATGTTTGAAAGCCATGGTGGAGCCCCATAGGAGAATGTGTACTAAATGTATTGATTTCACCTTAAACAGTAAAGATCAGTCTTTATCTATAAAAGAATTATCACCAGAGGGTTCTGTCGAGGGGGAAGTTATGCCGACTAACTCTCCCCACGTGTCAGACCCTTCGCCTCCCGCTCAGGGGACGCACGCTAATATGGCGCCAATTACATCAGGGACGCCCATAGCGATTACCTTGCAGGACATGGTTGCAATCATGAATAATACCCTGTCAGAGGTATTATCTAGATTGCCTGAATTAAGAGGCAAGCGCGATAGCTCTGGGGTTAGGAGAGATACAGAGCGCGCAAATGCTGTTAGAGCCATGTCTGTTACTGCGTCACAATATGCAGAACATGAGGACGGAGAGCTTCAGTCTGTGGGTGACATCTCTGACTCGGGGAAACCTGATTCAGAGATTTCTAATTTTAAATTTAAGCTTGAGAACCTCCGTGTATTGCTTGGGGAGGTATTAGCTGCTCTGAATGACTGTAACACAGTTGCAATTCCAGAGAAATTGTGTAGGCTGGATAGATATTATGCGGTGCCGGTGTGTACTGACGTTTTTCCTATACCTAAAAGGCTTACAGAAATTATTAGCAAGGAGTGGGATAGACCCGGTGTGCCCTTTTCCCCACCTCCTATATTTAGAAAAATGTTTCCAATAGACGCCACTACACGGGAATTATGGCAGACGGTCCCTAAGGTGGAGGGAGCAGTTTCTAATTTAGCAAAGCGTACCACTATCCCGGTTGAGGACAGTTGTGCTTTTTCAGATCCAATGGATAAAAAATTGGAGGGTTACCTTAAGAAAATGTTTATTCAACAAGGTTTTATTTTACAGCCCCTTGCATGCATTGCGCCTGTCACTGCTGCAGCGGCATTCTGGTTTGAGGCCCTGGAAGAGACCATCCAGACAGCTCCATTGAATGAAATTATTGACAAGCTTAGAACGCTTAAGCTAGCCTACTCATTTGTTTCTGATGCCTTTGTTCATTTGACTAAACTAACGGCTAAGAATTCCGGATTCGCCATCCAGGCTCGTAGGGCGCTATGGCTTAAATCCTGGTCAGCTGACGTGACTTCAAAGTCTAAATTACTCAACATTCCTTTCAAGGGGCAGACCTTATTCGGGCCTGGCTTGAAGGAAATTATTGCTGACATTACTGGAGGCAAGGGTCATACCCTTCCTCAGGACAGGGCCAAATCAAAGGCCAAACAGTCTAATTTTCGTGCCTTTCGAAATTTCAAGGCAGGAGCAGCATCAACTTCCTCCGCTTCAAAACAAGAGGGAACTGTTGCTCATTCCAGACAGGCCTGGAAACCTAACCAGTCCTGGAACAAGGGCAAGCAGGCCAGAAAGCCTGCTGCTGCCTCCAAGACAGCATGAAGGAACGGCCCCCTATCCGGAAACGGATCTAGTGGGGGGGCAGACTTTCTCTCTTCGCCCAGGCGTGGGCAAGAGATGTTCAGGATCCCTGGGCGTTGGAGATCATATCTCAGGGATATCTTCTGGACTTCAAAGCTTCTCCTCCACAAGGGAGATTTCATCTTTCAAGGTTATCAGCAAACCAGATAAAGAAAGAGGCATTCCTAAGCTGTGTGCAAGACCTCCTAGTAATGGGAGTGATCCATCCAGTTCCGCGGACGGAACAGGGACAGGGATTTTATTCAAATCTGTTTGTGGTTCCCAAGAAAGAGGGAACCTTCAGACCAATCTTGGATCTAAAGATCTTAAACAAGTTCCTCAGAGTTCCATCATTCAAAATGGAAACTATTCGGACCATCCTACCCATGATCCAAGAGGGTCAGTACATGACCACAGTGGACTTAAAGGATGCCTACCTTCACATACCGATTCACAAAGATCATCATCGGTTCCTAAGGTTTGCCTTTCTAGACAGGCATTACCAATTTGTAGCTCTTCCCTTCGGGTTGGCCACTGCCCCGAGAATTTTTACAAAGGTTCTGGGCTCACTTCAGGCGGTTCTAAGACCGCGAGGCATAGCGGTGGCTCCGTATCTAGACGACATCCTGATACAGGCGTCAAGCTTTCAAATTGCCAAGTCTCATACAGAGATAGTTCTGGCATTTCTGAGGTCGCATGGGTGGAAAGTGAACGTGGAAAAGAGTTCTCTATCACCACTCACAAGAGTCTCCTTCCTAGGAACTCTTATAGATTCTGTAGAGATGAAAATTTACCTGACGGAGTCCAGGTTATCAAAACTTCTAAATGCTTGCCGTGTCCTTCATTCCATTCCACGCCCGTCAGTGGCTCAGTGCATGGAAGTAATCGGCTTAATGGTAGCGGCAATGGACATAGTGCCATTTGCGCGCCTGCATCTCAGACCGCTGCAATTATGCATGCTAAGTCAGTGGAATGGGGATTACTCAGATTTGTCCCCTCTACTAAATCTGGATCAAGAGACCAGAGATTCTCTTCTCTGGTGGCTTTCTCGGGTCCATCTGTCCAAGGGTATGACCTTTCGCAGGCCAGATTGGACGATTGTAACAACAGATGCCAGCCTTCTAGGTTGGGGCGCAGTCTGGAACTCCCTGAAGGCTCAGGGATCGTGGACTCAGGAGGAGAAACTCCTCCCAATAAATATTCTGGAGTTAAGAGCAATATTCAATGCTCTTCTAGCTTGGCCTCAGTTAGCAACACTGAGGTTCATCAGATTTCAGTCAGATTTCCTCTGCTCCCTCGACTGATTGCCAAAATCAAACAGGAGAGAGCATCAGTGATTCTGATAGCGCCTGCGTGGCCACACAGGACCTGGTATGCAGACCTAGTGGACAAGTCATCTCTTCCACCATGGACTCTGCCTCTGAGGCAGGACCTTCTAATACATGGTCCTTTCAATCATCCAAATCTAATTTCTCTGAGACTGACTGCATGGAGATTGAACGCTTGATTCTATCAAGGCGTGGCTTCTCCGAGTCAGTCATTGATACCTTAATACAGGCTTGGAAGCCTGTCACCAGGAAAATCTACCATAAGATATGGCGTAAATATCTTTATTGGTCTGAATCCAAGAGTTACTCATGGAGTAAGGTTAGGATTCCTAGGATATTGTCCTTTCTCCAAGAGGGTTTGGACAAAGGCTTATCAGCTAGTTCTTTAAAAGGACAGATCTCTGCTCTGTCTATTCTTTTGCACAAGCGTCTGGCAGAAGTTCCAGACGTCCAGGCATTTTGTCAGGCTTTGGTTAGGATTAAGCCTGTGTTTAAAACTGTTGCTCCCCTGTGGAGCTTAAACTTGGTTCTTAAAGTTCTTCAGGGAGTTCCGTTTGAACCCCTTCATTCCATTGATATTAAACTTTTATCTTGGAAAGTTCTGTTTTTGATGGCTATTTCCTCGGCTCGAAGAGTCTCTCTCTGAGTTATCTGCCTTACATTGTGATTCTCCTTATCTGATTTTTCATTCAGACAAGGTAGTTCTGCGTACCAAACCTGGGTTTTTACCTAAGGTGGTTTCTAACAGGAATATCAATCAAGAGATTGTTGTTCCATCATTGTGTCCAATGATCAAAAGGCTTCGGCAACCTCTCCTTCTTTTTGGCTAAGAAGCTTAATCCGCTTAGCCTATGAGACTACTGTACAGCAGCCTCCTGAAAGGATTACAGCTCATTCCACTAGAGCTGTGGCTTCCACTTGGGCCTTTAAAAATGAGGCTTCTTTTGAACAGATTTGCAAGGCGGCGACTTGGTCTTCGCTTCATACTTTTTCAAAATTTAGCAAATTTTATACTTTTGCTTCTTCGGAGGCTATATTTGGGAGAGAGGTTTTACAGGCAGTGTTTCCTTCCATTTAAGTTCCTGCCTTGTCCCTCCCTTCATCTGTGTACTTTAGCTTTGGTATTGGTATCCCACAAGTAATGGATGATCCGTGGACTGGATACACCTTACAAGAGAAAACACAATTTATGCTTACCTGATAAATTTATTTCTCTTGTGGTGTATCCAGTCCACGGCCCGCCCTGTCATTTTAAGGCAGGTAATTTTTAAATTTAAACTACAGTAACCACTGCACCCTATGGTTCCTCCTTTCTCAGCTTGTTTTCGGTCGAATGACTGGCTATGACAGTTAGGGGAGGAGCTATATTGCAGCTCTGCTGTGGGTTTCCTCTTGCAACTTCCTCTTGGTAATGAGAATATCCCACAAGTAATGGATGATCCGTGGACTGGATACACCACAAGAGAAATAAATTTATCAGGTAAGCATAAATTGTGTTTTTTTAAGGCCCTCTGACTTTGAGTGCATGGTGGGAGGGGCCTATTTTTGTTTTCAGTCTGAGACATCCAGCTTCCCTGAAGGAGTCCTCTGGCTTATAGGACCTCTATAGAGGGTTTTGTTCCTGCAAAAATCGTTTTTAAGGGCAGGTAGGAGCCACAGCAGAGCTGTGGCAGTGTGTTTGACTGTTTAACAGGTTTAATGTTTTTCTAATTCGTTTTTTGGGCCTGAGGGGTTAATCATCCATTTGCAAGTTTGTGCAATGCTGCTTTAGTCCCTTATGCACACTGTAAAAATTTCGTAGAGTTTACTACTTTTTTTCACTGTTTTGCAGTTTATGTGGTAGTTTTTTTCTCTTAACCCCTTAATGACCACAGCACTTTTCCATTTTCTGTCCATTTGGGACCAAGGCTATTTTTACATTTTTGCAGTGTTTGTGTTTAGCTGTAATTTTCCTCTTACTCTTTTACTGTACCCACACATATTATATACCGTTTTTCTCGCCATTAAATGGACTTTCTAAAGATACCATTATTTTCATCATATCTTATCATTTACTATAAAAAAAAATATAAAATATGAGGAAAAAATGGAAAAAAACACACTTTTTCTAACTTTGTCCCCCAAAATCTGTTACACATCTACAACCACCAAAAAACACCCATGCTAAATAATTTCTAAATTTTGTCCAGAGTTTAGAAATACCCAATGTTTACACGTTCTTTGCTTTTTTTTGCAAGTTATAGGGCAATAAATATAAGTAGCACTTTGCTATTTCCAAACCACTTTTTTTCAAAATGAGCGCTAGTTACATTGGAACCCTGTTATCTGTCAGGAATACCTGAATATCCCTTGACATGTATATATTTTTTTTTAGAACACATCCCAAAGTATTGATCTAGGCCCATTTTGGTATATTTCATGCCACCATTTCACCACCAAATGCGATCAAATAAAAAAAATTGTTCACTTTTTCACAAATTTTTTCACAAACTTTAGGATTCTCACTGAAATTATTTACAAACAGCTTGTGCAATTATGGCATAAATGGTTGTAAATTTTTCTCTGGAATCCCCTTTGTTCAGAAATAGCAGACATATATGGCTTTGACGTTGCTTTTTGGTAATTAGAAGGCCGCTAAATGCCACTGCGCACCATGCGTGTATTATGCACAGCAGGGAAGGGGTTAATAAGGGAGCATGTAGGGAGCTTTTTGGGGTAATTTTAGCTTTAGTGTAGTGTAGTAGACAACCCAAAGTATTGATCTACGCCCATTTTGGTATATTTCATGCCACCATTTCACTGCCAAATGCGATCAAATAAAGAAAAACGTTAAATTTTTCAAAATTTTAGATTTCTCACTGAAATCATTTACAAACATTTTGTGCAATTATGGCACAAATGGTTGTAAATGCTTCTCTGGGGTCTCCTTTGTTCAAAAATAGCAGACATATATGGATTTGGTGTTGCTTTTTGGTAATTAGAAGGCCGCTAAATGCCACTGCGCACAACACGTGAATTATGCCCAGCAATGAAGGGGTTAATTAGGTAGCTTGTATGGAGTTTGCAGGGTTAATTTTAGCTTTAGTGTAGAGATCAGCTTCCCACCTGACACATCAGACCCCCTGATCCCTCCCAAAGAGCTCTCTTTCCTCCCCCACCCCAAAAATTGTCCCCGCCATCTTAAGTACTGGCAGAAAGTCTGCCAGTACTAAAATAAAAGGTATCCTTTTTTTATATATATATATAGCATATTTACATATGCTGCTGTGTAAGATTCCCCCCCTTAGCCCCCAAACTCCCTGATCCCCCCCCAAAACAGCTCTCTAACCCTCCCCCTCTGCCTTATTGGGGGCCATCTTGGGTACTGGCAGCTGTCTGCCAGTACCCAGTTTGCATGTAAAAATGTCTTTATTTTTTTTATTTTTTGGTTTTTCTGCAGTGTAGCTTCCCACCCCCTCCCAGATCCCTTAGATGACTTTAATTAGGGATTTTTTTCCCTCCTTTCTCCCCATAATACAAAAAAAACGTTTCTGTAGTGTAAGTGGTTCCCACCCGCTCCCTCCCCGTGCACGCGCCCGCCCACCACCCCCCGTGCACGCGCGCCCCCGATCCCGCCCCCCTCTCTGACCAAGAAGCCATCGATGGCCGCCCACCCACCTCCCACTTCAGCTCCCACCCACCAACGAATGCGGCCATCGATGTCCGGTGCAGAGAGGGCCACAGAGTGGCTCTCTCTGCACCGGAGGGGTAAAAAATGTTATTGCAGGATGCCTCAATATCGAGGCATCCTGCAATAACCGGAAAACAGCTGGAAGTGATCAGGATCGCTTCCAGCTGCTTTCCACACTGAGGACGTGCAGGGTACGTTCTCAGGCGTTAACTGCCTTTTCTCCTGTTAAGTGTATTCAGTCCACGGGTCATCATTACTTCTGGGATATTAACTCCTCCCCAACAGGAAGTGCAAGAGGATCACCCAAGCAGAGCTGCTATATAGCTCCTCCCCTCTACGTCACACCCAGTCATTCTCTTGCACCCAACTAATAGATAGGATGTGTGAGAGGACTGTGGTGATTATACTTAGTTTTTATATCTTCAATCAAAAGTTTGTTATTTTAAAACAGCACCGGAGTGTGTTGTTCCTTCTCAGGTAGAATTTGAAGAAGAATCTACCTGAGTTTTTGGATGATTTTAGCCGGCGTAGCTAAGATTCATCTTGCTGTTCTCGGCCATTCTGAGGAGTGAGGTAAACTTCAGATCAGGGGACAGCGGGCACGTTCACCTGCAAAGAGGTATGTTGCAGTATATTATTTTCTGAGGAATGGAATTGACTGAGAAAATACTGCCAATACCGATATAATGTAAGTTCAGCCTTAAATGCAGTAGTAGCAACTGGTATCAGGCTGTTTATGTATATATGTGTACACTTCAGTATTCTGGGGAATGGCACTTCTCTGGGTAATACTATATGCATATAATTTTTAGCCTAACTTGCAGTGGGAACGTCTAGCAACAGGCTGTTTAATGACATTTCATGTTATTTGTTTTTAAACGTTTTTGCTGGCATGCTAAATTGTTTAATTATCTGAGGTACTGGGTGAAAAATTGTTTTTGGGCACTGTTTTTCCACTTGGCTGTCGTTTATTTTAATTTAAGACAGTTTACTGAACTTCCCTCACTGCTGTGGGTGAGGGTGAGGGGCCTATTTTGGCGCTTTTGCTACGCATCAAAAATTCAGTCAAAAGTCTGTTTCTCTTCCTGCATGATCCGGATCGTCTCTACAGAGCTCAAGGGTCTTCAAAAATTATTTTGAGGGAGGTAATCACTCACAGCAGACCTGTGAGATTGTGCTTTGACTGTGATAAAAAACGTTTATATTTTGTACATTTTTTTTCTGCTATTTAAGGGTTAGTTATCCATTACTAATGGGGGCAATCCTTTGCTAAATTTATGCCTTTACTGGGAAAAATCTGGTTTTTATAATTTTTCCGGTTCCTTATTATTAAACTGTCATAATTTTTTTCTGTGCTTCTTAAAGGCACAGTGCGTTTTCCATATTACTTGTAATTTGAGTGAAAAGTATTTCCAAGCTTGCTAGTTTAATTGCTAGTTTTTTAAACATGTCTGACTCAGAGGAATATCTCTGTGCTATATGTGCAAAAGCCAAGGTGGAGCCCAATAGAAATTTATGTACTAATTGCATTGATGCTACTTTGAATAAGAGTCATTCTGTACAAATTGAACATCATTCACCAAACAACGAGGGGGAAGTTATGCCGACTAACTTGCCTCACGTGTCAGTACCTGCATCTCCCGCTCGGGAGGTGCGTGATATTGTAACGCCGAGTACTTCAGGGCGGCCATTACAAATCACACTACAGGACATGGCTAATGTTATGACTGAAGTTTTGTCTAAATTACCAGAACTTAGAGGTAAGCGAGATCACTCTGGGGTGAGAACAGAGTGCGCTGATAATATTAGGGCCATGTCAGATACTGCGTCACAATTTGCAGAACATGAGGACGGAGAGCTTCATTCTGCGGGTGACGGATCTGATCCAAATAAACTGGATTCAGACATTTCAAATTTTAAGTTTAAGCTGGAAAACCTCCGTGTATTACTAGGGGAGGTGTTAGCGGCTCTGAATGATTGTAACACAGTTGCAATACCAGAGAAAATGTGTAGGTTGGATAAATATTTTGCGGTACCGTCGAGTACTGACGTTTTTCCAATACCTAAGAGACTTACTGAAATTGTTACTAAGGAGTGGGATAGACCCGGTGTGCCTTTCTCACCCCCTCCTATATTCAGAAAGATGTTTCCAATAGACGCCGCCACACGGGACTTATGGCAAACGGTCCCTAAGGTGGAAGGAGCAGTTTCTACTTTAGCTAAGCGTACCACTATCCCGGTGGAGGATAGCTGCACCTTTTCAGATCCAATGGATAAAAAGTTAGAGGGTTACCTTAAGAAAATGTTTGTTCAACAAGGTTTTATATTGCAACCCCTTGCATGCATTGCGCCTGTCACGGCTGCAGCAGCATTTTGGTTTGAGTCTCTGGAAGAGACCCTTGAATCAGCTCCATTAGATGAGATTACACACAAGCTTAAAGCCCTTAAGCTAGCTAATTCATTTATTTCTGATGCCGTAGTACACTTAACTAAACTTACGGCTAAGAATTCTGGATTCGCCATTCAGGCACGCAGAGCGCTGTGGCTAAAATCCTGGTCAGCTGATGTTACTTCTAAATTACTTAACATACCTTTCAAAGGGCAGACCTTATTCGGGCCCGGTTTGAAGGAAATTATCGCTGACATTACAGGAGGTAAAGGCCATGCCCTGCCTCAAGACAGAGCCAAACCTAGGGCTAGACAGTCTAATTTTCGTGCCTTTCGTAACTTCAAGGCAGGAGCAGCATCAACTTCCTCTGCACCAAAACAGGAAGGAGCTGTTGCTCGCTACAGACAAGGCTGGAAACCTAACCAGTCCTGGAACAAGGGCAAGCAGGCCAGAAAACCTGCTGCTGCCCCTAAGACAGCATGAAGTGAGGGCCCCCGATCCGGGAACGGATCTAGTGGGGGGCAGACTCTCTCTCTTCGCCCAGACTTGGGCAAGAGATGTCCAGGATCCCTGGGCGTTAGAGATCATATCTCAGGGATATCTTCTGGACTTCAAAGCCTCTCCCCCAAAAGGGAGATTTCATCTTTCAAGGTTGTCAACAAACCAGATAAAGAAAGAGGCGTTTCTACGCTGTGTACAAGATCTTTTACTAATGGGAGTGATCCATCCGGTTCCGCGGTCGGAACACGGACAAGGGTTTTACTCAAATCTGTTTGTGGTTCCCAAGAATGAAGGAACCTTCAGACCAATCTTGGATTTAAAGATCCTAAACAAATTCCTAAGAGTTCCATCGTTCCAAATGGAAACTATTCGGACAATCTTACCCATGATCCAAAAGGGTCAGTACATGACCACAGTGGATTTAAAGGATGCCTACCTTCATATACCGATTCACAAAGATCATTACCGGTATCTAAGGTTTGCCTTCCTAGACAGGCATTACCAGTTTGTAGCTCTTCCATTCGGGTTGGCTACGGCTCCAAGAATCTTCACAAAGGTTCTGGGCTCTCTTCTGGCGGTGCTAAGACCACGAGGAATTTTGGTGGCTCCGTACCTAGACGACATTCTGATACAAGCGTCAAGCTTTCAAACTGCCAGGTCTCATACAGAGTTAGTACTGGCATTTCTAAGGTCGCATGGGTGGAAGGTGAACGAAGAGAAGAGTTCTCTCTTACCACTCACAAGGGTTCCCTTCTTGGGGACTCTTATAGATTCTGTAGAAATGAAAATTTACCTGACAGAAGACAGGTTAACAAAGCTTCAAAATGCTTGCCGTGTCCTTCATTCCATTCAACACCCGTCAGTGGCTCAATGCATGGAGGTAATCGGCTTAATGGTAGCGGCAATGGACATAGTACCCTTTGCACGCCTACATCTCAGACCGCTGCAATTGTGCATGCTAAGTCAGTGGAATGGGGATTACTCAGATTTGTCCCCTACTCTGAATCTGGATCAAGAGACCAGAAATTCTCTTTTATGGTGGCTTTCTCGGCCACATCTGTCCAGGAGGATGCCATTCAGCAGACCAGATTGGACAATTGTAACAACAGACGCCAGCCTACTAGGTTGGGGCGCTGTCTGGAATTCCCTGAAGGCTCAGGGATCATGGACTCAGGAGGAGAGTCTCCTTCCAATAAACATTCTGGAATTGAGAGCAGTTCTCAATGCCCTTCTGGCTTGGCCTCAGTTAACAACTCGGGGGTTCATCAGGTTTCAGTCGGACAACATCACGACTGTAGCTTACATCAACCATCAAGGAGGGACAAGAAGCTCCCTAGCGATGATGGAAGTATCAAAGATAATTCGCTGGGCAGAGTCTCACTCTTTCCACCTGTCAGCGATCCACATTCCTGGAGTGGAGAACTGGGAGGCGGATTTCCTAAGTCGTCAGACTTTTCATCCTGGGGAGTGGGAACTTCATCCGGAGATCTTTGCCCAAATACTTCGACTTTGGGGCAAACCAGAGATAGATCTGATGGCGTCTCGCCAGAACGCCAAGCTCCCTTGTTACGGGTCCAGGTCCAGGGACCCGGGAGCAGTCCTGGTAGATGCTTTGACAGCACCTTGGACCTTCGGGATGGCCTATGTGTTTCCACCCTTCCCGATGCTCCCTCGATTGATTGCCAGGATCAAACAGGAGAGAGCATCGGTGATTCTGATAGCGCCTGCGTGGCCACGCAGGACCTGGTATGCAGATCTAGTGGACATGTCATCCTGTCCACCTTGGTCTCTGCCTCTGAGACAGGACCTTCTAATTCAGGGTCCTTTCAAACATCAAAATCTAATTTCTCTGAAGCTGACTGCTTGGAAATTGAACGCTTGATTTTATCAAAGCGTGGTTTTTCGGAGTCAGTTATTGATACCTTAATACAGGCTAGGAAGCCTGTTACCAGAAAGATTTACCATAAAATATGGCGTAAATACTTACATTGGTGCGAATCCAAGAGTTACTCATGGAGTAAGGTTAGGATTCCTAGGATATTGTCTTTTCTACAAGAAGGTTTAGAAAAGGGTTTATCTGCTAGTTCCTTAAAGGGACAGATCTCAGCTCTGTCCATTCTTTTACACAAGCGTCTGTCAGAAGTTCCAGACGTTCAGGCTTTTTGCCAGGCTTTGGCCAGGATTAAGCCTGTGTTTAAAACTGTTGCTCCACCATGGAGCTTAAATTTAGTTCTTAACGTTTTACAGGGTGTTCCGTTTGAACCCCTTCATTCCATTGATATCAAGCTGTTATCTTGGAAAGTTCTGTTTTTGATGGCTATTTCCTTGGCTCGTAGAGTCTCTGAGTTATCAGCCTTACATTGTGATTCTCCGTATCTGATTTTTCATTCAGATAAGGTAGTTCTGCGTACTAAACCTGGGTTTTTGCCTAAGGTTGTCACTAACAAGAATATCAATCAAGAGATTGTTGTGCCATCATTGTGTCCTAACCCTTCTTCAAAGAAGGAACGACTTCTGCACAATCTAGATGTAGTCCGTGCCCTGAAATTTTATTTGTAGGCAACTAAAGATTTTCGCCAAACTTCTTCCCTGTTTGTCGTTTATTCTGGACAGAGGAGAGGTCAAAAAGCTTCTGCTACCTCTCTCTCTTTTTGGCTTCGTAGCATAATACGTTTAGCCTATGAGACTGCTGGACAGCAGCCTCCTGAAAGAATTACAGCTCATTCCACTAGAGCTGTGGCTTCCACTTGGGCCTTTAAGAACGTGGCCTCTGTTGAACAGATTTGCAAGGCTGCAACTTGGTCTTCTCTTCATACTTTTTCCAAATTTTACAAATTTGACACTTTTGCTTCTTTGGAGGCTGTTTTTGGGAGAAAGGTTCTTCAGGCAGTGGTCCCTTCCGTATAAAGATCCTGCCTGTCCCTCCCGTCATCCGTGTACTTTAGCTTTGGTATTGGTATCCCAGAAGTAATGATGACCCGTGGACTGACTACACTTAACAGGAGAAAACATAATTTATGCTTACCTGATAAATTCCTTTCTCCTGTAGTGTAGTCAGTCCACGGCCCACCCTGTTTTTATGGCAGGTCTAAATTTTTAAATTATACTCCAGTCACCACTGCACCCTATAGTTTCTCCTTTCTCGTTTGGTTCTCGGTCGAATGACTGGGTGTGACGTAGAGGGGAGGAGCTATATAGCAGCTCTGCTTGGGTGATCCTCTTGCACTTCCTGTTGGGGAGGAGTTAATATCCCAGAAGTAATGATGACCCGTGGACTGACTACACTACAGGAGAAAGGAATTTATCAGGTAAGCATAAATTATGTTTTTTCTGAGTACGTACCCTGCACGTCCTCAGTCGTTAAGGGGTTAAAGGCACAGTACCGTTTTTTATTATTGCTTTTTTCACATTTATTAAAGTGTTTTCCAAGCTTGCTGGTCTCATTACTAGTCTGTTAAACATGTCTGACATAGAGGAAACTCCTTGTTCATTATGTTTAGAAGCCATTGTGGAACCCCCTCTTAGAATGTGTACCAAATGCACTGACCTTTCTATAAGTTATAAAGACCATATTATGGCTTTTAAAGATTTAACACCTGAGGTTTCTGAGACTGACAAAATGGAGGTTATGCCATCTAGCTCTCCCCACGTGTCAGAACCTATAACTTCCGCTCAAGGGACGCCAAGTACATATAGCGCGTCCAATGCGTTTACTTTAGAAGACATGGCGGCAGTTATGAATCATACCCTCACAGAGGTATTGTTCAAACTGCCAGGGTTACAAGGTAAGTGGGACAGCTCTGGGGCTAGAACAAATACAGAGCTCTCTGACGCTTTAGTAGTTATGTCTGATATACCCTCACAATGTGCAGAAGTTGAAGCAGGAGAGCTTCTATCTGTGGGTGACTTCTCTGATTCAGGGAAGGCGTTACTTCAGTCTGACTCTGAAATGACAGCATTTAAATTTAAGCTTGAACACCTCCGCGTGTTGCTCAGGGAGGTTTTAGCGATTCTGGATGACTGTGACACCATTGTAGTCCCAGAGAAATTGTGTAAAATGGACTAATACTTTGCAGTGCCTGTTTACACTGATGTTTTTCCAATCCCTAAGATGTTTTCAGAAATTATTACTAAGGAATGGGATAGACCAGGTGTGCCGTTCTCTCCCCCTCCTGCTTTTAAGAAAATGTTTCCTATAGATGCCGCTACACGGGACTTGTGGCGGACGGTCCCTAAGGTGGAGGGAGCAGTCTCTACCCTAGCTAAGCGTACAACTATTCCTGTCGAGGACAGTTGTGCTTTCCTAGATCCTATGGATAAGAAATTAGAGGGTTTCCTTAAGAAAATCTTTATACAACAAGGTTTTATTCTCCAGCCTCTTGCATGCATTGCCCCAGTCACTGCTGCAGCGGCTTTCTGGTTCGAGTCTCTGGAGGAGGCTTTACAGGTAGAGACCCCGTTGGATGATATCCTTGACAGGCTTAAAGCTCTTAAGTTAGCCAATTCATTTATTTCTGACGCCGTTTTTCATTTAACCAAGCTAACGGCTAAAAATTCAGGTTTTGCCATTCAAGCACGTAGGGCGCTATGGCTTAAATCCTGGTCAGCTGATGTCACTTCAAAGTCTAAACTTCTCAAGATCCCCTTCAAAGGGCAGACCCTATTTGGGCCTGGACTGAAGGAGATCATTTCTGATATTACTGGAGGAAAAGGCCACACCCTTCCCCAGGATAGGTCCAACAAGTTAAGGACCAAACAGACTAATTTTCCTTCCTTTCGAAACTTCAAGAGTGGCGCAGCTTCATCTTCCTCTTTTACAAAACAAGAGGGAAATTTTGCCCAGTCCAAGCCAGTCTGGAGACCTAACCAGGCTTGGAACAAGGGGAAACAGGCCAAAAAGCCTGCTGCTGCCTCTAAGACAGCATGAAGGAGTAGCCCCCGATCCGGGACCGGATCTAGTGGGGGGCAGACTTTCTCTCTTCGCCCAGGCTTGGGCAAGAGACGTCCAGGATCCCTGGGCTCTGGAGATTGTTTCCCAGGGATATCTTCTGGATTTCAAAGCTTCATCTCCAAAGGGGAGATTTCATCTCTCACAACTGTCTGTAAACCAGATAAAGAGAGAGGCATTCTTACATTGCGTTCAAGACCTACTAGTTATGGGAGTGATCCACCCAGTTCCAAA
The DNA here is from genome assembly GCF_027579735.1 of Bombina bombina. Classification (NCBI taxonomy): domain Eukaryota; kingdom Metazoa; phylum Chordata; class Amphibia; order Anura; family Bombinatoridae; genus Bombina; species Bombina bombina. The sequence continues at coordinate 1,119,635,760 of NC_069502.1, read as the reverse complement.
GGAGGAACAGGGGCAGGGCTTCTATTCAAATCTGTTTATAGTTCCCAAGAAAGAGGGAACTTTCAGACCAATCTTGGATCTCAAGATCCTAAACAAATTTCTCAGGGTCCCATCCTTCAAGATGGAGACTATTCGAACCATCCTACCTATGATCCAGGAGGGTCAATATATGACTACCGTGGATTTAAAGGATGCTTATCTACATATTCCGATACACAGGGATCATCATCAGTTTCTCAGGTTCGCCTTCCTAGACAGGCATTACCAGTTTGTGGCTCTTCCCTTTGGGTTAGCCACGGCACCAAGAATCTTTACGAAGGTTCTAGGGTTCCTTCTGGTGGTTCTAAGACCGCGGGGTATAGCAGTAGCCCCTTACCTAGACGACATCCTGATACAGGCGTCAACTTTTCAAATCGCCAGGTCACATACGGACATTGTTCTGGCATTCCTAAGGTTTCACGGGTGGAAGATGAACTAAGGAAAGAGTTCTCTCTCACCTCTCACAAGAGTTTCCTTCCTAGGAACTCTGATAGATTCAGTAGAAATGAAGATTTATCTGACAGAGGTCAGGTTGTCAAAACTTCTAACTTCCTGCCGTGCTCTTTATTCCATTTCTCGTCCGTCAGTGGCTCAGTCTATGGAGGTAATCGGATTAATGGTAGCGGCAATGGACATAGTTCCGTTTGCCCGCCTACATCTCAGACCACTGCAACTTTGCATGCTCAATCAGTGGAATGGGGATTACACAGATTTGTCCCCTCTACTAAATCTGGATCAAGAGACCAGGGATTCTCTTCTCTGGTGGCTATCTCGGGTCCATCTGTCCAAGGGAATGAGTTTCCGCAGGCCAGAATGGACTATAGTAACGACAGATGCTAGCCTTCTGGGCTGGGGTGCAGTCTAGAACTCCCTGAAGGCTCAGGGTTTGTGGACTCAGGAGGAGGCCCTCCTTCTGATAAACATTCTGGAACTAAGAGCGATATTCAATGCTCTTCAGGCTTGGCCTCAGCTAGCTGCGGTCAGGTTCATCAGATTTCAGTCGGACAACATCACGACTGTAGCCTATATCAAACATCAGGGGGGAACAAGGAGCCCCCTGGCAATGTTGGAGGTTTCAAAGATAATTCTATGGGCAGAGGTTCACTCTTGCCATCTCTCAGCTATCCATATCCCAGGAGTAGAAAACTGGGAGGCGGATTATCTAAGTCAGCAGACTTTTCATCCGGGGGAGTGGGAGCTCCATCCGGAGGTATTTGCCCAGTTGATCCAACTTTGGGGCAAACCAGAACTGGATCTCATGGCGTCTCGTCAGAACGCCAAGCTTCCTTGTTACGGGTCCAGGTCCAGGGATCCCAAGGCAGCGCTGATAGATGCTCTAGCAGCGCCCTGGTCCTTCAGCCTGGCTTATGTGTTTCCTCTGCTCCCTCATCTGATTGCCAAGATCAAGCAGGAGAGAGCTTCGGTGATCTTGATAGCCCCTGCGTGGCCACGCAGGACTTGGTATGCAGATCTGGTGGACATGTCATCCTTTCCACCATGGACTCTGCCGCTAAGGCAGGACCTTCTACTTCAAGGTTCCTTCAAACATCCAAATCTAATTTCTCTACGTCTGACTGCTTGGAGATTGAACGCTTGATTCTATCAAAGTGTGGTTTTTCCAAATCAGCCATTGATACCTTAATTCAGGCTCGAAAGCGTGTCACCAGGAAAATCTATCATAAGATATGGTGTAAATATCTTCATTGGTGTGAATCCAAGGGTTACTCATGGAGTAAAGTCAGGATTCCCAGGATATTCTCTTTTCTCCAAGAAGGATTGGAGAAGGGATTGTCAGTTAGTTCCTTAAAGGGACAGATTTCTGCTCTGTCTATTCTTTTGCACAAACGTCTGGCTGAGGTTCCAGACGTTCAGGCGTTTTGTCAGGCTTTAGTTAGAATCAAGCCTGTGTTTAAACCTGTTGCTCCGCCATGGAGTTTAAATTTAGTTCTTAAAGTTCTTCAAGGAGTTCCGTTTGAACCTTTGCATTCCATAGATATTAAGCTTTTATTTTGGAAAGTTCTATTTTTAGTAGCTATCTCCTCGGCTCGAAGAGTTTTGGAGTTATCTGCTTTACAGTGTGATTCCCCTTATCTGATTTTCCATGCAGATAAGGTAGTGTTACATACCAAACCTGGGTTTCTGCCTAAGGTGGTATCTAATAAGAATTTCAATCAGGAGATTGTTGTTCCTTCCCTATGTCTTAATCCTTTTTCAAAGAAGGAACGTCTATTACACAATCTTGATGTGGTTCGTGCTTTAAAGTTTTATTTACAAGCTACGAAAGATTTTCGTCAAACATCTGCTTTGTTTGTTGTCTACTCTGGACAGAGGAGAGGCCAAAAGGCTTTGGCAACTTCTCTTTCCTTTTGGCTAAGGAGCATAATTCGCTTAGCTTATGAGACTGCTGGCCAGCAGCCTCCTGAAAGAATTACAGCTCATTCTACTAGAGCAGTAGCTTCCACATGGGCTTTTAAACATGAGGCCTCTGTTAAACAGATTTGTAAGGCGGCGACTTGGTCTTCGCTTCATACTTTTTCTAAATAAAACAAATTTGATACTTTTGCTTCTTCGGAGGCTGTTTTTGGGAGAAAGGTCTTACAGGCAGTGGTGCCTTCCATTTAAGTTCCTGCCTTGTCCCTCCCTTCATCCGTGTCCTAAAGCTTTGGTATTGGTATCCCACAAGTAATGGATGAACCCGTGGACTGGATACACCTTTACAAGAGAAAACAAAATTTATGCTTACCTGATAAATTTATTTCTCTTGTGGTGTATCCAGTCCACGGCCCGCCCTGTCATTTTAAGGCAGGTGTTTTTTATTTTTAAACTACAGTCACCACTGCACCCTATAGTTTCTCCTTTTTTTCTTGCTTGTCTTCGGTCGAATGACTGGGGGTGGCAGTTAGGGGAGGAGCTATATAGACAGCTCTGCTGTGGGTGTCCTCTTGCAGCTTCCTGTTGGGAAGGAGAATTTCCCACAAGTAATGGATGAACCCGTGGACTGGATACACCACAAGAGAAATAAATTTATTAGGTAAGCATAAATTTTGTTTTTTTTCTCTTAAAGGCACAAACGTTTTTGTTTAATTGCTGTTTCACCTTTATTAAAGTGTTTTTCCAAGCTTGCTTGTCTCATTACTAGTCTGTTAAACATGTCTGACATAGAGGAAACTCCTTGTTCAATATGTTTGGAAGCCATTGTGGAACCCCCTCTTAGAATGTGTACCAAATGTACTGAAATTTCTATAAACTATAAAGACCATATTATGGCACTTAAAGATTTATCTCCAGGGGATTCTCTGACTGAAAAAAGGGAGATTATATAACTCCCGCTCAAGTGACGCCAAGTACATCTAGTGCGTCTAATTCTTTTACCTTACAGGACATGGCGGCAGTTATGAATGCTACCCTCTCAGAGGTATTGTCCAAACTGCCAGGGTTACAAGGAAAGCGAGACAGCTCTGGGGCTTGAACTAATACAGAGCTTTCTGACGCTGTAATGCCTGTGTCTGATATACCCTCACAATGCTCAGAAGCCGAGGCAGGTGAGCTTCTATCTGTGGGTGACATTTCAGACTCAGGGAAGGCGTTGCTTCAGTCTGATTCTGAAATGACAGCGTTTAAATTTAGGCTTGAACACCTCCGCTTATTGCTTAGGGAGGTTTTAGCGACTCTTGATGACTGTGACCCCATTGTGGTTCCAGAGAAATTGTGTAAAATGGACAAATACTTTGCAGTGCCTGTTTACACTGATGTTTTTCCAGTCCCTAAGAGGTTTTCGGAAATTATTACTAAGGAATGGGATAGACCAGGTGTGCCGTTCTCTCCCCCTCCTGCTTTCAAAAAGATGTTTCCCATAGATGCCGCCATACGGGACTCGTGGCAGACTGTCCCTAAGGTGGAGGGAGCAGTCTCTACCCTAGCTAAGCGTACAGAAAGTTGTGCTTTCCTAGATCCTATGGATAAAAAATTGGAGGGTCTCCTTAAGAAATTTTTTATACATCAAGGTTTTATTCTCCAGCCTCTTGCATGCATTGCCCCAGTTACTGCTGCAGCGGCCTTTTGGTTCGAGTCTCTTGAGGAGTCTCTACAGGTGGAGACCCCGTTGGACGATATTCTAGACAGGATTAAAGCTCTTAAGATAGCTAATTCCTTTATTTCTGACGCCGTTTTTCATTTAACCAAGCTAACGGCTAAGAATTCAGGTTTTGCCATTTTGGCGCTTAGGGCGCTATGGCTTAAGTCCTGGTCAGCAGACGTTACTTCAAAGTCTAAGCTTCTTAACATCTCCTTCAAGGGACAGACCCTATTCTGGCCTGGTCTGTAGGAGATCATTTCTGATATTACTGGAGGAAAAGGTCACGCCCTTCCTCAGGATAGGTCCAATAAGTTAAGGACCAAACAGAATAATTTTCGTTCCTTTCGAAACTTCAAGAGTGGCGCAGCTTCAGTTTCCTCTAATGCAAAACAAGAGGGAAATTTTGCCCAGTCCAAACCAGTCTGGAGACCTAACCAGGCTTGGAACAAGGGAAAGCAGGCCAAAAAACCTGCTGCTGCCTCTAAGATAGCATGAAGGAGTAGCCCCCGATCCGGGAGCGGACCTAGTCGGGGGCAGACTTTCTCTCTTCGCCCAGGCTTAGGCAAGAGACGTCCAGGATCCCTGGGCACTAGAAATTGTTTCCCAGGGATATCTTCTGGAATTCAGAGGTTCATCTCCAAAGGGGAGATTTCATCTCTCACAACTGTCTGTAAACCAGATAAAGAGAGAGGCATTCTTACGTTGCGTTCAAGACCTACTGGTTATGGGAGTGATCCACCCAGTTCCAAGAGAGGAACAGGGGCTGGGTTTCTATTCAAACCTGTTTATAGTTCCCAAAAAAGAGGGAACTTTCAGACCTGTCTTGGATCTCAAGATCCTAAACAAATTTCTCTTGTAAGGTGTATCCAGTCCACAGATTCATCCATTACTTGTGGGATATTCTCCTTCCCAACAGGAAGCTGCAAGAGGATCACCCACAGCAGAGCTGTCTATATAGCTCCTCCCCTAACTGCCACCTCCAGTCATTCTCTTGCAGCTCTTGACAAGGGAAGTAGCTAGAGAGATGTGGTGAATTAGTATAGTTTATCTTCAATCAAAAGTTTGTTATTTTTTAACGGTGCCGCCGTTGTACTGTTTTTTACCTCAGGCAGAAATTAGAAGAAGAATTTGCCTGAGGTTTTTGATGATCTTAGCAGGTAGTAACTAAGGTCCACTGCTGTTCTCACACATAACTGAAGAGTATGAGGAAACTTTAGCTGGGAGAACGGCCTGCAGAATTAACTGCCCTGAGGTATGTTCAGTATATTATTTCTAGAGGATAAGAACTAGAAAATGCTGACAGTGCCTGATATATTTAAGGTAAGCCTGATTGCAGTGATTTAATAAACGACTGGCATCATGCTTGCAGTAAAGGGTAATTTTCATATTACTTTCTATTATGGCTCAGTATGTAAAACGTTTGCATATATATAAAGAACGTTTTTTACTGAGGTGATAAATCTTTGTTTGGGGCCTAGTTTTTCACATGGCTGTTATTTTACTCCTAGGAATAGTTTTTTAAGGCACTCTGACTTTGAGTGCATGGTGGGAGGGGCCTATTTTCCCGCTCTAATTGCGCAGTTGTTTTTACATTCTGAGACATCCAGCTTCCCTGAATGAGTCCCCTGACATATTGGGCCTCTGTAAAGGGTTTTTGTGCCTACAAAAGTCGTTTTATGGGAAGGTAGGAGCCACAGTAGAGCTGTGGCAGTTTGCTTGTGACTGTTTTAACGGTTTTTAACGTTTTTTTGCTTCGTTTTTGAACCTGAGGGGTTAATCATCCATTTGCAAGTGGGTGCAATGCTATTTTAGTCTATTATATACACTGTAAAAATTTCATATTTAACTGCTTTTTTCACTGTTTTGCAGTTTTTGTGTTTGTTTTTTTTCCCTTAAAGGCACAGTACCGTTTTTTTATATTCTGCTTTTTCACATTAATTAAAGTGTTTTCAAAGCTTGCTGGTCTCATTACTAGTCTGTTAAACATGTCTGACATAGAGGAAACTCCTTGTTCATTATGTTTAGAAGCCATTGTGGAACCCCCTCTTAGAATGTGTACCAAATGCACTGATCTTACTATAAGTTATAAAGACCATATTCTGGCTTTAAAAGATTTATCACCAGAGAAAATTGACAAGGGGGAAGTTATGCCGACTAACTCTCCCCACGTGTCAGAGCCTAGAACTCCTGCTCAAGGGGCGCCAAGTACATCTAGCGCGCCCATTGCCTATACTTTACAAGACATGGCGGCAGTTATGAATCATACTCTTACAGAAGTATTGTCCAAACTGCCAGGGTTACAAGGAAAGCGAGACAGCTCTGGGGCTAGAACAAATACAGAGCTCTCTGACGCTTTAGTAGCTATGTCCGATATACCCTCACAATGTGCAGAAGCTGAAGAAGGAGAGCTTCTATCTGTGGGTGATTTTTCTGACTCAGGGAAGACACTTCAACCTGATTCTGATATGTCTACATTTAAATTTAAGCTTGAACACCTCCGCATGTTGCTCAGGGAGGTTTTAGCAACTCTGGATGACTGTGAAGCCATTGTAGTCCCAGAGAAATTGTGTAAATTGGATAAATACTATGCAGTGCCTGTTTACACTGATGTTTTTCCAATACCTAAGAGGTTTTCAGAAATGATTACTAAGGAATGGGATAGACCAGGTGTACTGTTCTCTCCCCCTCCTGTTTTTAAAAAGATGTTTCCCATAGATGCCGCTACACGGGACTTGTGGCAAACGGTCCCTAAGGTGGAGGGAGCAGTCTCTACTCTAGCGAGGCGTACAACTATCCCTGTTGAGGACAGTTGTGCTTTTCTAGATCCAATGGATAAAAAATTAGAGGGTTACCTTAAGAAAAAAAATTTTCAACAAGGTTTTATTCTCCAGCCCCTTGCATGCATTGCCCCTGTCACTGCTGCTGCGGCCTTCTGGTTTGAGTCTCTAGAAGAGGCTCTACAGGTAGAAACCCCATTGGATGATATCCTTGACAAGCTTAAAGCTCTTAAGCTAGCCAATTTATTTGTTTCTGACGCCGTTGTTCATTTAACCAAACTAACGGCGAAGAAGGTTTTGCTATTCAGGCGCGTAGGGCGCTATGGCTTAAATCCTGGTCAGCTGACGTTACTTCAAAGTCTAAGCTTCTTAACATTCCCTTCAAGGGGCAGACCCTATTCGGGCCTGGACTGAAGGAGATCATTTCTGATATTACTGGAGGAAAAGGTCACGCCCTTCCTCAGGATAGGTCCAACATATTAAGGACCAAACAGCCTAATTTTCATGCCTTTCGAAACTTCAAGAGTGGCGCAGCTTCAACTTCCTCTAATACAAAACAAGAGGGAAATTTTGCCCAGTCCAAGCCGGTCTAGAGACCTAACCAGGCTTGGAACAAAGGAAAGCAGACCAAAAAACCTGCTGCTGCCTTTAAGACAGCATGAAAGATCAGCCCCCGATCCGGTAACGGATCTAGTAGGGGGCAGACTTTCTCTCTTCGCCCAGGCTTGGGCAAGAGATGTCCAGGATCCCTGGGCGTTGGAAATCGTGTCCCAGGGATATCTTCTGGACTTCAAAGCTTCTTCCCCAAAAGGAAGATTTCATCTCTCACAATTATCTGCAAACCATATAAAGAGAGAGGCATTCTTACGTTGTGTTCAAGACCTCCTAGTTATGGGAGGAACAGGGGCAATGCTTCTATTCAAATCTGTGGTTCCTAAGAAAGAGGGAACCTTCAGACCAATCTTAGATCTCAAGATCCTAAACAAATTTCTCAGGGTCCCATCCTTCAAGATGGAGACTATTCGAACCATCTTACCTATGATCCCGGAGGATCAATATATGACTACCGTGGACTTAAAGGATGCTTATCTGCACATTCCGATACACAGAGATCATCATCGGTTTCTCAGGTTCGCCTTCCTAGACAGGCATTACCAGTTTGTGGCTCTTCCCTTTGGGTTAGCTACGGCACCAAGAATCTTTACAAAGGTTCTGGGGTCACTCCTAGCGGTCCTAAGGCTGCGGGGTATAGCAGTAGCCCCTTACCTAGATGACATTCTAATACAGGAGTCGAATTTTCAAATCGCCAGGTCCCATACAGACATTGTTCTGGCACTCCTGAGGTCGCATGGGTGGAAAGTGAACGAAGAAAAGAGTTCTCTATCCCCTCTCACAAGAGTTTCCTTACTAGGAACTTTGATAGATTCTGTAGAAATTAAGATTTACCTGACGGAGGCCAGGTTGTCAAAACTTCTAAATTCCTGCTGTGTTCTTTGTTCTACTTCTCGCCCTTCAGTGGCTCAGTGTATGGAAGTAATCGGATTAATGGTAGCGGCAATGGACATAGTGCCGTTTGCCCGCCTACATCTCAGACCGCTACAACTCTGCATGCTCAGTCAGTGGAATGGGGATTACACAGATTTGTCCCCTCTACTAAATCTGGATCAAGAGACCAGGGATTCTCTTCTCTGGTGGCTATCTCGGGTCCATCTGTCCAAGGGTATGACCTTCCGCAGGCCAGATTGGACAATAGTAACGACAGATGCCAGCCTTCTGGGCTGGGGTGCAGTCTGGAACTCCCTGAAAGCTCAGGGCTTGTGGACTCAGGAGGAGACGCTCCTTCCGATAAACATTCTGAAACTAAGAGCGATATTCAATGCTCTTCAGGATTGGCCTCAGCTAGCTGCTCTCAGGTTCATCAGATTTCAGTCGGACAATATCACGACTGTAGCTTACATCAACTATCAAGGGGGAACAAGGAGTTCCCTAGCAATGTTGGAGGTTTCAAAAATAATTCTATGGGCAGAGGTTCACTCTTGCCATCTATCAGCTATCCATATCCCAGGAGTAGAGAACTGGGAGGCGGATTTTCTAAGTCGGCAGACTTTTCATCCGGGGGAGTGGGAGCTCCATCCGGAGGTATTTGCCCAGCTGATTCAACTATGGGGCAAACCAGAACTGGATCTGATGGCGTCTCGTCAGAACGCCAAGCTTCCTTGTTACGGGTCAAGGGATCCCCAGGCAGCGCTGATAGATGCTCTAGCTGTGCCCTGGTCCTTCAGCCTGGCTTATGTGTTTCCACCGTTTCCTCTCCTCCCTCGTCTGATTGCCAAGATCACGCAGGAGAGAGCTTCAGTTATTTTGATAGCGCCTGCGTGGCCACGCAGGACTTGGTATGCGGATCTGGTGGACATGTCATCCTCTCCACCATGGACTCTGCCGCTGAGGCAGGACCTTCTACTCCAAGGTCCATTCAAACATCCAAATCTAATTTCTCTGCGTCTGCTTGGAGATTGAACGCTTGATTTTATCAAAACGTGGTTTCTCCGAGTCGGTCATTGATACCTTGATTCAGGCTCGAAAGCCTGTCACCAGGAAAATCTATCATAAGATATGGTGTTAATATCTTCATTGGTGTGAATCCAAGGGTTACTCGTGGATTAAGGTCAGGATTCCTAGGATACTATCTTTTCTCCAAGAAGGATTAGAAAAGGGATTATCGGCTAGTTCCTTAAAGGGACAGATTTCTGCTCTGTCAATTCTTTTGAACAAGCACCTGGCTGATGTTCCAGACGTTCAGGCGTTTTGTCAGGCTTTGGTTAGAATCAGGCCTGTGTTTAAACCTGTTGCTCCGCCATGGAGTTTAAATTTAGTTCTTAAGGTTCTTCAAGGGGTTCCATTTGAATCTCTGCATTCCATAGATATCAAGCTTTTATCTTGGAAAGTTCTGTTTTTAGTAGCTATCTCTTCGGCTCGAAGAGTTTCAGAGTTATCTGCCTTGCAGTGTGATTCCCCTTATCTGATCTTCCTTGCAGATAAGGTAGTTTTGCGTACCAAACCTGGTTTTCTTCCTAAGGTGATATCTAATAGGAATATTAATCAGGAAATTGTTCTGTCACTGTGTCCTAATCTTGACGTGGTTCGTGCTTTAAAGTTTTATTTGCAAGCTACTAAGGATTTTCGTCAAACATCTGCATTGTTTGTTGTCTACTCTGGAGAGAGGAGAGGCCAAAAGGCTTCGGCAACTTCTCTTTCTTTTTAGCTGAGAAGCATAATCCGTTTAGCTTATGAGACTGCTGGCCAGCAGCCTCCTCAAAGAATTACAGCTCATTCTACTAGAGCGGTAGCTTTCACATAAGCTTTTAAACATGAGGCCTCTTTTGAACAGATTTGTAAGGCGGCGACTTGGTCTTCGCTTCATACTTTTTCTAAATTCTACAAATTTGATACTTTTGCTTCCTCGGAGGCTATTTTTGGGAGAAAGGTCTTACAGGCAGTGGTGCCTTCCGTTTAAGTGCCTGCCTTGTCCCTCCCTTCATCTGTGTCCTAAAGCTTTGGTATTGGTATCCCACAAGTAATGGATGAACCCGTGGACTGGATACACCTTACAAGAGAAAACAAAATTTATGCTTACCTGATAAATTTCTTTCTCTTGTGGTGTATCCAGTCCACGGCCCGCCCTGTCATTTTAAGGCAGGTGTTTTTATTTTTTTAAAACTACAGTCACCACTGCACCCTATAGTTTCTCCTTTTTCTTACTTGTCTTTGGTCGAATGACTGGAGGTGGGGGTTAGGGGAGGAGCTATATAGACAGCTCTGCTGTGGGTGTCCTCTTGCAACTTCCTGTTGGGAAGGAGAATATCCCACAAGTAATGGATGAACCCGTGGACTGGATACACCACAAGAGAAAGAAATTCAGGTAAGCATAAAGTTTGTTTTTATCCAAGCTGGGATTCTGAGTCGGTCACCAAACCTGGATTCCTTCCTAAGGTTGTTACTAATAAAAATATTAATCAGGAAATTGTTGTTCCTTCTCTGTGTCCTAATCCTTCCTCTAAGATGGAGCGTCTGTTGCACAACTTGGACGTGGTTCGTGCTTTGAAGTTTTACTTGCAAGCGACCGAAGATTTCCGTCAAACATCTTCTTTGTTTGTTTATTCTGGAAAACGTAGAGATCAAAAAGCTACGGCTACCTCTTTCTTTTTGGCTGAAAAGCATCATCCGTTTGGCATATGAGACTGCTGGACAGCTGCCTCCTGAAAGAATTACAGCTCACTCTACTAGAGCGGTGGCTTCCACATGGGCTTTTAAAAATGATACTTCTGTTGATCAGATTTGTAAGGCTGCGACTTGGTCTTCGCTTCATACCTTTTCCAAATTTTACAAATTTGATACTTTTGCTTCTTCAGAGGCTATTTTTGGGAGAAAAGTTCTTCAAGCAGTGGTGACTTCTGTTTAGCCATCTGTCTTGTTCCTCCCGTTCATCCGTGTCCTGTAGCTTTGGTATTGTATCCCACAAGTAAAGGATGAATCCGTGGACTCGTCGTATCTTATAGAAGAAAAATAAATTTATGCTTACCTGATAAATTATTTTCTTCTATGATACGACGAGTCCACTGCCTGCCCTGTCAATTTAAGACGGATTATATTTTTTTTATTTGAAACTTCAGTCACCTCTGCACCTTTTTAGTTTCTCCCTTTTCTTCCTGTACCTTCGGTTGAATGACTGGGGGGTGGAGTTAAGGGAGGAGCTATATAGACAGCTCTGCTGTGGTGCTCTTTGCCACTTCCTGTTAGCAGGAGGATAATATCCCACAAGTAAAGGATGAATCTGTGGACTCATCGTATCATAGAAGAAATTAATTTATCAGGTAAGCATAAATTTACTTTTTTGGTTCAGTACTCTGGACAGCACTTTTTTATTGGTGGATGAATTTATCCACCAATCAGCAAGAACAACCCAGATCGTTCACCAAAAATGGGCCGGCATCTAAACTTACATTCTTGTATTTCAAATAAAAATACCAAGAGAATGAAGAAAATTTGATAAAAGGAGTAAATTAGAAAGTTGCTTAAAATGTCATGCTCTATCTGTATCACGAAAGAAAAAAATGTGGGTTCAGTGTCCCTTTAACCCCTTAATGACCACAGCACTTTTCCATTTTCTGTCTGCTTGGGACCAAGGCTATTTTTACATTTTTGCAGTGTTTGTGTTTAGCTGTTATTTTCCTCTTACTCATTTACTGTACCCACACATATTATATACCGTTTTTCTCGCCATTAAATGGACTTTCAAAAGATACCATTATTTTCATCATATCTTATAATTTACTATAAAAACAATTATAAACTATGAGGAAAAAATGGGGAAAAAAAACACACTTTTTCTAACTTTGACCCCCAAAATCTGTTACACATCTACAACCACCAAAAAAAACATGCTAAATAGTTTCTAAATTTTGTCCTGAGTTTAGAAATACCCAATGTTTACACGTACTTTGCTTTTTATGCAAGTTATAGGGCCATAAATACAAGTAGCACTTTGCTATTTCCAAACCACTTTTTTTCAAAATTAGCGCTAGTTACATTGGAACACTGATATCTTTCAGGAATCCCTGAATATCCATTGACGTATATATTTTTTTTAGTAGACATCCCAAAGAATTGATCTAGGCCCATTTTGCTATATTTCATGCCACCACCAAATGCGATCAAATAAAAAAAATTGTTTACTTTTTCACTAATTTTTTCACAAACTTTAGGTTTCTCACTGAAATTATTTACAAACAACTTATGCAATTATAGCATACATGGTTGTAAATGCTTCTCTTATATGGCTTTAGCTTTGCTTTTTGGTAATTAGAAGGCTACTAAATGCCACTGCACACCACATGTGTATTATGCCCAGCAGTGAAGGGGTTAATTAGGGAGCATGTAGGGAGCTTCTAGGGTTAATTTTAGATTTAGTGTAGTGTAGTAGACAACCCCAAGTATTGATCTAGGCCCATTTTGGTATATTTCATGCCACCATTTCACCGCCAAATGCGATCAAATAAAAAAAAAAAAAAACGCTACATTTTTCACAATTTTAGGTTTCTCACTGAAATTATTTACAAACAGCTTGTGCAATTATGGCACAAATGGTTGTAAATGCTTCTCTGGGATCCCCTTTGTTCAGAAATAGCAGACATATATGACTTTGGCATTGCTTTTTGGTAATTAGAAGGCCGCTAAGTACTGCTGCACATCACACGTGTATTATGGCTAGCATTGAAGGGGTTAATTAGGTAGTTTGTAGGGAGCTTGCAGGATTAATTTTAGATTTAGTGTAGAGATCAGCCTCCCACCTGACACATCCCACCCCTGATCCCTCCCAAACAGCTCCCTTCCTTCCCCCACACCACAATTGTCCCCGCCATCTTAAGTACTGGCAGAAAGTCTGCCAGTACTCAAATAAAAGGTTTTTTTAAATCCAGTAAAGGCTCAGGCTTTTCTGAAGTGTGTTTCAGACCTAGAGTTTTCAGGGGTAATCATACCAGTTCCGTTTCAGGAACAGGGTCTGGGGTTTTATTCAAATCTATTCATTGTCCCAAAGAGAGAAAATTTATTCAGGCCAGTTCTGGATCTGAAAATTTTGAATTGTTATGTAAGAGTACCAACTTTCAAAATGGTGACTAAGGACTATTCTGCCTTTTGTTCAGCAAGGGCATTATATGTCCACAATAGACTTACAGGATGCATATCTTCATATTCCGATTCATCCAGACCACTATCAGTTTCTGAGATACTCTTCTTTTAGACAAGCGTTATTAATTTGTCACTCTTCCATTTGGCCTAGCGACAGCACCAAGAATCTTTTCAAAGGTTCTCGGTGCCCTACTCTCTGTAATCAGAGAACTGGGTATTGCGGTGTTTCCTTATTTGGACGATATCTTGGTACTAGCTCAGTCTTTACATTCTGCAGAATCTCACATAAATCAACTAGTGTTGTTTCTTCAAAGACATGGTTGCAGGATCAATTTACCAAAAAGTTCCATGATTCCTCAGACAAGGGTCACCTTTTTAGGTTTCCAGATAGATTCAGTGTCCATGACTTTGTCTCTAACAGACAAGAGACAATTAAAATTGGTTTCAGCTTGTCAAAACCTTCAGTCTCAATCATTCCCTTCAGTAGCTATGTCCATGGAAGTTTTAGGTCTCATGACGGCAGCATCGGACGCGATCCCCTTTGCTCATTTTCATATGAGACCTCTCCAGCTTTGTATGCTGAACCAATGGTGCAGGGATTATACAAAGCTATCACAATATCCTTAAATCCCAATTTTCGACTCTCTCTGACTTGGGTTAGATCACCATTGTATAGTTCAAGGGGCCTCTTTTGTTTGTCCAACCTGGACTGTGATCACAACAGATGCAAGTGTTTCAGGTTGGGAAGCTGTATGGGGATCTCTGAGAGCACAAGGGGTTTGGAAATCTCAAGAGGCGAGGTTACCAATCAATATTTTAGAACTCTGTGCTATTTTCAGGGCTCTTCAGGTTTGACCTCTGTTGAAGAGAGAATTTGTTTTCAGACAGACAATATCTCAACTGTGGCATATGTCGATCATCAGGGTGGGACTCACAGTCCCCAAGCTATGAAAGACGTATCTCGGATACTTGCTTGTGCGGAATCCAGCTCCTAATTTCTGCGGTTCATATCCCAGGTATAGACAATTGGGAAGAGGTTTATCTCAGCCGTCAGACTTTACATCCGGGGGAGTGGTTGCTCCATCCAGATGTGTTTTCTCAGATCTGATGGCTTCCCATCTAAACAAGAAACTACACAGGTACCTGTACAGGTCCAGGGATCCTCAGGCAGAAGCGGTGGATGCATTAACAGTTTCTTGGTGTTACCAACCTGCTTATATTTTCCCGCCTCTAGTTTTCCCAAATTCTGACCTCCCTTTGCCTGTAAGGGGTTTGTTTCCACAAGAGGTTACTAGGTACATCTGCATAGCCTTTTCTTCAGCCTTAGCGAGGTTACCTATTCCTTCTACGCGCAAACAAGGGGTTAGTCCGGGTTCTCCTGCCCGAGACAATTTGGTGTCCGATCAGTCCTCTTTGGATGCGGTTCCCTCTGAAGGTTTAGAGGGAAAACCTCCAGGGTCAGAATCTGCTGACTTAGGTCCTGCGTCTGCGGAGGGCTTAGCATTTAGATTGGCACTCCTGCGTTTGCTTTGGAGAGGATTAGGCGATGTTAGACTTCCAGAACTGCTCCATCAGTTGACTCTGTACTCTAAATCAGATAACGATCGTTTGTTTTCTTCATAAATGGAAAGAGTCCACAGCTGCATTCATTACTTTTGGGAATTTATTACCTGACCACCAGGAGGAGGCAGAGACACCCCAGCTAAAGGATTAAATACTACTCCCACTTTTTTTATGTAATTCTGTCTTCTACTGTGCAGTGTTGCTTCGGCTTATGGCTATTTTGGATCATAACGTCCTATGTCTAGTTACGCAGCCTTTTTGATCGGGCGCGCTTTTGCATGGACTGCACGGTTTACCTTGTGACCCCATTTCCGTTTTCCTGACCGCCTTGCAACGGAGAAATCCTGGTCCACTGGTGTCTGGTTCTCTGGAGGCGGCAGTTTCCCAGTTATGGAGAATTCTTGTAGACGGGTGTCTCTGATTCAGACTCTACTTCTTGCGAAGAATATGAATTGGCCCGGGGGATACATGCCCATCAGTTATGTTCTGAATGCCGTTTTCGTGTGCTCTGTTCTTTGGGATCGGGATTCTATTTCTCACAAGACGAGTTCCCTACCTTCAACTCTTACTACCATGCAGGTAACCCAAACGCTACTTATTTTTTCTAGGGAGTGTGGCCTGTTCCTACCAGAGGTTACAACACGGTCCAGCATGGCCATATCTTTGGCTCTGGTGCAGCTGCACCTCCCGGGAGTGTACTTATGATATTGTCCGTGTTTCGTTAACCGGGGCTCGTCAGGTGTGGGATCGCCTTGTCCGGTTCAGCCTTCTGGATCCCACTCTTAATGGATCTGGGGATTCTCAGTCTTACTCTTTGACTGGCTTGCATATATAGACATAAGGGGATGAAGTCATCTTCTTATAGTCTTTATTTGTGTATCCTTTTCCAGTTCTGAACTTGGAAGTCCCGGACCCCTGTGGGCTGGTCCTGTGGGTCTCTCCGTTCTTCCTGGGCGATAACCTATGAGTTGCCTTATCTTTTATATTCATCCGGTGAGAATGATTTTTATTTGGTTTAAAGTTCATGTTGTGGTGTGATGTTTCCTTTGAGAACTTTCCTCTCTGGAATTGATACTCGAGATTTTGTTCGCTCTGTTTACAAAAGTCTGTCTGACTGTTCTTTATCCCTCCATCATTGGGGGAGACTCTATGTGGCCTTGACAGTGCTGGGGCCCTTGGTTTCAGGCTGGTCCTAACTGGGTACAAATCCTTCAGTCTTTGAGGCCTAGTTCAGACACGTGGCACCTTTTTATGTCCAGTTGGTCCGGTAACGGCGCCCAGTGATCACACTATGATTGTGTGATTGTCTTGTTTTACAAGCTTCAACTAGCATCCTGAGAGTACTTGAGGGTCCGTGGTTGCTTAGGGGCATGGGGGATTAGTTCAGTCCTCATTTGCCTTTCAATCTAGTGGGTCGGGACTCCATTGAGATCCACGGCGACATGCTCAGTCTTTTCCGAAATTTTCGGGAACTAGAGTGTTCCTTCCCGTTGTGGGTTGGAGGCTTGCCGTTCTTACGGTTTTGCCTTTCATGGTCTCTTTGAAAGTGTCCTTTTAGGACTTATTCCTTTTAGAGGTTCTCTTCCTTTGGGTTGAGACTTTCTGGACTTTGTCCATTTTTTGTGGCGGATTTGGCCGCTTAAAGGGACAGTCTACACCTATATTAACATTAGCCCATACCTTAGATCGTGTTCCGATTGTCATAACTCACCCCCTCTACCCCAAGGAGTCTGCTTCACAAACTGAGGTATTAGAAATCAAAAGTTTGATTTTAATAATTAGAAATGGCCGACCAGCTCCGCCTATAAACTACATCATAGACTGTCTAAATTTCAATGCTCCAATCAAAAGATGATCACTGATTAAAAATCAGTCTCGTGCTTTCGTTGTTTTGCGCATGCGCACCAGCAGAGGAACAAAAAATCTGGAACAAAAACATATTTTCAATTTGCACACAACCATAGGTTTGGTTAATTGAAAGCTGCGCAGACGGGCTTCCGCTTACTCACTTCCCTAAAGATGTGCATGCGTGTTTAGAGGGTAATTAAGTCAGTGGCTGCTACGTGCACGAGTATGAGCTACAAAGAGAAGACAAGTTCAAGGTAGGAGGAGAAGGGATTGGGTGGAGTTTTTCGGCCATTTGTAACGATTGAAATCAAACTTTTGACTTTGAATAACTCGTTTTTGAAGCAGACTTATTGGGGTAGAGGGGGTTAGTTATGACAATCGGAAAACACAATCTAGGGGTAGACTGTCCCTTTAATTAGGAAGTGAAGGCCGTTAGGCTCTGTCTTCCTTCGGAAGTTAGTCGTCTCCATATCAGGGGCGATAGGAGGTGTTGTCTCTTTTTCCAAGCTTTTTGCTTAGGGGATGTTTTTTTTTGCCTGGGTTCAGGATGCTTTGCATTCTTCTCCCTTGGGTGTGGTCCTCTGGAACGTTTATCTGAAAGGATTATGGAGACTAGCCTTTCGGCTGACTGTTCTCATTTACATTTCCCTTAGTGCTGCCCTTGGGGCCTTTGGGCTCTAGAGAAATTGTATAACTTTGTCGTGGCCTAGTAGCTTGCTGGGGGGGATGTTGACCTCAGACTAAGTGTGTTCTCTTTCCTTTAGGCTGGGAATTTGAGTGAGTCCTGTACTCGTTCTCCGGGTTTCCCGGTTCTCATCCCCTGTGAGGTCTGATTGCTTCAGACGGGGTATTTTGTGTTCCCTGAGGGTGTTAATCGTTATAGGACGATTCTGGGTCGCGGGTCTGGAATTCTTGTCTTGGATGTCTGGAGACTTATGATAAGATGGAATGGTTCGGGACAACCCAGTTTTTTTCAGGGACCCTATGTTGCGACATAGGGGATAGCTCATTGGGCTTGCAAGCAGGTAGGCCAGAGTTCTCATCCACCTTCGGGTACTGGTTATAAACTTTAAGGCCTGACTTGTCCTTCGGACAGAGTGTGCTCCTCTATGGGGAGTTTTTGGTGTCTGGATGATTTTTCATGCGGTCCGTGTTTTGATCATACTATGGCTTCATGTCTTGTGGACGTGTACGCCGTACCCTTCCTTTTGGAGGTGATAGTTTATCTTCATTATGAGTTGGGGTTTCCTCTCTCTGGAGGGTTCTTGACCTTCCCTGTGTGTAGGAGGTTGTATCAGGTGGCTTATTTCTGTAAGGGGCAGCATCTGCTGCTCTGTGGGCTCTGTTCCACCTGCTGGAAATTGGTCTCTCTACGTAGAGACTGTCTAAGAGAGTTGTGACAGGTCCTCCTACGGATCTATTGCACTTTTTTCTGTTCCAGGTCCTAGGGTCCGGGGTTCTCCTTGGGAGTGCCTCATTTCGGAGGAGCGGATAGGGGTTGGCACCCAAGCTCTGTTGGGGTGGGTGAGTCCCCCTTTTTTCTTCCATTCCCTGGGGGCTTGTGGTTGGGGTCTTCTGTCCCCCTGTCTATCAGACATGTCTGTCGCTTGGGCTGGTCTGGTGTTTGGAGCAGGATCTGAGATCTGTTGCTCTATTTCGTCCTTGGAGCATTCGAGGTACAGTAAGCCTTTTTGAGGTTTCTCCTTTCTCCACATTCAAGATTTGTGGGAAGGACTGGCGGCTCTTGGATAATCTGTGACGTTATCCTCTGGTTAGTGGATACTTGGCAATCTTAAGTATCCTATCTTCAGCTGCTTTCTACTTGCCCTGCAAGTATTTAAGTTTCAGAGTTATTTTTAGATGACTGCAGTGTGCAGTGTTTTTGCTTCAGGTGTTCATCAGTCCTATCTGAGCTTGCTGCACGAGGTTTCGTTCTGAATATTTCGGTATTCTGAGATAACTTTTTGCGACTTGGGGACCTTCGTCTTCAGTTGCTTTCTAGAGTGCGGTTGAACTGTGTTAGGGGAAGATCCTCTCTCTGTTTCAGACTCCCGGCCTTATCCAGTGGTTTCTGTATTTCTGGGGTCTGGGCATTGCCTGCCCTTGTTTCTATGAGACTGGTTGGGTCTCTGTTAGCCTGACCCGGTTTCTCGTTTTTTTGCTCTGTTTTTATTTAGGACTCGTTGTGCCCTTTTTTAGGTTTTTTTTTTCTGGAGTTCCTTATGCTAGCTCAGCATAGGAATGCACTGTGGATACTCTGCACTGTAGCAGACCGAGGGTTGCAAGTTCGATCCCTGTAGAGGTCTACCCAGCCTTTCCTCCTTTCGAGGTTGAAAAAATGAGCAGCGCCTTGAGTCCCTTAAGGGGGATTAGCCGCACTTCACAAGTACAATCATGTTTTCTCCGAGCCTTTTCTTCTTTGTGGAAGAATATGGTAGTTTGTTCCCTTTCTTTAGTAAGGGGTGTGTTGTTTGGAGACTGCTGGGGACAGTGTCTCTTGGAGGCTGTTGTCTCAGTCGAGTCTAGTTCCTGCTGTCTCTAGCCAGGCTGTGGACTATCTGTGGGTCAGTGTCCTTAGGCCTTTTCCTTTTTTTCAAAGTTGTTCTCGGCTTCGGACGAAGCAGGATTTTGTTGGGTAGGGGTTTTCAGGCCAGGTGCCCTCAGAATGGGCCACCTCTTGTATCCTCCAGTTTTTGCATTCAGTATCCTCTATAGCTTGGGTATTGTTTTCCCAAAAGTAATGAATGCAGCTGTGGACTCTTTCCATTTATGAAGAAAAACTTAAATTATGCTTACCTGATAATTTTCTTTTCTTCAGATGGAAAGACTCCACAGCTCCCTGCCCATATTTTTTTCTGTGGGGCGTTTATTATTTTTGTTCTTCTGGCACCTTTTCACCCTGATGTTTCTTCTACTGTTCCTTGCTCCTCGGCAGAATGACTGGGGGATGAGGGAAGTTGGAGGAGTATTTAAGCCTTTGGCTGGGGTGTTTTTGCCGCCTCCTGGTGGCCAGGTTCTAAATTCCCAAAATTAATGAATGCAACTGTGGACTCTTTCCATCTGAAGAAAAGAACATTCTCAGGTAAGCATAATTTTTTTTTTAAGTTTATTTATAATCTCAGTTCTGTGCTCAATGGGGGATTGTGTTGTATAACAGGCAGGACCTGTTTGGTTTTCACACTCCTTTTTCAGACCTTTTTTATTTCTTTTCCGTACCGGATAGTTTATTTTGAACTCTGGATTGGTTTAGAAACTCTTCTTAGAAAGACGTTTTGTCGCGTGGGATTTTGACCCTATCGACTTTGATGGTCGAGAGGTTGGAGCTCGGGGCGATAGTTCCCTCAATATTTTAGAGGACATTTTAAGCCTTGGAACTTAATTAATTTGATGTCTTAGTTGTTCTAACTTTGCTGGAACTTAAGAGGTTTTCCTTTTTAGCACTGGAGTGTTCTGGAAGATACGTTGTATCCTAGATGACAGGCAAGACCTGTTGTGGGTACTAGTCAGGTCTGTTTCCTTCGCTCTTAGGAAAAGGAGTTTTTTCTTCTAGATTCTGGTTTAAGTACAGCAGGCCCATCTATCCAAAAAAAGCTATAGATCTTTCAAAAGTGTATTTAAAGTGAAAGTATACACCAATTTTCATATTACTGCTATTACTGATAGACATTACTATAAATTATAAGATGTACAGATATTGATCTAAAAATCCATTATAAAACTGTTTAAAAACTTGCTTAGAAGCTCTCAATTTAGCTCTGTTGAAAAGGTAGCTGGAAAGCCCACTGCAAGCGGGAAATAAGACACCCCCTGCCCCCCTTGTTATGCATATAAAAAGACCTTTTACACAAACAGGAGCAAGCTGGAGTAGGTATCTGACGGTATTCTCCTAAAACTTTAGGGCTTGGTTAGGAGTCTGAAAATCAGAGCAATGTTATTAAAAAATTAGCAAAACTATAAAATAAACTTTATGGGCTATATAAATAGATCTACAAAACATTTATGCAAAGAAAAAATGTGTATAATGTCCCTTTAACAGGCTATACCTGTTTAGGTATTGCCTGGGATGGGTGCTTGATACTGGATCATATGTATCTAGGGGTCATAGAGACCAGAAATAGGTTTCTTTTCTGGACAATTGTCTGGTCAGGGAAATCTAGGGACCTTTTGGAGTCTTTGCCCGGTATATTTTTCACTGTAAGCTATTTCTTCCGCTGTTGGTGCTTCTCCTAATAGGGGGAGGGTCTTCCCGTTCTACTTGGGTTCTATGATATGGATGCGGAGCTTATCCGTTCTTTCGCTGGAGAGCGTAAGGTTCCCCCTTCATTTTTAAGAATCGTATTTTTCAGTAAACCTAGTTCTGATCCTTCTTGGGATCTGGGGTTTCAGGTGGCAGTATCCTCCTTCCAGACTTTTTGGTAGTTCCCGGGTCTCGGCCTTTCTGGGTTTCTTACCTTTGCCTGCTAGAGACTTGGATTGAGACCTGAGTTGCTGGTGTCGACACCAGAGTGGATCTGGATGCTGTTTTGTTCCAGGGTACCCTACCTAGCAAGCTGAAGGCTTAGCACTGAATCCTGCTGCGTCAGCTTTCTGTTATCCGGAGTTCTTGCAAACTTTCCCTTTGGGTTATGTCCTCCAGCCCCCTTCTAGTCTTTGTGATGTGGGGGTGGTGAGTGATAGACACTGCCGAGGCCATGAGTTCGACATTATGTTGGTGTTTCGGCCTCAAACAGTCTTACATGGATTACCGGTGGGGGAAATCAATTCCCAAATCTCCTATTTCGGAGAAATGTTTCTCTTCTCCAGGAACGTTTTGGACCTGTCTGTGTGGAGAGAGTGTCCTAGGGAGATCCGCGAGTTGGGAGTTTCCTTTTGTTCCTCAGCAAGCATTCTGCTTGGAGGATGTGGTCTTCGGGGTCTCGTGTTTGGTGGTGGACGGAACCCCACGTCGGCTCATCGCCACCGACCCGCTCTATGAGCGTACTCTTCAGCAGGACCAAGTGGCCTAAGGGATGGCTTCCCTGCCTAGCAAACTGAGGCTTGGAGTTGACTCCTGCTGGAGCAGTCTTCTTTAAAACTTTCAAGGAGCAGGTTTGCTCCTCCGCTTCTGTAGCGGAAGGTGGGTTCGCTCCCAGGGGGGCTCCGGCATTTTCAGTCTGCTTATGCTAGAATTCTAGCTTTCTTTAAAATGGGTTATTTTAACCTTATTCTCTTCGGCCATAACGCTCTTTGTGGTGGAGGGTTGATCTGAGCAGGAGCAGACGTCAGTGAGGCGGTTTGCTTCGTTTACATTTAGAGTTAGGTCTCAGTTTTGGGGGTTTGCCTTTATGGATCTTGTTCAGGAACCTGTGGGTGCAGGATCGTTGTGTTTTTCACATCCTGGACTCTCTGGGGCTAACTGCGTGGAATTGTTCGCTTAGCCTTAGCCAAAAGAGGTTTTTCTGATGGAGTGTTGTTTCTCTCGGCTTAGTTCTTAGGCCGGGGTATAGTCGCTTCTATCATAAGGGGTGCAGGACTTACTACTTATGGTATGTGGAGCGGGGATTCTCCTGACATAAGGCCAGGTTGTTGTTTTTTTAATCCTTTTTCTTTTCTCTAGGATGTTCTGGGGAAAGGGCCCTCTGTAGCTTCTTTAGGGGATAGTTTTAGGCCCTGTTTATCTTACTGCTCGGGAGGCTTACAAGCTTCCAGATGTCTGTTTTGCTCAGGTTTTGATTAGTTCAGACCTGTTTTTAGGTTCAGTACTCCTCTCTGGGGTTTACTTTTTGTTCTAAAGTTTTGCATATGGCTCCGTTTGGGCTTATTCATGGAGTTGATGTTAGTTCTTTTTGTTTGAAAGATGTTCTTTTATCAATTGGTTATTGCTTCAGCGCACAGATTTTTCTGAGTTGACTTTCTTGCAAGGTCAGGACCCTTACCTAGTTTTCATACGGCTAGGGCTGTTCTCAGGGTTGGTTTTCTTCCTATGGTTGTTTCACGTCACAATTTCTTTTTTTCTTTTTTTTTTTTTATTGAGGAGTAAAATCAAGTTATAACAGCACGTATCATGCGGGGACAAATAAAAAAAAATGTAAGACATATAAGAGACATGTCATAATGATTGTACAAAAAAAACAACCTTAGAAAATGATGATATATTACAGAAGATAGGTGTACATTGAAAGTCCACATTTTTTAGTTTTATAACTTGATAAGCAACATCCCCTGGATGAAATAAAGCGGTCACTTTTGGGTCACTGAAAACCAGGTAGAATTGGGGAGGGGAATGTAGGGGAAATGACATTACAAGGCCACTCTGGAACCCAGGTTATGGAATAAGTATATAGATTACAGACGAGTGGTATATTCCACTTTATTTAACTTATGGTGGTATTATGGGTCTGAACTGTCAAGGAGATTACAACCGAATATATAATTAAATTTTGACAAGCTTAACAGTTGGTTAGGACAGAGGAATAATCTATGGGCCGGTTAGGCTATATTGTTGACTGTGTATAGGTATCAACGGAAGCCCTTAAATCTAGACATGCCGTTATTATCTAGTACACTGTATATAGGTTACATAACTATATAGAGGTGGTTATAGGGGTAACATGGGAAGGGTTATGGCTGGGATCTAATGTTTTCAGGTGGCGAAAACACATTAAAAGTGAGATTGAAACAGTTAGCATATTATTCATTAGTATAAACACATATACACACTTATTTGTAGACACTTATATAAATAACTTCCCGATTGGAGAGAACAAGTATGAATAGAACCCATCCTAACATGCGGATAAAATTGGAAATTTCTGTAATTTTGTATGATGGCATAACTGGTAGGAGTGAGGCTATCCTGCTCGAAAACAGTCACTGATCAGTCCAGGTGTATGGGGATGGACTAATTATACAGCTATCTATGCCAATGGATTAAAATGTGCAGTTGCTTTAAGATAGACGGACAAACACAGATTGCATGAACACTGCTAAACTCCTGGAACTAGGTCACAACATAAGTGAGAGAATAGCATTCTAAATTGGGTTAATATATTTATCTAAGCGTCTAGAAGATCTAAAGATAATGCATTTCTCATCCAGTCTGCATCAGATCTAGAGATGTTCCACATTTACTAGAATAGTAAAGTGTCCAAAGTTAATATCAAAACTCTGTAGAGAAACTTGTAAGAGGTAAAATAAAAAATAAAATGGCAAATGCACCCACCCAGAGGAACGCTAAGGGTCCGTGTGCAGGGCGTAGATAGGTACTCTGTCATTCAGCCGATCCCAGCTTTTTTACGCTGCAGAGAGGTAGAGCCATAATTGTGTTGGACGGAATACCTAAGTGATTGGCGGTAAACTGCCCCGTCTCGTAGGGGAGTCCTGGTTGCAGTCATCATATCTGCCGATTCTAGAGTCTCCTGGTTCACTGTCGCACTGGATGAACCGGTCATGTGATCCTGTGTTATGTCCCAATCTAATGTAGATCCCCGGCCACAACTGAACATTGACATTACGTTTTCTCTGTGTACCTGTGGATTCAGCATTGCCTGTGTAGGGCCAGTTGTTCCCAGTACTCTTCTTCCGTTGTCAAGTGCATCCCCATAGTAAACAACCTCCTTCTCCAGAACAATAAATTCCGCTTGTCCAGGTGCATCAGGCGTTACCAGCAACCCATTACTTTGACAAGTGCCCTCCGTATGGGCCTGTGTAAGCAGGCTGGTATCATCAGCATTCTCCAATCCTTGAAAGCCAGTTGAGCTGGGCTCCTTTCCACACATTGTTGCAGCTCCTCTTGGGATGAGCTTTTTTCCAGCGCCCCTTTCCACTCTGTATCTAGATGCATGCAGATCTGTTCATAACAGTCGTGAAGCATGTTCTCCATTGCGGTCAGTAGCACATGGGCGTTGATAGCCATTTTTAGGGAGGTAAGTAAATCAATCCGTAAACAGGATTGCTCAACCTCAGAGACTGGGGGGGGTATCATGCAGCAGCCCCAGACCTACGCTCAACAAAACACACAGGCTCAACTTGTATAGCTGTAATTATGTTAGGTCACAGCTGATTACAAGATGGCTTCTAAGGCTGCGTGCTAGTTATCGCGTAGCTGTTCCAAGGAACATAGGCGAGGTCACAGTCGGTATATCCACTCCCGGGATGTTTCAAACTTCTGCCTGGTTAAACTGCTATCAGAAACGTAGGTTAGAGAAAACTAGCAGGCTTTATCATCTGGAAATATCAGACAAATCTGAGACTAGCACCCGGAGCTTCACTAAGACGCGTCCTGCTGCAATGGAAGCAGTCTCCGCCCCCCGTCACAATTTCTATCATGAGAATGTGGTTCCTTCCTTGGGTCCTAAACCTCTTCCTTCGAAGGAGGGGTTATTTCATAACTTGGATGTGGTTCGGGCCTTAAAGTTCTATCTTCAGGCTACTAGGGAGTTTTTGTCAAACTTCTTCTTTCTTGTGTCTATTCTGAGAAGTGTAAGGGGCCCAAAGCTTTGGCCACTTCCTTGTTTTTTCTGGTGGAGGAGCTTGTTCGCTTAGCTTACAGATTCAGCAGAACACAAGCTTACTCAGAGGCTTAAGGCTCATTCATCTAGAGATGTGGCTCCCTATTGGGGTTTGAAAATGAGGCATTTAGCGATCAGAATTGTAGGTATTCTACCCGGTCTTCCTTACATATTTTACGTTTTTGGCTTCGGCTGAAGCTGCTTTTGGGAGCAGGGTTTTGCAGACTGTGGTGCCCTCAGAATCAGGTCCGCCTATCTTTTTACCCTCCCGTTCATTCAGTGTCCTCTAGAGCTTGGGTATATATTTCCCACACGTAAGGAATGAAGCCATGGACTCTCTTCATATTAAGATGGAAAACATAAATTATGCTTACCTGATGATAATTTCCCTTCCATCTCTATGAGGAGAGTCCACGGCTCCCGTCCGTTTTCTCCGCTGGACGGACCAAAATTTTTTTTTTTGTTCTTCTGGCACCATTTATACCCTGATATTTCTCCTACTGTTCATTGTTCCCTCTGCAGAATTACTGGGGGGATGAGGGGAATGGCGGAGGTATTTAACCCTTTGGCTTGGGTGTCTTTGCCTCCTTCTGGTGGCCAGGTTCTGTATTCCCAGAAGTAAGGTATGAAGCCGTGGACTCATACAGATGGAAAGGAAATGATCAGGTAAGCATAATTTGTTTGTATCTATAATTTAAATACAGGGGTTGGCAAACGTATTTTACATTTAGGAGCCAGACACAGGTGTTTCGTATATAGACCTATGACAAACAATCCAGGAATTCAGGACCCAGAGATAACATTCGAGGAGCCATGGCACACTGTTGCCCAAAATTTGCCAAGTTTTGATCTTAATTATTGAATGATTTTGGCTTCCTTTGAGCAAAATTGTTGAGTTGTAAGTACTGTACTAATCAAATGTAGAGGCTCTTATGTGTGAAAGCAATACCTTTTTTTAAAAGAGTGGGGCTCAACACAATCTTAAAGGTATAAACCTTTGCAAGTATTTTGTGCATCCGAATATATAACAATCTTATATCAATAAGCACATTTAATTTAATGGCATTATATCAATATACACATTTAATAAGTAACATCTTAAAACATACTGTATATAACGCCTCCTGTTCTGTCCCAGGACAAATTTTGTCATCTTTTACTTACACCAATTGTACCCATGTCAGTGCTGTGGAATATGTTGGCGCTTTATAAATAAAGTGTAATAATAATGAGATACTAGTAAAATCGGTTAATCACGTAGTTGTGGCCACAAACTAATATAAATTCAAAGCTGGATCCAACGTTTACCATGCACACTGATAACAAAAAACATAATTTATGTAAGAACTTGCCAATATGAAATAAATTAATTTATCAGGCAAGAGTCCATGTGCTAGTGATGTATGGGATATACAATTCAACCAGGAGGGGCAAAGTTTCCCAAACCTCAAAATGCCTATAAATATACCTCCCACCACACCCACAACTCAGTTTAACGAATAGCCAAAAAGTGAGGTGATAAAAATAAGGAGTAAAAAAAAATACAAAAGAGGAACTGGAAATGTAATTGTGCTTTTATACAAAAAATCATAACCACCATAAAAAGGGTGGGCCTAATGGACTCTTGCCAATATGTAAGAAATTAATTTATCAGGCAAGTTCTTACATAAATTATGTTAATTTCTAATGACACAATGAGTCCACGGATCCTCTAATTACTATTGGGAATACCACCCCTGCCCAGCAGGAGGCGGCAAAGAGCACCACAGCAAAGCTGTTAAATATCACCTCCCTTCCCTCCCACCCCAGTCATTCTCTTTGCCTATGTTAGAGCTAGAAAGTGGTAAAGTTAGGTGTTAGAAAAGATTCTTCAAGCAAGATTTTGTTTTTTAAGTGGTGCAAGATTGTGCTGCTTTGTCCTAGGGTGTAGCCGTAGTCCACATCAGTCTCTTCAGTAGGGCAGTGGTGGCTTTAGAGCACTGGGAACTTGTGGGACATAATTCTCACTGTGCCTCCCATGTATTTTATGATGCTCTAATCTTGATTGCCTGAGTAAGATTACTTAGTCTTTATCTTTTTCACCACAGGTCTATGTGAGGGAGAGGACCACTCAAATCTGGTGAGCTGCCTTGCTGTCAGGCAGATTTATGAGGTAAGTGCTGATTTTATTATTTCTAGGAAAGGAAAGACACTCAGGAAAAGTGGGCACTTTTATTTCAGAACTATGTGTATTATAAATGCACTTTATTATACAAGGGACACTTAAACTCTCCTATACTGGAGAGGACTTTGAAGACAGCTGTTTTATGCAGGGACTGGGGTGGAGGATGCAGTAAGCTAAACATTGCTCAGGTTGTTCCACTACTCCTGGCGGTTAAACTTGAATACAAAATGCCGACCGGGAGATTGTTTGAGGGACGCCCATGATGGGCGGAGCTATGTGGGACGGCAAGCTGTATTGCGCACCACTTTTACTTCCGTGTGCGGAGGAAGTGGATAATCTGGGCCTGTCAATCAACGCATGATTATCTGCAAGCATGTGTTCCTATGACCGGAGAACGGCTCAATTTGTCTCCTGATGAGTTCCGGATCGTTTGTCTAGGGGAATTTGCAAAGCTCCGGTGTAACAGGTCAGGTAGGCACCTCAGCAAAGAAGCTGAGGTGTAGAGGTGTTCTGTTATCTTTAATTAGCAAAGTTTCTTATTTTGCAGACGATAGTAAAAAATGTTATAGTTTAAAATTTAAAGGAACAGTAACGTTTTTCTATTTTTTAAATTAAGGTTATAATTTGATAATTTTATCCATTGTTAGTCAGAATGGACCAAGAGGCTTTGCAAAGTGTCACTTGTTCTTTGTGTTTTGATGCCAATGTGGAACCACCAATCCCTTTTTGTTCCTCATGTATTGAGGACTTTAAATTACAGGGATAGACTTTTTTCTGAGCCAACATTTTCCAAGGAGGATGCTGTTCAGGAGTCTAATGACAATGTTCAATATATGCCGCAGCTTTCTCTTCAAGCTTCCCAACTTGTATTGCCCACAAATGCAGTGCCCTGCACTTCCTCTCTAACTCCTCCTGGAGTTACGTTATAAGACATCGCTTCTCTCATGTCCTCTGCGGTTTCTGATGCGTTGTCTGCTTTTCCCATGCTGCAGGGAAAGCACAAGAGGAAAAGTAAACATTCAGTAGGGGTTACTGACGCAGTTGTTGCTATTTTGGAAGCCCCCTCCCAGAAGCCTGAGGAGGTGGATCTTTCAGTAGCATCTGAGGGAGAAATCTCAGATCCTGA
The DNA here is from genome assembly GCF_027579735.1 of Bombina bombina. Lineage (NCBI taxonomy): Eukaryota > Metazoa > Chordata > Amphibia > Anura > Bombinatoridae > Bombina > Bombina bombina. Next base: position 1,119,606,992 of record NC_069502.1, on the reverse strand, counting down.
CAGTGTAATTCCTCCCGCTGATACTGAAGTCCTTCAGGTTTAAGCTAGGACACCTCCGTCTGTTACTTAAGGAGGTTTTAGCTACATTGGATGACAGCGACACTATGGTTGTAATTCTAAGAAATCCAGTAAGCTAAACAAATATTTTGTTGTTCCTTCCTCGGTAGAGGTTTTTCCAGTACCTGACCGAGCTTCTGAGATTATTGCTAAGGAATGGGAGAGGCTGGGTATCCCTTTTTCTGCTATAAGGTACGAGTCCACAGATTCATCCTTTACTTGTGGGATATTATCCTCCTGCTAACAGGAAGTGGCAAAGAGCACCACAGCAGAGCTGTCTATATAGCTCCTCCCTTAACTCCACCCCCCAGTCATTCTCTTTGCCTACTCTAAGTACTAGGAAGGGTAAAGTGAAAGAGGTGATAAAATATTAGTTTTTAATTTCTTCAAGCAAGAGTTTTTTGTTTTAAATGGTACCGGTGTGCACTATTTACTCTCAGGCAGCAGATGGATGAAGACTTCTGCCTGGAGGATGATGATCTTAGCATTTGTAACTAAGATCCAGTGCTGTTCCCACAGAGGCTGAGGAGTACAGGAAACTTCAGTGTGAGGAATGTTTTCATGCTATACAGCAGTGAGGTATGTTCAGTCATGTTTTTCTGGAGAAACTGTGTATTTTAGAAAGGCTGACAGTATCCCCATCAGGGTAAGGGTAAGCAGTAAACCTAAGAGCTATAGAAAGGCATTACTAAGCTTGCATAAGGGGCTAATTAAAAAATGGTTGAGACTGAGTTTTTGAATGTTTGTGGGCAAACGTTTTCTGAACTGGGAGTGCTGTTAACGTTTTGTGGGCAATTACGTTTTTTGGGCAACTTTATTGAGGGTACACTTGGCTTATTTTCTTTCATGTAATTAGCAAGAATCCATGAGCTAGTGACGTATGGGATATACATTCCTACCAGGAGGGGCAAAGTTTCCCAAACCTCAAAATGCCTATAAATACACCCCTCACCACACCCACAATTCAGTTTTACAAACTTTGCCTCCCGTGGAGGTGGTGAAGTAAGTTTGTGCTTAAGATTCTTCGTATATATGCGCTTCGCAACAGGTTGAAGCCCGGTTTTCCTCTCAAAGTGCAGCGAATGTCAGAGGGATGTGAAGAGAGTATTGCCTATTTGAATACAATGGTCTACCTCTAGGGGATCTATTTCATAGGTTCTCTGTTATCGGTCGTAGAGATTTCTTCTCCTACCTCCCTTTTCAGATCGACGATATACTCTTATATACCATTACCTCTACTGATTCTCGTTTCAGTACTAGTTTGGCTATCTGCTATATGTAGAGGAGTGTCCTGGGGTAAGTAAGTCTTATTCTTTGTGACACTCTGCGCTATGGTTGGGCACTTTATATGTAAAGTTCTAAATATATGTCTATAAACTTATATTTGCCTTGATTCAGGATATTCAGTATTCCTTTCTATACAGACTGTCAGTTTCATTATTGGGATAATGCATTTAATTATTTTTTCTTACCTTGAAAAATTTCATTTGGCCATTTTTTTTTAATTTTTTTTTTCCTGCATGCTGTTAGGCTCGCGGGGGCAGAAAATGTTTATTTTTATTACGTAATTTTTGGCGCAAACTTTTTTTGGCGCTAAAAATTTTGTCATTTCCGGTGACGTAATTTACGCCGGAAGTTGTATTCTGTTACGCATGCGTATTCAGACATTTTTTTTTTAGCCAAAAAAATGTGGGCGTCTTTTTTTTACTCAAATTATTTAAACATTTTTCTTTTATTTGCTTCTGGTTTCTAGAAGCTTATTATTTTGCATTCTTTCCCATTCCTAAAACTGTCATTTAAGGAATTTGATAATTTTGCTTTATATGTTGTTTTTTCTATTACATATTGCAAGATGTCTCTTCCTGACCCTGGATCAAAATCGACTAATGAACAGACGCTGCCTGATGCTGGTTCTACCAAAGTTAAGTGCATATGTTATAAACTTGTGGTATCTGTTCCTCCAGCCGTAGTTTGTGAAAGCTGTCATGATAAACTTTCCAATGCAGATTGTGATTCCATTAGTAATAATCCTTTACCTGTTGTTGTGCCTTCAACATCTACTGTTCAGGATGTTCCTGTTAATGTAAAAGAATTTGTTTCTAATTCTATTAGGAAGGCTCTGTCTGTTATTCCTCCTTCCAGTAAACGTAAAAGGTCTTTCAAAACTTCTCACATTTCAGATGAATTTTAATTCTTTCACCCTGCAAGATATGGCCGCAGTTATGAATACTTCCCTCACAGAGGTTTTATCTAAGCTGCCTGGGTTGCAGGGGAAGCGCAGTAGGTCTGGTGTGAGAACAAATGCTGAGCCCTCTGACGCTTTATTACCCCTATCTGATGTACCCTCACAATGTTCTGAGTTGGGGGTGAGGGATTTGCTGTCTGAGGGAGAGATTTCTGATTCAGGAAAGATGTTCCCTCAGACAGACTCGTATATGACAGCTTTTAAATTTAAACTAGAACACCTCCGCTTATTGCTCAGGGAGGTTTTAGCGACTCTGGATGATTGTGACCCTATTATAGTTCCAGAGAAATTGTGTAAAATGGACAGATTTCTAGAGGTTCCTGCTTACACTGATGTTTTTCCGGTCCCTAAGAGGATTTCGGACATTGTTACTAAGGAGTGGGATAGACCAGGTATTCCGTTCGCTCCCCCTCCTACTTTTAAGAAAATGTTTCCCATATCAGACACCATGCAGGACTCGTGGCAGGCGGTCCCTAAGGTGGAGGGAGCTATTTCTACCCTGGCTAAGCATACAACTATACCTTGAGGACAGTTGTGCTTTCAAATATCCTATGGATAAAATATTAGAGGGTCTCCTAAAGAAAATATTTATTCATCAGGGTTTTCTTCTCCAACCTATAGCGTGCATTGTTCCCGTAACTACTGCAGCTGCTTTTTGGTTCGAGGCTCTGGAGGAGGCTCTTCAGGTTGAGACCCCATTAGATGATATTCTGGATAGAATTAGGGCTCTCAAGCTAGCTAATTCTTTCATTACAAATGCCACTTTTCAACTGGCTAAATTATCGGCAAAGAATTCAGGTTTTGCCATTTTAGCGCGTAGAGCATTATGGCTTAAGTCCTGGTCTGCTGATGTGTCATCAAAATCTAAGCTTTTAGATCCTTTTCAAGGGTAAGACCCTATTCAGGCCTGAACTGAAAGAGATCATTTCAGACATCACTGGAGGGAAAGGCCATGCCCTTCCTCCGGATAAGACAAATAAGATGAGGACCAATCAAAATAATTTTCGTAACTTTCGAAACTTCAAAGGTGGTCCCTCTACCTCTTCCCCTGCTGCAAAGCAAGAGGGGAATTTTGCTCAATCCAAGTCAGTCTAGAGACCTAACCAGACTTGGAACAAAGGTAAACAGGCCAAAAAGCTCGCTGCTGCCACCAAGACAGCATGAAGGGGCAGCCCCCGATCCGGTACCGGATCTAGTAGGTGACAGACTTTCTCCCTTTGCTTAGGCTTGGGCAAGAGACTTCAGGACTCCTGGGCTTTAGAAATCGTAACCCAGGGCTATCTTCTAGATTTCAAAGATTCTCCTCCAAGGGGGGGAGATTCCATCTTTCTCAATTGTCTGTAAACCAGACAAAAAGAGAGACGTTCTTACGCTGTGTAGAAGACCTATATACCATGGGAGTGATCTGCCCAGTTCCGAAAACAGAACAGGGGCAGGGGTTCTACTCCAATCTGTTTGTGGTTCCCAAAAAAGAGGGAACCTTCAGACCAATTTCTTTCATGTAATTGGCAAGAGTCCATGAGCTAGTGGCATATGGGATATACAATCCTACCAGGAGGGGCAAAGTTTCCCAAACCTCAAAATGCCTATAAATACACCCCTCACCACACCCACAATTCAGTTTTACAAACTTTGCCTCCTATGGAGGTGGTGAAGTAAGTTTGTGCTAAGATTTCTACGTTGATATGTGCTTCTCAGCATTGTTGAAGCCCGATTCCTCTGAGTACAGCGAATGTCAGAGGGACGTGAAGGGAGTATCACTTATTTGAATTCGATGATTTCCCTAACGGGGGTCTATTTCATAGGTTCTCTGTTATCGGTCGTAGAGATTCATCTCCTACCTCCCTTTTCAGATCGACGATATACTCTCAATTTACCATTACATCTACTGATAACTGTTTTAGTACTGGTTTGGCTATCTGCTATATGTGGATGGGTGTCTTTTGGTAAGTATGTTTTTTATTACTTAAGACACCTCAGCTATGGTTTGGGACTTTATGCATTTATATAAAGTTCTAAATATATGTATTGTATTTATATTTGCCATGAGTCAAGTTCATGTATTTCCTTCAGCAGACTGTCAGTTTCATATTTGGGGAATTTAAACATTTTAAGAAATGTATTTCTTACCTGGGGTTTAGTCTTTTTTTCAATTGACTACTTCTTGCTATTGCGGGTATTAGGCCCGCGGGTGCGTCAAATGCTAAACTTTATTGCGTCATTCTTGTCGCGAAAATATTTTTGGTGCGAAAAAATATGTTTATGACGCAACTTCGTCATTTCCGGCGTCCTACGTGACGCCGAGACCTTTCACACGGCGGCGTCATTAGTGACGCAAGTGTGTTATTTCAGTTATTTTTGGCACCAAAAATGTTTACGTTACGATGTGCGTCATACTTGGTGCCAATTCTTTTTCATTATTTGAATACCCCATTGATGTTTGCCTCTTGCTTTTTTCTCTATCAGATGCCTATGCTTTTGCATTTTTTCCCATTCCTGAAACTGTCATATAAGGAAATAGATAATTTTGCTTTATATGTTGTTTTTTCTCTTACATTGAGCAAGATGTCCCAATCTGATCCTGTCTCAGAAGTTTCTGCTGGAACATTGCTGCCTGACATCGGGTCTACCAAAGCTAAGTGCATTTGTTGTAAAAGTGTAGAAATTATTCCACCAAATGTCATTTGTAATAGTTGTCATGATAAACTGTTTCCATCAGTAATAGTACATTGCCAGTTGCAGTTCCTTCAACTTCTAATGTACATGATATACCTGTAAATTTTAAAGAATTTGTTTCTGATTCTATTCTGAAGGCTTTGTCTGCATTTCCACCTTCTAATAAATGTAAAAGATCTTTTAAAACTTCTCATTTAGCTGATGAAATTTCAAATGACCAGCAACATAATAATTTATCCTCTTCTGATGAGGATCTATCTGATTCAGAAGATCCTTCCTCAGACATTGACACTGACAAATCTACTTATTTATTTAAAATAGAGTATATGCGTTCTTTATTAAAAGAAGTGTTAATTACTCGCTTACTGCAACATGCTAATCATTTTATTTGTGATGCCATTTTTTTTTATATCAAAATTGATGTTAGTTCCATGTCTTTAGCTGTATTAGCTAGAAGAGCTTTGTGGCTTAAATCTTGGAATGCTGATATGACATCTAAATCTAGATTACTATCTCTTTCTTTCCAAGGTAATTACTTGGTTCTCAGTTGGATTCTATTATTTCAACTATCACTGGAGGAAAAGGAGTTTTTCTGCCTCAGGATAAAAAACCTAAAGGTAAATCTAAGGCTTCTAACCGTTTTCATTCCTTTCGTCAGAATAAGGAACAAAAATTCAATCCTCCTCCCAAGGAATCTGCTTCCAATTGGAAGCCTTCCTCAAATTGGAATAAATCCAAGCCATTTAGGAAACCAAATTCTGCCCCTAAGTCCGCATGAAGGTGTGGCCCTCATTCCAGCTCAGCTGGTAGGGGGCAGATTAAGGTTTTTCAAGGATTTTTGGATAAAATCTGTCCAAAATCATTGGATTCAGAGCATTGTCTCTCAAGGGTATCGAATAGGATTCAAAGTAAGACCTCCTGTGAGAAGATTTTTTCTCTCACGCATCCCTGTAAATCCAGTAAAAGCTCAGGCTTTTCTGAAGTGTGTTTCAGACCTGGAGTCTTCAGGGGTAAACATGCCAGTTCCTCCTCAGGAACAAGGTTTGGGGTTTTATTCAAACCTATTCATTGTACCAAAGAAAGAAAATTTATTCAGACCAGTTCTGGATCTGAAAATTTTGAATTGTTATGTAAGAGTACCAACTTTCAAGATGGTGACTATAAGGACTATTCTGCCTTTTGTTCAGCAAGGACATTATATGTCCACAATAGACTTGCAGGATGCATACCTTCATATTCCGATTCATCCAGAACACTATCAGTTTCTGAGATTCTCTTTTCTAGACAAGCATTACCAATTTGTTGCTCTTCCATTTTGGCCTAGCAACAGCTCCAAGGATCTTTTCAAAGGTTCTGGGTGCTCTATTATCTGTAATCAGAGAACAGGGTATTGCGGTGTTTCCTTATTTGGACAATATCTTGGTACTAGCTCAGTCTTTACATACTGCAGAATCTCACACGAATCAACTAGTGTTGTTTCTTCGGAAACATGGTTGGAGGATCAATTTACCAAAAAGTTTCTTGATTCCTCAGACAAGGGTCACCTTTTTAGGCTTCCAGATAGATTCAGTGTCTATGACTCTGTCTCTAACAGACAAGAGATGTTTAAAATTGGTCGCAGCATGCCGGCACCTTCAGTCTCAGTCATTCCCTTCAGTGGCTATGTGCATAGAAGTTTTAGGTCTCATGACTGCAGCATCGGACGCGATCCTCTTTGCTCGTTTTCATAGGAGACCTCTACAGCTTTGCATGCTGAATCAATGGTGCAGGGATTATACAAAGATATCACAATTAATATCCTTGAATCCCAATGTACGACACTCTCTGACATGGTGGATAGATCACCATTGTTTGGTTCAAGGGGCTTCTTTTGTTCGACCAACCTGGACTATGATCTCAACAGATGCGAGTCTTTCAGGTCGGGGAGCTGTTTGGGGATCTCTGACAGCACAAGGGGTTTGGAAATCTCAAGAGGCGAGATTACCAATAAATATTTTAGAACTCTGTGCAATTCACAGGGCTCTTCAGTTTTGGCCTCTGCTAAAGAGAGAACCGTTCATTTGTTTTCAGACAGACAATATCACAACTGTGGCTTATGTCAATCATCAGGGTGGGACTCACAGTTCCCAAGCTATGAAAGAAGTATCTAGGATACTTGCTTGGGCGGAATCCAGCTCCTGTCTAATCTCTGCGGTGCATATCCCAGGTGTAGACAATTGGGAGGCGGATTATCTCAGCCACCAGACTTTACATCCAGGGGAGTGGTCTCTCCATCCAGATGTGTTTTCTCAGATTGTTCAGATGTGGGGTCTTCCAGAGATAGATCTCATGGCCTCTCATCTAAACAAACTTCCCAGATACCTGTCCAGGTCCAGGGATGTTCAGGCGGAAGCAGTGGATGCACTGACACTTCCTTGGTGTTATCATCCTGCTTACATCTTCCCGCCTTTAGTTCTCCTTCCAAGAGTGATTTCCAAAATCATCATGGAACAGTCTTTTGTGTTGCTGGTGGCTCCAGCATGGCCACACAGGTTTTGGTATGCGGATCTGGTTCGGATGTCCTGTTGCCCGTCTTGGCCACTTCCGTTACGGCCGGACCTACTATCTCAAGGTCCGTTTTTCCATCAGGATCTCAAATCATTAAATTTGAAGGTATGGAAATTGAACACTTAGTTTTAAGTCATAGAGGTTTCTCTGACTCTAGAAAACAGAATTTATGTTTACCTGATAAATTACTTTCTCCAACGGTGTGTCCGGTCCACGGCGTCATCCTTACTTGTGGGATATTCTCTTCCCCAACAGGAAATGGCAAAGAGCCCAGCAAAGCTGGTCACATGACCCCTCCTAGGCTCCGCCTTCCCCAGTCATTCGACCGACGTAAAGGAGGAATATTTGCATAGGAGAAATCATATGATACCGTGGTGACTGTAGTTAAAGAAAATAAATTATCAGACCTGATTAAAAAACCAGGGCGGGCCGTGGACCGGACACACTGTTGGAGAAAGTAATTTATCTGGTAAACATAAATTCTGTTTTCTCCAACATAGGTGTGTCCGGTCCACGGCGTCATCCTTACTTGTGGGAACCAATACCAAAGCTTTAGGACACGGATGAAGGGAGGGAGCAAATCAGGTCACCTAGATGGAAGGCACCACGGCTTGCAAAACCTTTCTCCCAAAAATAGCCTCAGAAGAAGCAAAAGTATCAAATTTGTAAAATTTAGTAAAAGTGTGCAGTGAAGACCAAGTCGCTGCCTTACATATCTGATCAACAGAAGCCTCGTTCTTGAAGGCCCATGTGGAAGCCACGGCCCTAGTGGAATGAGCTGTGATTCTTTCAGGAGGCTGCCGTCCGGCAGTCTCGTAAGCCAATCTGATGATGCTTTTAAGCCAAAAGGAGAGAGAGGTAGAAGTTGCTTTTTGACCTCTCCTTTTACCAGAATAAACAACAAACAAGGAAGATGTTTGTCTAAAATCCTTTGTAGCATCTAAATAGAATTTTAAAGCACGAACTACATCCAAATTGTGCAACAAACGTTCCTTCTTTGAAACTGGATTCGGACACAAAGAAGGCACGACTATCTCCTGGTTAATGTTTTTGTTAGAAACAACTTTCGGAAGAAAACCAGGTTTAGTACGCAAAACCACCTTATCTGCATGGAACACCAGATAAGGAGGAGAACACTGCAGAGCAGATAATTCTGAAACTCTTCTAGCAGAAGAAATTGCAACCAAAAACAAAACTTTCCAAGATAATAACTTAATATCAACGGAATGTAAGGGTTCAAACGGAACCCCCTGAAGAACTGAAAGAACTAAATTGAGACTCCAAGGAGGAGTCAAAGGTTTGTAAACAGGCTTGATTCTAACCAGAGCCTGAACAAAGGCTTGAACATCTGGCACAGCTGCCAGCTTTTTGTGAAGTAACACAGATAAAGCAGAAATCTGTCCCTTCAAAGAACTTGCAGATAATCCTTTCTCCAAACCTTCTTGAAGAAAGGATAGAATCTTAGGAATTTTTATCTTGTCCCAAGGGAATCCTTTAGATTCACACCAACAGATATATTTTTTCCATATTTTGTGGTAGATTTTTCTAGTTACAGGCTTTCTGGCCTGAACAAGAGTATCAATGACAGAATCTGAGAACCCTCGCTTTGATAAGATCAAGCGTTCAATCTCCAGGCAGTCAGTTGGAGTGAGACCAGATTCGGATGTTCGAACGGACCTTGAACAAGAAGGTCCCGTCTCAAAGGTAGCTTCCATGGTGGTGCCGATGACATATTCACCAGGTCTGCATACCAAGTCCTGCGTGGTCACGCAGGAGCTATCAAGATCACCGATGCCCTCTCCTGATTGATCCTGGCTACCAGCCTGGGAATGAGAGGAAACGGCGGGAATACATAAGCTAGTTTGAAGGTCCAAGGTGCTACTAGTGCATCTACTAGAGTCGCCTTGGGATCCCTGGATCTGGACCCGTAGCAAGGAACCTTGAAGTTCTGACGAGAGGCCATCAGATCCATGTCTGGAATGCCCCACAACTGAGTAATTTGGGCAAAGATTTCCGGATGGAGTTCCCACTCCCCCGGATGAAATGTCTGACGACTCAGAAAATCCGCTTCCCAATTTTCCACTCCTGGGATGTGGATTGCAGACAAGTGGCAGGAGTGAGTCTCCGCCCATTGAATGATTTTGGTCACTTCTTCCATCGCCAGGGAACTCCTTGTTCCCCCCTGATGGTTGATGTACGCCACAGTCGTCATGTTGTCTGATTGAAACCGTATGAATTTGGCCTTTGCTAGCTGAGGCCAAGCCTTGAGAGCATTGAATATCGCTCTCAGTTCCAGAATATTTATCGGGAGAAGAGATTCTTCCCGAGACCAAAGACCCTGAGCTTTCAGGGGTCCCCAGACCGCGCCCCAGCCCACCAGACTGGCGTCGGTCGTGACAATGACCCACTCTGGTCTGCGGAAGCTCATCCCCTGTGACAGGTTGTCCAGGGACAGCCACCAACGGAGTGAAACTCTGGTCCTCTGATCTACTTGTATCGTCGGAGACAAGTCTGTATAATCCCCATTCCACTGACTGAGCATGCACAGTTGTAATGGTCTTAGATGAATTCACGCAAAAGGAACTATGTCCATTGCCGCTACCATCAAACCTATTACTTCCATGCACTGCGCTATGGAAGGAAGAGGAACAGAATGAAGTACTTGACAAGAGTTTAGAAGTTTTGATTTTCTGGCCTCTGTCATAAAAATCCTCATTTCTAAGGAGTCTATTATTGTTCCCAAGAAGGGAACCCTTGTTGACGGAGATAGAGAACTTTTTTCTACGTTCACTTTCCACCCGTGAGATCTGAGAAAGGCCAGGACAATGTCCGTGTGAGCCTTTGCTTGTGGAAGGGACGACGCTTGAATCAGAATGTCGTCCAAGTAAGGTACTACTGCAATGCCCCTTGGTCTTAGCACCGCTAGAAGGGACCCTAGTACCTTTGTGAAAATTCTTGGAGCAGTGGCTAATCCGAACGGAAGTGCCACAAACTGGTAATGCTTGTCCAGAAATGCGAACCTTAGGAACCGATGATGTTCCTTGTGGATAGGAATATGTAGATACGCATCCTTTAAATCCACCGTGGTCATGAATTGACCTTCCTGGATGGAAGGAAGAATTGTTCGAATGGTTTCCATTTTGAACGATGGAACCTTGAGAAACTTGTTTAGGATCTTGAGATCTAAGATTGGTCTGAATGTTCCCTCTTTTTTGGGAACTACGAACAGATTGGAGTAGAACCCCATCCCTTGTTCTCCTAATGGAACAGGATGAATCACTCCCATTTTTAACAGGTCTTCTACACAATGTAAGAATGCCTGTTTTTTTATGTGGTCTGAAGACAATTGAGACCTGTGGAACCTCCCCCTTGGGGGAAGTCCCTTGAATTCCAGAAGATAACCTTGGGAGACTATTTCTAGCGCCCAAGGATCCAGAACATCTCTTGCCCAAGCCTGAGCGAAGAGAGAGAGTCTGCCCCCCACCAGATCCGGTCCCGGATCGGGGGCCAACATCTCATGCTGTCTTGGTAGCAGTGGCAGGTTTCTTGGCCTGCTTTCCTTTGTTCCAGCCTTGCATTGGCCTCCAGGCTGGCTTGGCTTGAGAAGTATTACCCTCTTGCTTAGAGGACGTAGCACTTGGGGCTGGTCCGTTTCTGCGAAAGGGACGAAAATTAGGTTTATTTTTGGCCTTGAAAGACCTATCCTGAGGAAGGGCGTGGCCCTTGCCCCCAGTGATATCAGAAATAATCTCTTTCAAGTCAGGGCCAAACAGCGTTTTCCCCTTGAAAGGAATGTTAAGCAATTTGTTCTTGGAAGACGCATCCGCTGACCAAGATTTTAGCCAAAGCGCTCTGCGCGCCACAATAGCAAACCCAGAATTTTTCGCCGCTAATCTAGCCAATTGCAAAGTGGCGTCTAGGGTGAAAGAGTTAGCCAATTTGAGAGCATGGATTCTGTCCAAAATCTCCTCATAAGAAGAATCTTTATTGAGCGCCTTTTCTAGTTCATCGAACCAGAAACACGCTGCTGTAGTGACAGGAACAATGCATGAAATTGGTTGTAGAAGGTAACCTTGCTGAACAAACATCTTTTTAAGCAAACCCTCTAATTTTTTATCCATAGGATCTTTGAAAGCACAACTATCTTCTATGGGTATAGTGGTGCGTTTGTTTAGAGTAGAAACCGCCCCCTCGACCTTGGGGACTGTCTGCCATAAGTCCTTTCTGGGGTCGACCATAGGAAACAATTTCTTAAATATAGGGGGAGGGACGAAAGGTAGGCCGGGCCTTTCCCATTCTTTATTTACAATGTCCGCCACCCGCTTGGGTATAGGAAAAGCTTCGGGGGGCCCCGGGACCTCTAGGAACTTGTCCATTTTACATAATTTCTCTGGAATGACCAAATTCTCACAATCATCCAGAGTAGATAACACCTCCTTAAGTAGGGCGCGGAGATGTTCCAATTTAAATTTAAATGTAATCACATCAGGTTCAGCTTGTTGAGAAATTTTCCCTGAATCTGAAATTTCTCCCTCAGACAAAACCTCCCTGGCCCCCTCAGACTGGTGTAGGGGCACTTCAGAACCAATATCATCAGCGTCCTCATGCTCTTCAGTATTTTCTAAAACAGAGCAGTCGCGCTTTCGCTGATAAGTGGGCATTTTGGCTAAAATGTTTTTGATAGAATTATCCATTACAGCCGTTAATTGTTGCATAGTAAGGAGTATTGGCGCACTAGATGTACTAGGGGCCTCCTGTGTGGGCAAGACTGGTGTAAACGAAGGAGGGGATGATGCAGTACCATGCTTACTCCCCTCACTTGAGGAATCATCTTGGGCATCATTTTCTCTAAATTTTGTGTCACATAAATCACATCTATTTAAATGAGAAGGAACCTTGGCTTCCCCACATACAGAACACAGTCTATCTGGTAGTTCAGACATGTTAAACAGGCATAAACTTGATAACAAAGTACAAAAAACGTTTTAAAATAAAACCGTTACTGTCACTTTAAATTTTAAACTGAACACACTTTATTACTGCAAATGTGAAAAAGTATGAAGGAATTGTTCAAAATTCACCAAAATTTAACCACAGTGTCTTAAAGCCTTAAAAGTATTGCACACCAAATTTGAAAGCTTTAACTCTTAAAATAACGGAACCGGAGCCGTTTTTATATTTAACACCTTTACAGTCCCTGGTATCTGCTTTGCTGAGACCCAACCAAGCCCAAAGGGGAATACGATACCAAATGACGCCTTCAGAAAGTCTTTTCTGTGTATCAGAGCTCCTCACACATGCATCTGCATGTCATGCTTCCCAAAAACAAGTGCGCAATAGAGGCGCGAAAATGAGGCTCTGTCTATGATTAGGGAAAGCCCCTAGAGGATAAGGTGTCCAATACAGTGCCTGCCGGTTATTTTACATAAATCCCAAGAATAAAATAATTCCTCAAAGCTATGAAGTATTACAATATGTTTATATATCAATCGTTTTAGCCCAGAAAATGTCTACAGTCTTAAAAGCCCTTGTGAAGCCCTTTTTTTCTTATGTAATAAAAATGGCTTACCGGATCCCATAGGGAAAATGACAGCTTCCAGCATTACATCGTCTTGTTAGAAATGTGTCATACCTCAAGCAGCAAAAGTCTGCTCACTGTTTCCCCCAACTGAAGTTAATTCCTCTCAACAGTCCTGTGTGGAAACAGCCATCGATTTTAGTAACGGTTGCTAAAATCATTTTCCTCTTACAAACAGAAATCTTCATCACCTTTCTGTTTCAGAGTAAATAGTACATACCAGCACTATTTTAAAATAACAAACTCTTGATTGAATAATAAAAACTACAGTTAAACACCAAAAAACTCTAAGCCATCTCCGTGGAGATGTTGCCTGTACAACGGCAAAGAGAATGACTAGGGAAGGCGGAGCCTAGGAGGGATCATGTGACCAGCTTTGCTGGGCTCTTTGCCATTTCCTGTTGGGGAAGAGAATATCCCACAAGTAAGGATGACGCCGTGGACCGGACACACCTATGTTGGAGAAAGATTTATTATAGAGTTTGGAAGACTTACATTTCATGGTGTTCTTCTCATAAATTCTCCTGGCATTCTTTTAGAATTCCTAGAATTTTACAGTTCCTTCAGGATGGTTTGGATAAGGGTTTGTCTGCAAGTTCCTTGAAAGGTCAAATCTCCGCTCTTTCTGTTTTATTTCACAGAAAGATTGCTATACTTCCTGATATTCACTGTTTTGTACAGTCTTTAGTTCGTATTAAGCCTGTCATTAAATCAATTTCTCCTCCTTGGAGTCTTATTTTGGTTCTGAAGGTTTTACAGACTCCTCCATTTGAGCCTATGCATTCTTTGGACATTAAACTACTTTCTTGGAAAATGTTCCTTTTGGCTATCTCTTCTGCTAGAAGATTTTCTGAGCTATCTGCTCTTTCTTGTGAGTCTCCTTTTCTGATTTTTTCATAAGGCAGTTTTGCGGACTTCTTTTCAATTTTTACCTAAGGTTGTGAATTCTAACATTAGTAGAGAAATTGTCCCTTCCTTATGTCCTAATCCTAAGAATTCTTTGGAGAGATCCTTACATTCTTTGGATGTGGTAAGAGCTTTGAAATATTATGTGGAAGCTACTAAAGATTTCAGGAAGACTTCCAGTCTATTTGTTTTATTTTCTGGTCCTAGGAAAGGTCAGAAGGCTTCTGCTATTTCCTTGGCTTCTTGGTTGAAACTTTTGATTCATCAAGCTTATTTGGAGTTGGGTCAGGCCCCGCCTCAGAGAATTACAGCTTATTCTACTAGATCAGTCTCCACTTCGTGGGCTTTTAAGAATGAAGCTTCAGTTGATCAGATTTGCAAAGTGGCGACTTGGTCCTCTTTGCATACATTTACTAAATTCTACCGTTTTGATGTATTTGCTTCTTCGGAAGCAGTTTTTGGTCGAAAAGTTCTTTAGGCAGCTGTTTCAGTTTGATTCTTCTGCTTTTGATTTAAGTTTTTTTCTTTCAAAAATGAAAATAAACTTATTTTTTTGGGTTGTGGATTAATTTTTTCAGCGGAATATGGCTGTTTTTATTTTTATTCCCTCCCTCTCTAGTGACTCTTGAGTGGAAGACTCCACATCTTGGGTATTGATATCCCATATGTCACTAGCTCATGGACTCTTGCCAATTACATGAAAGAAAACATAATTTATGTAAGAACTTACCTGATAAATTCATTTCTTTCATATTGACAAGAGTCCATGAGGCCCACCCTTTTTATGGTGGTTATGATTTTTTGTATAAAGCACAATTATTTCCAAATTTCCTTTGTTGATGCTTTCTACTCCTTTCTTTATCACCCCACTGCTTGGCTATTCGTTAAACTGAATTGTGGGTGTGGTGAGGGGTGTATTTATAGGCATTTTGAGGTTTGGGAAACTTTGCCCCTCCTGGTAGGATTGTATATCCCATATGTCACTAGCTCATGGACTCTTGCCAATATGAAAGAAATGAATTTATCAGGTAAGTTCTTACATAAATTATGTTTTTGTAGTTCCAAAATTTTGTTTGTTAGTTTTGTCGTAAATTTATTTTGATTTTGATTTGGAAAGTAAGCATTAACCAGAGTTACTGGTCTGCTGTGTAAAGTGCCCACTACTATCAAATAGCGACCCTCTGGATCCCTTTCTTCATGTATCACATTAAAGGCCACTGAATGCTTTATAAGGATTCCCACCCCGTTTCTTTTAGTAGGGCCAGATGCAAAAAACATTAGTGGGAATTTGGAGTTAAGCCAACGAGGTTCCCTCCCTTTATTAAAGTTGGTCTCTTGTAAATATATGACGTCATAGTGCAATCTGGTTGCGTCTCGTATTAAGTTAGATCTCTTTTCCGGTATATTAATACCCTTGACATTAAGCGTCATGATGGTCAGGTTGTGCGTGGCCTGAAGTGCCATCCTGTTCAGTGGATATGTGGCAGAGGAACTGGTAGGAACAATAGGGAAGAGGGGAACAGGGAAAAGAGAGAGAGAAAAAAAAAGGAGGGGGGGAGGGAGAGAGGAGGAAAGAGAGAGAATGGTAAGTAAAGAAGACAGAGATCAGTTATAAGATAACAAGATTTCAGCAATACTGAATAAGGATAGAGGAAGCAGAAAACACTTATACTATTCCTCCCGGCTACAGCAAGGGGAGACGGGAAAGTACAGCAAAGTAAGCATGGGGTCAGTATCCACACGCCCGGTCAAATAGTGAAAAATAAAAATTATCGTAAATTTAGGGATCAGATTATATCATCTAAAAGTGCTGAAAACAACAGGAGCAAGTACAATTTGCAATTCAGAGGACAAACAAATAAATAATGCCAACCTATTAGGTTCTGAACTTCCAACAAACATCAGTTTTAAACCTGCCTTCCCACATGGGCGTACCGTTATCAATAACTTTTAATTACCTTTAGTAGGGTAGTATTTTGTAAAAATGGGGACTAGACAATGTTGTTACCACATTACTCTCTAGTCACAACTAAAGTATATTTAATGTTGCAATATGGGCTGGTAGGTCAATAAATATTTAAAGCTGAGTATGCCTTATCATACAGAGAAGCATGGCCTGCCTCAGCCAGGGGCAGTATATGGCTTGTCTGCCGTATTAATATCTTGATAGTCTATATTAAACAGCCTGGGGGGAAAGTCCCTCAGGAGGTGTTGTGGTGGTGAGTTTATCAAAAGATGGGTGATACAACTATTATCTTAGAGTCTGTACTCAAGTTCTAATCAGGGTGAGCTCCCCAGGGCCACTGCCTCCCCGGTTAACTCTATGGTATGAAACCTATCTAATTGGGAGCCCTCCACTTTTAAAACCCATTAAGAAAGCCACCCCCAGCAACCATGCAGTCTAAAAAAATAACGTAATAAGCTGTCAACATTAGGTAAATGACACTACTGTACAGAGCAGAATAAAAAGTAAGAACATGAGAACATAACATGACATTTCATTATAAGTTCTAATTAACTAAGGCAGGACATAGTCCAGTCTGCAAGAGTCGTTATCCCCATATGAGGAGAACACAAATACAGGTACTGTGAAAAGAGGACAGTTATACTTATCAAGGCCTCTTTGGCATGCCACTAGGTCGTGATAAAAGACTGACGATCATTCCTCATGTGCCCAACACCTGAGCGGTGCCTTCAATACCCTGCTTTGGGGGATTGTGTGAAGAGTTCTCATGTTGGTCGGGATGTTGGATATTAATCTCAAGTATTCTACAGAACTCTGGAAGATCGGATGGTGTCCTGTAGATCGCCTGCACTCCATTTTTAGAGGCCACTATGCACACTCGGAAGCCCCATTTATATTGTATTCCATGGGCTTGGAGTTTGGTTGTTATGAACTTTAGATCTCTTCTCTTCTGAAGGGTGATCAAGCTTAGATCAGAGAAAATCTGTAGGGGGATCCCCGCATGTGTTATGCTCTTGAGGGTTCTTGCCTTCAGGGTTATTGACTCCTTATCTTTATAGCTAAGAAATTTGACAATAATGTCTTTCTGCGGAGCCTTAGGAGGAGGCCTAGGTCTCAAGGCCCTGTGGGCCCTTTCGATAGGGATATTCGCAGATTCTGGTGTTACTTTTAAAGTGCGGAATAAATCCTGAAGGTACCCCTCTAATGCCACATTAGAAACAGATTCCGGGACCCCCCTAATCCGTATATTGTTCTGTATCCCCATATTATGTAAGTCCTCCATTCTGGAGAGCAAAAATTGAATATGTTCCTCATGTTCCTGGATCTGTTGAGAGTTAGTGTTGACTGTACCCTGGAGGGATTCGTGTCTGGTTTCAAGTGCGTGCACTTGTTGCGTGACCTGGGTGATATCCTTCTTCAGGTCCCCAAACAGAGACCTCATTTCTGAAAGGACCTTATTGATGTCTTCTTTTGATGAGATGGTGTTAAGGTAGCTTCTTGTTAAGTATTCTTGCTGTTGCAAGTGATCAGATGTCGCCAGGTCAGCAGTGCTATTAGCAGGAGAGGGGGTAGAAGGTAGAGTAGCTTTGACATAATTAGTGAGACTTGTTGATTTGTGCCCTTTTTCAGGTTTATGGTTTTTCCTGTGTGACATGCTATTAGTGGGGTGAGGACGGCAAGGGTCTTTTGATACGCTGGGGCCTTATAATCAAATGCTTAAGTGTATTACAAATCCCTAGGGAGTAATATTATTGATCGTGAAAGATCTGGTAGCATGAACTGTGAGACTGATATCTAGGCCGGGAGGCCTGCTATAGGCCGGAACAGTAAGGGGATCCCAATGTACACTGGGTTAAATATGATGTTTAAAAACAATAGGCTGGGATTAATATTATAAAAAAGTGCCAGTCCTTTATCTCAGCTTGATAGTTTCCACTGTGAAAAGGCCCCTACTGTTTGCTTGCAGCCTGCTGATGTTAAAGGCCGATATCAGGAGCGGCTGCTCACCGGGAGTTATAGCCACGTGGGTGAGTTCAAATTGGCTTATACAAATTCCCCAGTGTAGCAAGGTCCCTACCCTCTGTTTGCAGCCCACTGGTGATAAGAGCTCAAGTCAAGAGTGATTACTCACCGGGTGTTAAAGCCGCGTGGGCCAGTTCCAAGTAACTTTCACAGTGTCCCTTCTTATTGCAGAGATACTCCTGATTTCTCCCCTGACTGAGCCGCGCCAGTGCCGGGAGCGGTGATAGCTGGTAAGTTAGTTGCGACACTGACAATCCACCTCCTTGCAACCCGGGCAGACGTTTTGCAAAGTCCTCTGCTGTATCAGGTCGGGCTAACGGCAGTCAGGAGGAGAGCTGCAACAACACGGACGGTATTCCCTTTCAGTGGCGCATTAAGCAGCGCTCCTTTCTAGGCCTCCAATGGCTGATCCAAATAAAAACCCCTCAAGGTGATGTCGGGTTCTTTTTCTCTTGTCCTCAAAAGCAGCAGGACAATTTACAAGATTAGCTCCTACAGTTTCAGGTCTGAAATTAGGGTGAAAGTCCCTCTATAAATATACTGACCGGGCGTGAGGCATCAGAGCCAAATTTTAGTCAGCCATCACCCTGCGTGGTTTGATTTTCGGCAATCTTTTGCCCTGTTTGTGGTTTTCTCTGGAAAGCGTAAGGATCAGAAGGCCACTTCTACTACCCTTTACCTCTGGTTAAGAAGTATTAGACAGTTGGACAGCAGCCTCCTGAGAGAATTACGGCTCATTCCACTAGGGCTGTCTCCTCATCCTGGGCTTTCAAAAATGAAGCTTCTGTGGAACAGATTTGCAAGGCGGTAACATGGTCCTCTTTGCATACTTTTTCCAAATTCTACAAATTTGATACTTTTGCCTCGGCTGAGTCTTCTTTTGGGAGAAAGGTTCTTCAAGCGGTGGTGCCTTCTGTTTAGGTCCTCCTGCCTTGTTCTCCCTCCCTTTTCATTTTGTGTCCTCTAGCTTGGGTATTGGTTCTCACTAGTAATTGGAATGACGTTGTGGACTCTCCATGCCATAGGAAAGAAAACTAAATTTATGCTTACCTGATAAATTTCTTTCTTTCCGGGCATGGAGAGTCCACGACCCCGCCCTCTTTTTACATTATAATTCAGCAGTTTTTTTGAGTAAACTTCAGGCACCTCTATACCCTTGTCTTTCTTCTGTTTTTATTTTCCTTCGGCTGAATTACTGAGGATTATGGGTAAGGGAAGTTACACTTAACAGCTTTGCTGGGGTGCTCTTTGCCTTCTCCTGCTGGCCAGGAGTTGAATATCCAACTAGTAATTGGAATGACGTTGTGGACTCTCCATGCCCGGAAAGAAAGAGATTTATCAGGTAAGCATACATTTTGTTTTTCAAGTATCATTTCCAAAGACTTTTTTTTTAATAGACATATTTTTTTCAGTGCGTATTGGAAACGCTGGATGCAGCTTTGAATTTACATAAGTTTAGGGTCACAACTACATAATGAATTAATTTTAATAGTATCTCATTTTATATGATTTAAGATGCTTTACATATTAAAGGGACAGGAAACCCCATCATTTTCTTTCATGATTTGGATAGAACATACAATTTTAATCAACTGTTACCAAAGTTACTTCATTTTCTTGTTATCTTTTTCTGAAGAAACAGCATTGCACTATTGGCAGCTAGATGAACACATCTAGTTAGCCAATCACAAGAGACAAATGTGTGCAGACACTAATCAGCAGCTAGCTTCCACTAGTGTTGGATATGTGCATATTCTTTTTCAACAAAGGACACCAAGAGAATGAAGAACATTTAAAAATAGAAGTGAATTTAAAAGTTTCTTAAAATTACATGCTCTATCTGAATTATGCAACTTTAATTTTGACATTCCTATCCCTTTTAAATGTGTATCTTTATTTAATATTAATTAAATGTACTTATTGATTGTTGTATATTCAGATGCACAAAATACTTGCAAAGTTTAAACCCTTAGGTATAGGCAGGGACAGTGTACTCAACAATTGCTATTGTTTAAAAAGGTAGATAATCCCTTTATTATCCATTCCTCGGTTTTGCATAACCAACACAGTTATATTAATACAATTTCTACCTCTGATTACCTTGTATCTAAGCCTCTGCAGACTGCCCCCTTATCTCAGTTCTTTTAATAGGCTTGCCTTTTAGCCAATCAGTGCTGACTTATTCCACATTTATTACTTAGACTTTTCATACTTAGTCTAGTAATTATGGAAACTTAATATGTGGTTATAGCTGTTAATTACTATTAAAGGGACATTCCAGTTTCAGTTTTGAATAGAAGCAATTTTGTAATATACATGTATTATCAAAAATGCTTCTTTTAAAAGCTATAGCTGATTTAAAAGTGTATTTAAAGGGACAGTATACACCAATTTTCATATAACTGCATGTAATAGACACTACTATAAAGAATAAGATGCACAGATACTGATATAAAAATCCAGTATAAAATGGTTTAAAAACTTACTTAGAAGCTTTCAGTTTAGCTCTGTTTAAAAGGTAGTTAGAAAGCTGCAAGTAGGAAATAAGACACTCCCCCCTTCTTTTGCATATGACACAAACTTTACACAAACAGGAGAAGCTGGAGTAGGTAACTGTCAGTATTCACCTTGGGGCTTGGTTATGAGTCTGAAAATCAGAGCAATGTTATTTAAAAATAAGCAAAACTATACATTTAAAAAACAAAAAAACACCTTATGGGCTGTATAAAAAGATCTACAAAACATTTATGCAAAGAACAAATTAATGTCCCTTTAAGTATGCACCGGTCACCAGCATTTTAAACCCAGCACTTACTCAGAGAGCCTAAGGTGCTTGTACTATCTGGTAATGACTCCATTTGTTAATTACTGACATGAGACAAGCCCCACTGGTGCTTTGAGCAGCAGCAGTATTTAACCCCTTAAGCCATTATGACGTATGTGTATATATACATTGTGCGGTACTTTGCTTATTGTACCGTACAATGTGTGTGTGTATGTGTGTGTATGTGTGTGTATATATATATATATTATATATATGAAGTCCGATTCCTCTGAGTACAGTGAATGTCAAAGGGATATGATGAGAGTATAGTATCATCTATTGAATTCTATGGTTTTCCTTGCGGGAAATCTTTTCATAGGTTCTCTGTTATCGGTTTTAGAGATTCATCTCCTACCTCCCTTATTCAGATCAACGATATACTCTCATATACCATTACCTCTACTGATAACCGTTTCAGTACTGGTTTGGCTATCTGCTATATGTGGATGGGTGTCTTTCAGTAAGTATGTTTTCATTACTTAAGACACTGCTATGGTTTGGCACTTTATGTATTTATATAAAGTTCTAAATATATGTATTGTACTTGTATTTGCCATGATTCAGGTTTCAGTATATTTCCTTTTGCAGACTATCAGTTTCAAAATTGGGAAAAACAGATTTAGGAAGTTATTTTTTCTTACCTGGGGTATAGTCTTTTCTTCAAAATTTACTGTTTTCTTTAATTTTCGCGGGCAAAATTAGGCTCGCGAGGCTGCAAAATGCTATTGTTTATTGCGTCATTCTTTACCTTTTTTGGCGCGAAGGTACGTTAGTTGACGCAAGTTCGTCATTTCCGGTGTCTTAGTTGGCGCCAGGTTCCTTGCACAAGGTTGCGTCTGCCATAACACGAGTTGCGTCATTTCCGGATGTTAGCGCCAAAAAATTTCATTTTGCATTTCGCGTCATACTTGGCGCCAAATAATTTAATTATTTAAACCCCACTTCCTATATGCCTCTTGCCTTTCTCTATGCTCAGAGGGTTATGCTGTTTGCATTTTTTTCCAATTCCTGAAACTGCCATATAAGAAAATTGATAATTTTGCTTTATACTTTGTTTTTTTCTCTTACATTTTCAAGATGTTTTAATCTGATCCTGTCTCAGAAACCACTTTTGGATTCCTGCTGCCTGATAAGTTATCCCAAAGATAAGTATATCTGTTTTAAATTAGTAGAGATTATATCTCCAGCAGTAGTATGTAACAGTTGTCATGATAAACTTTTACATGCAGAGAATGTATCTATCAGTACTAGTACAATGCCTGTTGTTCCTTTAACATCTAATGTACATGATATCTCTGTGAATATAAAAGATTTTATTGCTGATGTGATTCAGAAGGCTTTGTCTGCTATTCCGCCTTCTAATAAACGTAAAAAGTCTTTGAAATTTCATCAACTTTATGAGAAGTTTTAAAATCACTGACAACATAGTGATTTATCCTCCTCTGTGAGGATCTGATTCAGAAGATCCTACCTCAGAGATTGACACTGACAAATCTACTTATCTCTTTAAGATGGAGTATAGTCGTTCCTTATTAAAAGAGGTGTTGATTACTTTGGAAATTGAGGAAACTAGTCCTCTTGATATTAAAACTAGTAAACGTTTAAATTCTGTTTATAAGTCTCCTGTGGTTACTCCAGAGGTTTTTTCAGTTCCTGATGCTATTTCTGATATGATTTCAAAGGAAAGGAATAGGCCTGGCACTTCTTTTATTCCTTCTGCTAGGTTTAAAAAGTTGTATCCCTTGCCAGCAATTAGATTGGAGTTTTGGGAAAAAATCCCCAAAGTTGATGTGGCTATTTCTACTCTTGCCAAAATTACTACTATCCCTATGGAAGATAGTACTTCCTTTAAAAACCCTTTAGATAGGAAACTTGAATCTCATCTAAGGAAAGCTTATTTATATTCTGGCTATCTTCTCAGGCCTGCCATTTCTATGGCTGATGTTGCAGCTGAATCAACTTTTTGGTTGGAAAGTTTAGAGCAACAGGATACGACTCCTGATTGGTCTAGCATTGTTCGCTTGCTTCAACATGCTAATCATTTTATCTGTGATGCTATTTTTTATATCATAAAAATTGATGTTAAATCTATGTCTTTTTAGCTATCTTAGCTATAAGAGCTTTGTGGCTTAAATATTGGAATGCTGACATGGTATCTAAGTCTAGATTACTATCTCTTTCTTTCCAAGGTAACAATTTATTTGGTTCTCAGTTGGATTCAATTATTTCAACTGTTTCTGGGGGGAAGGGAGTTTTTTTTTTACCTCAGGATAAAAGATCTAAGGGTAAATCTAAGGCTTCTAATCGTTTTCGTTCTTTTCGACAGAATAAGGAACAGAAAGCCAATCCTTCCCCCAAAGAATCTGGTTCCAATTGGAAACCCTCTTCAAGTTGGAATAAATCCAAGCCTTTTAAGAAACCAAAGCCAGCCCCCAAGTCTGTATGAAGGTGCGGCTCTCATTCCAGCTTAGCTGGTGGGGGGCAGATTAAAAAATTTTCCAAGACATTTGGTTAGATTCTGTCCAAAATCAATGGATTCAGAGCATTGTCTCTCAAGGGTATCGAATAGGATTCAGAGTAAGACCTCCTGTGAGAAGATATTTTCTCTCACGCGTTCCAGCAAACTCAGTGAAGGTTCAGGCCTTTCTGAAGTGTGTTTCAGATCTAGAGCTTTCAGGGGTAATTATACCACTTCCGTTTCAGGAACAGGGTCTTGGGTTTTATTCAAATCTATTCATTGTCCCAAAGAAAGAAAATTAATTCAGGCCAGTTCTGGATCTGAAAATTTTGAACCATTTTGTGAGAGTGCCATCTTTCAAAATGGTGACTATAAAGGACTATTCTGCCTTTTGTTCAGCAAGGTCATTATATGTCCACGATAGACTTACAGGATGCATATCTTCATATTCCGATTCATCCAGACCACTATCGGTTTCTGAGATTCTCTTTTCTAGAAAAGCATTACCAATTTGTCGCTCTTTCATTTGTCCTAGTGACAGCTCCAATAATTTTTTCAAAAGTTCTCGGTGCCCTACTCTCTGTAATCAGAAAACAGGGTATTGCGGTGTTTCCTTATTTGGACGATATCTTGGTACTAGCTCAGTCTTTACATTTTGCAGAATCTCACACATATCAACTAGTGTTGTTTCTTCAAAGACATGGTTGGAGGATCAATTTACCAAAAAGTTCCTTGATTCCTCAGACAAGGGTCACCTTTTTAGGTTTCCAGATAGATTCAGTGTCCATGACTCTGTCTCTAACAGACAAGAGACGACTAAAATTGATTTCAGCTTGTCGGAACCTTCAGTCTCAATTGTTTCCTTCAGTGGCTATGTGCATGGAAGTTTTAGGTCTCATGACTGCAGCATCGGACGCGATCCCCTTTGCTCATTTTCATATGAGACCTCTCCAGCTTTGTATGCTGAAGCAATGGTATCACAATTAATATCCTTATATCCCAATGTTCAACTTTCTCTGACTTGGTGGTTAGACCACCACCGTATAATTAAAGGGGCCTCTTTTGTTCGTCCAACCTGGACTGTAATCACAACAGATGCAAGTCTTTCAGGTTGGGCAGCTGCCTGGGGAACTCTGACAGCACAAGGGGTTTGGAAATCTCAAGAGGCGAGGTTACCAATTAATATTTTGGAACTCCGTGCTATTTTCAGGGCTCTTCAGGTTTGGTCTCTGTTGAAGAGAGAACCATTCATTTGTTTTCAGACAGACAATGTCACAACTGTGGCATATGTCAATCATCAGGGTGGGACTCACAGTCCCCTAGCTATGAAAGAAGTATATTGGATACTTGCTTGGGCGGAATCCAGCTTTTGTCTAATTTCTGCAGTACATATCCCAGGTATAGACAATTGAGAAGTGGATTATCTCAGCCATCAGACTTTACATCTGGGGGAGTGGTCTCTCCATCCAGATGTGTTTTTTCAGATGTGGGGTCTTCCAGAAATAGATCTGATGGCTTCTCATCTAAACCAGAAACTTCCCAGGTACCTATCCAGGTCCAGGGATCCTCAGGCGGAGTCAGTGGATGTGTTAGCATTTCCTTTGTTTTACCAACCTGCTTATATCTTTCCACCTCTAGTTCTTCTTCCAAGAGTGATTTCCAAAATCATCATGGAACATTCGTTTGTGTTTCTGGTAGCTCCAGCATGGCCTCACAGATTCTGGTATGCGGACCGTGTCCGTATGTCCAGTTGTCAACCTTGGCCACTTCCTTTAAGACCAGACCTTCTGTCTCAAGGACCGTTTTTCCATCAGAATCTCAAATTGCTAAATTTGAAGGTATGGAAATTGAACGCTTAGTCATAGAGGTTTCTCTGACTCAGTGATTGATACTATGTTACAGGCTCGTAAATCTTTTTCTAGGAAGATTTATTATCGAGTTTGGAAGACTTACATTTCATGGTGTTCTGCTCATAAATTCTCCTGGCATTCTTTCAGAATTCCTAGAATTTTACAGTTTTTTTCAGGATGGTTTGGATAAGGGTTTGTCTGCAAGTTCCTTGAAGGGACAAATCTCTGCTCTTTCTGTTTTATTTCACAGAAAGATTGCTAAGCGTCCTGATATTCCCTGTTTTGTTCAGGCTTCGGGCTGTATCAAGCCTGTCATTAAATCTCTCTCTCCTCCTTGGAGTCTTTATTTGGCTTTGAAAGCTTTACAGGCTCCTCCTTTTGAGCCTATGCATTTTTTGCATATTAAACTACTTTCTTTTAAAGTGTTGTTCCTTTCGGCGATCTCTTCTGCTAGAAGAGTTTCTGAATTATCTGCTCTTTCTTGTGAGTAACCTTTTCTGATTTTTCTTCAAGATAAGGCAGTTTTGCAGATTTCATTTAAATGTTTACCTAAAGTTGTGAATTCTTACAACATTAATAGGGAAATTGTTGTCCCCTCTTTGTGTTCTAATCCTAAGAATTCTTTAGAAAGATCCTTACATTCTCTGGATGTTGTAAGAGCTTTGAAATATTATGTTGAAGCTACTAAAAATTTCAGAAAGACTTCTTGTCTATTTGTTGTCTTTTCTGGTTCTAGGAAAGGTCAGAAAGCTTCTGCCATTTCCTTGGCATCTTGGTTAAAGCTTTTGATTCATAAGGCTTATTTGGAGTCGGGTCAGGCCCTGCCACAGAGAATCACTGCTCATTCTGCTAGATCAGTCTCCACTTTGTGGGCTTTTAAGAATGAAGCTTCAGTTGATCAGATTTGCAAAGCAGAAACTTGGTCTTCATTGCATACATTTACTAAATTCTACCGTTTTGATGTATTTGCCTCTTCGGAAGCAGTTTTTGGTAGAAAAGTTCTTCAGGCAGCTGTTTCAGTTTGATTCCTTTGCTTAAGTTTTAAGTTTTTTTCTTTCATTTATGAGAATAACTTTATTTTTTTTCAGCGGAAAATGGCTGTTTTTATTTTATCCCTCCCTCTCTAGTGACTCTTGTGTGGAGTTCCACATCTTGGGCATTTCTATCCCATACATCACTAGCTCATGGACTCTTGCCAATTACATGAAAGAAAACATAATTTATGTAAGAACTTACCTGATAAATTCATTTCTTTCATATTGACAAGAGTCCATAAGACCCACCCTTTTTATGGTGGTTATGTTTTTTGTCTAAAGCACAATTATATTTCCAATTCCTTTTTTGATGCTTTTTACTTCTTTTTCCTATCACCCCAATACTTAGCTATTCATTAAACTTAATTGTGGGTGTGGTGAGGGGTGTATTTATAGGCATTTTGAGGTTTGGGAAACTTTGACCCTCCTGGTAGGATTGTATATTCCATACGTCACTAGCTCATGGACTCTTCCATTCTGAAAGAAATTAATTTATCAGGTAAGTTCTTACATAAATTATGTTATATATACACAGTATATATATATATATATATATATATATATATATATGTGTCAGAGCTGCAGGAAGCTCTAGCTGTCTTGGCTGCTAAGTTATAGCCGAGAGCTAGAGTCCCTTGGCTCATGGCATTTGTCTTCATATGGAAGCTGCTCTAGCTCCATATGAAGGCAGATGCCAGATTGTTACAGACGGTGACACTGTCGGTATCTATCATCCGCTGGTGCTGGTGGGAGGTGTTGGAGGGAATCCAGGAGGCAGGTGGGTGGTCAGGCAGGGGAGGGAGTGGGAGTGGGATGGCCCTAGACTTCAGAAATAAAAATAGAGATGGGGAGCTACACTACTGAAAAAAGGTAGGCTCGGGGGGTCCCTAACTAATGGTTTGTAAGGGGGGATCCTACACTGCAAAATATAGAAAAAATAAAATATAAATTAATTTTAAAAATTGCCTTAAATCTTCATATAGGCAGACTGTCTGCCAGTACCTAAGATGGTGGTGACAAGAGAGCTGTTTGGGAGGGATCAGGGAATGGGAAATGTCAGGTGGGATGGTAATCTCTATACTAAAGCTAAAATTAACCTTACAAGCTACCTGATTAACCCCTTCACTCCCGGGAATAATAGAAGTGTGGTGCACAGCTGCAATTATCGGCATTAAAATTACCAGAAAGCAATGGCAAAGCCATGTATGTCTGCTATTTCTGAGCAAAGGGGATCCCAGAGAAGGTTTTACAATGATATGTGCCATGATTGCACAAGTGGTATGTAAATCATTTCAGTGAGACACCCAAAGTTTGTGAAGTTTAATTACTTTTTTTATATGATCGCATTTGGCGGTGAAATGGTGGCATGAAATATACAAAAATGGGCCTAAATCACCTTGGGTTGTCTACTTTAAAAAAAATATATAGTTTCTTTCATGTAATTAGCAAGAGTCCATGAGCTAGTGACGTATGGGATATACATTCCTACCAGGAGGGGCAAAGTTTCCCAAACCTCAAAATGCCTATAAATACACCCCTCACCACACCCACAAATCAGTTTTACAAACTTTGCCTCCCGTGGAGGTGGTGAAGTAAGTTTGTGCTAGATTCTACGTTGATATGCGCTTCGCAACAGGCTGGAGCCCGGTTTTCCTCTCAGTGTGCAGTGAATGTCAGAGGGATGTGAAGAGAGTATTGCCTATTTGAATTCAATGGTCTCCTTCTACGGGATCTATTTCATAGGTTCTCTGTTATCGGTCGTAGAGATTCATCTCTTACCTCCCTTTTCAGATCGACGATATACTCTTATATACCATTACATCTACTGATTCTCGTTTCAGTACTGGTTTGGCTTTCTACTACATGTAGATGAGTGTCCTGGGGTAAGTAAGTCTTATTTTTTGTGACACTCTAAGCTATGGTTGGGCACTTTTATATAAAGTTCTAAATATATGTGTTTAAACATTTATTTGCCTTGATTCAGGATGATCAATATTCCTTATTTCAGACAGTCAGTTTCATTATTTGGGATAATGCATATGAATAAATAATTTTTTCTTACCTTAAAAATTGACTTTTTTCTCTGAGGGCCGTTAGGCTCGCGGGGGCTGAAAATGCTTCATTTTATTGCGTCATTTTTGGCGCGGACTTTTTTTGGCGCAAAAAATTTCTTTGTCATTTCCGGCGTCATACTTGTCACCGGAAGTTGTTCGTGTTTGCGTCATTTTTTTGACGTTTTGCGCCAAAAATGTCGGTGTCACCGGATGTGGCGTCATTCTTGGCGCCAAAAGCATTTAGGCGCCAATAATGTGGGCGTCTTTTTTGGAGCTAAAAAATGTGGGCGTCATTATTGTCTCCACCTTTTTTTCACATTATTTAAGTCTCATTTTTCATTTGCTTCTGGTTGCTAGAGGCTTGTTCATTGGCATTTTTTCCCATTCCTGAAACTGTCTTTTAAGGAATTTGATAGATTTTGCTTTATATGTTGTTTTTTCTCTTACATATTGCAAGATGTCTCAGATTGACCCTGGATCAGAAGCTACTTCTGGAAAAAAACGCTGCCTGATGCTGGTTCTACCAAAGTTAAGTGTATTTGCTGTAAACTTGTGGTAACTGTTCCTTCGGCTGTAGTTTGTGATGAATGTCATGATAAGCTTGCTAATGCAGATAGTATTTCCATTAGTAATATTCCATTACCTGTTGCTGTTCCATCAACATCTAATACTCAGGATGTTAGGGCTGCTAATCGTTTTCGTTCCTTTCGTCAGAATAAGGAACAGAAGCCTGATCCTTCCCCTAAAGCAGAGCTTTCCAAACTTTTCATGTTGGTGACACACTTTTTAGACCTCCATCATTTTGCGACACAGTAATTATTTCAGTTGTACTAGCAAAAAGGAGGTTAAACTAACTGGTTTTAAGAGATACGGGCACATACATAAATGATATAATAACAAAATGTATTTACAAGTAACAGTAAGTATGTATGTGCAAGAATTAAAAAAAAAGTTTAATAACACCAATAGCTACTTACTATTTTAATGGGATGTATGAGGTTGATGGGATGAACACAGTTTCAGAATATTTGGTGGAATATTAGATAAAGACACTTGCATTTCATCATCAAGCATTTTTAAGCTTCTACTTCCTATCCATATATCAAGAGCAGCAATGCACTACTGGGAGCTAGCTGAAAAAAAACACTGACTTCTGACTTCAGCTCAGCGTTTAAGCTGCCGCCCTCAGAGCTCTGTGAGTCCAACTGACTACTGCCCACGCTGTAAACACACTGCTATCCCACTCACTGACTACACATGCAGTCACGAGCCAATTAAGGAGACTACACGTGCATTCAGGAGCCAA
The DNA here is from genome assembly GCF_027579735.1 of Bombina bombina. Classification (NCBI taxonomy): domain Eukaryota; kingdom Metazoa; phylum Chordata; class Amphibia; order Anura; family Bombinatoridae; genus Bombina; species Bombina bombina. Next base: position 1,119,577,469 of record NC_069502.1, on the reverse strand, counting down.
TGTGCCACCAAATCCGCCAATGGGGATAGTTTCAGTTCCCACTGAGCTGCACCAATAGGTTAAGATTATCTGTGACCCACTAGGTATCAAACACTTGTCAACCATGTGATATGCGTAGAAGGCAGGCGGAAAGTCAGAAACCAAAAAAAAATTGTAATTTAAAAAAAATTGTGCTAAAGTAGGGACACACCTACACACTGCTGCCGACACACTTGTGTGTCCCGACACACAGTTTGGAAAGCACTGCCCTAAAGGAACGGTTTCTGTTTGGAAACCATCTCCAGTCTGGAATAAATCCAAGCCTTTCAGAAAGCCAAAGCCAGCTCCCAAGTCCACATGAAGGTGCGGCACTCATTCCAGCACAGCAGGTAGGGGGCTGATTACAATTTTTCAAAGAAATTTGGATCAATTCGATTCACAGTCTTTGGATTCAGAACATTGTTTCACAAGGGTACAGAATAGGTTTCAAGGTAAGGCCTCCTGCAAGAAGATTTTTTCTTTCTCGCATTCCAATAAACCCAGTGAAGGCTCAAGCATTTCTGAAATGTGTTTCAGATCTAGAGTTGGTTGGAGTAATTGTGCCAGTTCCAGTTCTGGAACAAGGTCTGGGGTTTTACTCAAATCTATTCATTGTACCAAAGAAGGAGAATTCCTTCAGACCAGTTCTGGATTTAAAAATATTGAATCGTTATGTAAGGATACCAACATTCAAAATGGTAACTATAAGGACTATTCTGCCTTTTGTTCAGCAAGGGCATTATATGTCCAAAATAGATTTACAGGATGCATATCTGCATATTCCGATTCATCCAGATCACTTTCAGTTTCTGAGATTCTCTTTTCTAGACAAGCATTACCAGTTTGTGGCTCTGCCGTTTTGGCCTAGCAACAGCTCCAAGGATTTTTTCAAAGGTTCTCGGTGCCCTTCTATCTGTAATCAGAGAACAGGGTATTGTGGTATTTCCTTATTTGGACGATATCTTGGTACTTGCTCAGTCTTCACATTTAGCAGAATTTCATACGAATCGACTTGTGTCGTTTCTTCAAGAACATGGTTGGAGGATCAATTTACCAAAGAGTTCATTGATTCCTCAGACAAGGGTAACCTTTTTAGGTTTCCAAATAGATTCAGTGTCCATGACTTTGTCTCTGACGGACAAGAGACGTCTGAAATTGGTTTCAGCTTGTCGAAACCTTCAGTCTCAATCATTCCCTTCGGTAGCCTTATGCATGGAAATTCTAGGTCTTATGACTGCTGCATCGGACGCGATCCCCTTTGCTCGTTTTCACATGCGACCTCTTCAGCTTTGTATGCTGAACCAGTGGTGCAGGGTTTATACAAGGATATCACAGTTAATATCTTTAAATCCGATTGTACGACACTCTGACGTGGTGGACAGATCACCATCGTTTAGTTCAAGGGGCTTCTTTTGTTCTTCCAACCTGGACTGTGATCTCAACAGATGCGAGTCTGACAGGTTGGGGAGCTGTATGGGGGTCTCTGACAGCGCAGGGGGTTTGGGAATCTCAGGAGGCGAGATTACCAATCAACATTTTGGAACTCCGTGCGATTTTCAGAGCTCTTCAGTCGTGGCCTCTTCTGAAGAGAGAATCGTTCATTTGTTTTCAGACGGACAATGTCACAACCGTGGCATATGTCAATCATCAAGGGGGGACTCACAGTCCTCTGGCTATGAAAGAAGTATCTCGGATACTTGTATGGGCGGAATCCAGCTCCTGTCTAATTTCTGCGGTTCACATCCCAGGTATAGACAATTGGGAAGCGGATTATCTCAGTCGCCAGACGTTACATCCGGGCGAATGGTCTCTTCACCCAGAGGTATTTCTTCAGATTGTTCAAATCTGGGGATCTTCCAGAAATAGATCTGATGGCTTCTCATCTAAACAAGAAACTTCCCAGGTATCTGTCCAGATCCAGGGATCCTCAGGCGGAGGCAGTGGATGCATTGTCACTTCCTTGGAAGTATCATCCTGCCTATATCTTTCCGCCTCTAGTTCTTCTTCCAAGAGTGATCTCCAAGATTCTAAAAGAGTGTTCATTTGTTCTGCTGGTGGCTCCAGCATGGCCTCACAGGTTTTGGTATGCGGATCTTGTTCGGATGGCTACTTGCCAACCTTGGACTCTTCTGTTAAGACCAGACCTCTATCTCAAGGTCCTTTTTTCCATCAGGATCTCAAATCATTAAATTTGAAGGTATGGAGATTGAACGCTTGATTCTCAGTCATAGAGGTTTCTCTGACTCCGTAATTAATACTATGTTACAGGCTCGTAAATCTGTGTCTAGGAAGATATATTATCGGGTCTGGAAGACTTACATTTCTTGGTGTTCTTCTCATCAATTTTCCTGGCATTTTTTTAGAATTCCTAGAATTTTACAGTTTCTTCAGGATGGTCTGGATAAAGGTTTGTCTGCAAGTTCCTTGAAAGGACAAATTTCTGCTCTTTCTGTGCTGTTTCACAGAAAGATTGCTAATCTTCCTGATATTCATTGTTTTGTACAGGCTTTGGTTTGTATAAAACCTGTCATTAAGTCAATCTCTCCTCCTTGGAGTTTGAATTTGGTTCTGGGGGCTTTACAAGCTCCTCCGTTTGAACCTATGCATTCTCTGGATATTAAATTACTTTCTTGGAAAGTGTTGTTCCTTTTGGCCATCTCTTCTGCTAGAAGAGTTTCTGAGTTATCTGCTCTTTCTTGTGAATCTCCTTTTCTGATTTTTCATCAGGATAAGGCAGTGTTGCGAACTTCATTTAAATTTTTACCTAAGGTTGTGAATTCTAACAACATTAGTAGAGAAATTGTGGTTCCTTCATTGTGTCCTAATCCTAAGAATTCTAAGGAAAGATCGTTACATTCTTTGGATGTAGTTAGAGCTTTGAAATATTATGTTGAAGCTACTAAAGATTTCCGAAAGACTTCTAGTGTATTTGTTATCTTTTCCGGTTCCAGGAAAGGTCAGAAGGCCTCTGCCATTTCTTTGGCGTCTTGGTTAAAGTCTTTGATTCATCATGCTTATGTCGAGTCGGGTAAAACTCCGCCTCAAAGGATTACAGCTCATTCTACTAGGTCAGTTTCTACTTCCTGGGCATTTAGGAATGAAGCTTCGGTTGATCAGATTTGCAAAGCAGCAACTTGGTCTTCTTTGCATACTTTTACTAAATTCTACCATTTTGATGTGTTTTCTTCTTCTGAAGCAGTTTTTGGGAGAAAAGTACTTCAGGCAGCTATTTCAGTATGATTCTTCTGCTTATAATTTCAGGGTTTTTTTTCATTATAAGATTTAAACTTTATTTTGGGGTGTGGATTATTTTCAGCGGAATTGGCTGTCTTTATTTTATCCCTCCCTCTCTAGTGACTCTTGCGTGGAAGTTCCACATCTTGGGTATTTATTATCCCATACGTCACTAGCTCATGGACTCTTGCTAATTACATGAAAGAAAACATAATTTATGTAAGAACTTACCTGATAAATTCATTTCTTTCATATTAGCAAGAGTCCATGAGGCCCACCCTTTTTTCTGGTGGTTATGATTTTTTTGTATAAAGCACAATTATTCCAATTCCTTATTTTTTATGCTTTCGCACTTTTTTCTTATCACCCCACTTCTTGGCTATTCGTTAAACTGATTTGTGGTTGTGGTGAGGGGTGTATTTATAGGCATTTTGAGGTTTGGGAAACTTTGCCCCTCCTGGTAGGAATGTATATCCCATACGTCACTAGCTCATGGACTCTTGCTAATATGAAAGAAATGAATTTATCAGGTAAGTTCTTACATAAATTATGTTTTTGACATGTAAATTAAAAAAAATGCTCTATTTATATTTAAATGAAGTGATAGTGAAAATGCTAAAAATTCTATGTTAATTGCTCTATAAAACTCATGTAAGGCGTATGGGGTAGATTTACCAAAGGTTGAGCGGACATGATTCGCTGTAGTGAATCATGTCCTCTCGATCGAGCAAAATGCGGACAGCATAAGCTGTTGGCATTTATCTTTGCACAAGCATTTCTAGTGAAATGCTTGTGCAATGCTGCCACCTAAAAGGTGGCGGAGAAGTTAAGGAAAAGAGGTCCCATATACCAGCCTGATTTTCCTTGTCGTGAAACATTGCAGCCTAAAGCTACTCCTTGACATTCTCTGTACTTGTTCGATCTGTTGAATGACAGATAGTCACTCATACTCTTCCAACAGAAAATAAAAAATGATCCGGTATTTCGGGCAAGTTCTCTGAAAGTTCCGGTAGTGAAGGGGTTAAAGTACTGGTGCACTGAGAATGTCTAGCTATGCTTCTCGTGGCACGTGCAGAGAAAAATCTTGAGACTAAAACTGTACTAACTTTTACTAGAAGCAGTTTTGCCATTACACAAAATAGAAAGTATGAAATCTATGGTTTTAGGTATCAGGACATAACAATCATCTGGTCATTAGCAGGTCTTAAAATTAGGTAAATATAACCTCATATGAAAAACACATGGTATATTACACTGTATAATGATTTATTTAACAAAAATAAAGCCAAAAATGAAGAAGCCATGTGCGAAAAACTAAGTACACCTTATGATTCAATAGCTTGTAGAACCACCTACAGCATTGACTGTAAATCATTTTTGGTATGACTTTATCAGTTTGTCACATTGTTGTGGAGGAATTTTGACCCACTCTTCTTTACAGCATTGCTTCAGTTTAATGAGGTTTGCGGGCATTTGTTTATGCACAGCTCTCTTAAAGGGATACTGAACTCAAATTTTTTCTTTCATGATTCAGATAGAGCATGCAATTTTAAGCAACTTTCTAATTTACTCCTATTATCAATTTTTCTTCGTTCTCTTGCTATCTTTATTTGAAAAAGAAGGCATCTAAGCTAAGGAGCCAGCAAATTTTTGTTTCAGAACTTTGGACAACACGTGTTTATTGGTGTTGTCCAATTAGCAAGGACAACCCAGGTTGTTCACCAAAAATGGGCCGGCATCTAAACTTACATTCTTGCTTTTCAAATAAACATACCAAGAGAATAAAGAAAATGTGATAATAGGAGTAAATTAGAAAGTTGCTTAAAATTGCATGCTCTATCTGAATCACGAAAGAAAATATTTGGGTTCAGTGTCCCTTTAAGGTCCTGCCACAGCATTTCAATCGGGTTGAGGTCTAGACTTTGACTGGGCCATTGCAACACCTTGATTTTTTTCTTTTTCATCCATTTTGTTGTCGATTTGCTGGTATGCTTGGAATCATTGTCCTGTTGCATGACCCAATTTCGCCCAAGCTTTAGCTGTCGGCCAGATGGTCTCACATTTGACTCTAGAATACTTTGGTATACAGAGGATTTCATCAACTCAATGATTGTAAGGTGCCCAGGTCCTGTGGGTCCAAAACATGCCCAAAACATGCCCAAATCATCACCCCTTCGCCAATGTGCTTGACAGTTGGTATGAGGTGTTTGAGCTGATATGCTGTGTTTGGTTTTCGCCAAACATCTCCATTTTGATGTCTGGACAAAGGACATTGTTCCAGAAGTCTTGTGGTTTGTTCAGATGCAACTTTGCAAACTTAAGTTGTGCTGCCATGCTCTTTTTAGCGAGAAGAGGCTTTCTCCTGGCAACCCTTCCATACAAACCATACTTGTTTTTCTAATTGTACTGTCATGAATTTTAACATTTAACATGATAACATAACTGAAGCCTGTAGGGTCTGAGATGTAACTCTCTCTTTTAAAAAAAAAGTTATCTGAGCATTGCATAGTCTGACCTTGAGGTGAATTTGCTGGGACGTCAGACGTCCACTCCTGGGAAGATTAACAACTGTCTTGAATGTTTTCCACTTCTGAATAATCTTTCTCACTGTAGAATGATGGACTTTAAATTGCTTGCAAATGGCCTTATTACAGTGGGTATTGAAAAGAAAATAATTAATTTTTTTTGCTTTGCAGCCTGAAATAGAGACAGTGTTTGATTATCCAGTTGTACTTACTACGTGCAACTTATAACATCCATGTGAAAGATATAACACCAACATGTCAGGCAAAAATAAAGACAATTCAAAAATAGAATCGCTGAGTTGGAAAAAGAATCACGCCCTCCTAAAATTACTTGTAAACTCAATCAGGTGTAGCTAATCATCTTCTCAACGGCAAACACAAAGCCATTTGACCTACAACTGTAATCAGCTGTGGGCATATTGATTGGCTCAGAGTGAAAAGAGCTTTCCTGGAGAATCTCAGTCCCTGGTAATGCAACTGAAGCAAACAATCAACTATGGGTGGCAAGGCACTGTCAAAAGATCTCCGGGATAATGTTGTGGACAGACACAAGTCAGGAGATGGATACAAGAAAATATCAAAGGCTTTATCAATGCCTAGAAGCATAGTGAAGTCTATTAAGAAGTGCAAGGTATTTGGTACAACACAGACCCTATCTGGATCAGGACGTCGCTCCAAACTGGAGGAAAGAGCCAGGAGGAAACTGGTCAGAGAGGCTACCAAGAGGCATACAGCAACTCTGAAGCAGTTGCAGGAATTTATGACAAAGAGTGGTTATTGTGTGCATGTGACAACAATATCATAAATTCTCCACAAATGGGGCTTGTATGGGAGAGGGTTGCAAGAAAAAAGCTACTCCTCAAGAAAGGTCACATGCAGTCATGATTGAGCTTTGCCATAACACACCTAGGAGATTCTGAGGCCACATGAAAAAAGGTGTTATGGTCAGATGAGACTAAAATGTAATTATTTGGCATCAACACCAAAGATATGTCTGGAGGAAATCCAGTACAACTCACCATCCAAATAACACCATACCTTCAGTAAATCATGGAGGTGGTAATATCCTGTTTTGGGGGTGTTTCACTGGAGCACTTGTCAAGATAGAAGGAATCATGGACAAAATACTGTCACATTCTTGAGGAAAATCTGCTGCCCTCTGCCAGGAAGTTGTCAATGGGAAGAAGGTTTACCTTCCAACATGACAATGACCCAAAGCAAACAACAAAAATGACCAGACAGTGGTTGAAGGAGAAAAAGGTGAATGTCCTTGCATGGCCTAGTCAGAGCCCAGACTTAAACCCCAGTGAATATCTGTGGTATGACTTGAACACTGCAGTCCACAAACGGTCACCATCAAATGTAACGGAACTGGAGCAGTTCTGCAAAGAAGAGTGGGCAAATATTGCACAGTCTAGATCTGCAAAGTTAGTAAAGACATATCCCAACTGATTAAGGCTGTAACTAAAGGGATAGTAAACCTAAATATTTTCTTTCATGATTCAGATAGAGCATGCAATTTTAAGCAACTTTCTAATTTAATCCTATTATCAATTTTTCTCTTGGTATCTTTATTTGGAAAAAAAGCAGGAATCAAAGCTTTGGAGCTGGCCTATTTTTAGTTCAGTACCATGGATAGGGTTTGCGAATTGGTGGCTACATTTAGCAATCCAATCAGCAAGCGCAACCCAGGTTCTCAACCTAAAATGGACTAGCTCCAAAGCTTATATTTCAGCTTTTTCAAATAAAGATAGCAAGAGAAAGAAGAAAAATTGATAATAGAAGTACATGAGTAAGTTGCATAAAATTGCATGCTCTATATGAATCATAAAAGAAAATATTTGGGTTTACTATCCCTTTATAGCAAAATGTGGTTCAACAAAATGCTGGCACAAGGGGGTGATCCTTTTTCCAACTCAGTGATTCTGTTTTTGAATTGTCTTTATTTTTGCCTGACATGTTGATCTTATATCTTTCACTTGGATGTTATAAGTTGCACTGAGTAATTACAACTGGATAAACAAAAACTGTCTGCCTTTATTTCAGGCTGCAAAGCAACAAAATGTGATTATTTTTAAGCAACAATTGCTTCTCTAAGATCACAGCTGATGTATTTCCTCCTTGGCATTGAATTAACACACATCTGAATGTTCCAGACCAGCTAAAACTTTTTTTATAGAGGTGGTCACATTTGCTGATAATCAATTAATCAAGGGCATTTGATTAGCAGCACCTGGTTGCTACTTAGCCTCTTAAATCCAATGGAAGCAGTAAGGGTGTACTTAGTTATTTACACATGGCTTCCCAATTTTAGCTTTATTTTTGTTAAATCATGACACAGTGTTATATGTCATGTGTAGTTGTTCATCTGAGGTTGTATTTACCTAATTTTAAGACCTGCTAAGGACCAGATGATTGTTAAGTCCTGATATGAAAAATCATAGAATTCAAAGAAGGTGTACTTTCTTTTTCCCATGACTGTAATTCATCTATGTTGACAGGAATGTCCCTTTAAAGTGAAAGTAAATCCTACGCCTAGATTTAGAGTTTGGCGTTAGCCGTCAAAACCAGCGTTAGGGGCTCCTAACGCTGGTTTTTACCGCCCGCTGGTATTTAGAGTCAGTCAGGAAAGGGTCTAACGCTCACTTTGCAGCCGTGACTTTTCCATACCGCAGATCCCCCTACGCCATTTGCGTATCCTATCTTTTCAATGGGATCTTTCTAACGCCGGTATTTAGAGTCTTGGCTGAAGTGAGCGTTAGAAATCTAACGTCAAGACTCCAGCCGCAGGAAAAAGCCAGGAGTTAAGAGCTTTTTGGGCTAACGCCGGTTCATAAAGCTCTTAACTACTGTGCTCTAAAGTACACTAACACCCATAAACTACCTATGTACCCCTAAACCGAGGCCCCACCACATCGCCGCCACTCTATTAAATTTTTTTAACCCCTAATCTGCCGACCGCACACCGCCGCAACCTACATTATCCCTATGTACCCCTAATCTGGTGCCCCTAACACCGCCGACCCCTATATTATATTTATTAACCCCTAATCTGCCGCCCCCAACGTCGCCTCCACCTACCTACAATTATTAACCCCTAATCTGCCGACCGGACCTCACCGCTACTCTAATAAATGTATTAACCCCTAATCCGCCTCACTCCCGCCTCAATAACCCTATAATAAATAGTATTAACCTCTAATCTGCCCTCCCTAACATCACCAACACCTAACTTCAAGTATTAACCCCTAATCTGCCGACCGGACCTCACCGCTACTCTATTAAATTTATTAACCCCTAAAGCTAAGTCTAACCCTAACACGAACACCCCCCTAAGTTAAATATAATTTTTATCTAACTAAATAAATTAACTCTTATTAAATAAATGAATCCTATTTAAAGCTAAATACTTACCTGTAAAATAAATCCTTATATAGCTACAATATAAATTATAATTATACTGTAGCTATTTTAGGATTAATATTTATTTTACAGGCAACTTTGTATTTATTTTTTTTTATTTATTTTTTTTATTTAAATTTTTTATTTAAGTTTCAAAAAGAAAAACAATACACAATGCAAAACACAAAGTTTGCCCATCTGTAAGATTAACATAAGTGTGACACACAATATTATGACCAGTAAGTTATCTATGCAGCTAGTAGTGGGATAACTGTTCTCAGTATCCAAGTGAGTCAATATTAGGGCTTGCAGAGATAAAAATAGCAGCAGAACATTACAAGGACGGTCTTAATGAGTGGAAACCTATGTTATGTCTAGAGGGGTGTCAAGTATAAGTTTGGGCAAACTGAGGTATAACTTCATTTTATATTTTAATGCTTGGAGTCTGATCGGTGTCTGATCTCCACACCTATAACAATACTAAAGTGGGAATTTTTTACAATGGTGTGGAGAGTTAGCCTTAAAAATGACCCTGAGTAGGTCGTAAAGAACAGGAAAGAAGAGGTGTAACAGTGGGCGAGAGCCACTCGAATTATGGGGAGGGAAGGGGAGGGAGAGGAAAAAGCGAGGAGGGCAGAGCCATCTGTGACTAGGATGGACTTATTTATTGGACCATGTGTGCTACATGTGTAAGTAGAATAGTGACTAAAATAGGGAGCTGTTTGTGAACTTCTTATGTGCTATGTGTATTTATGAGGCAAAGGTAGTTATATCTGTGGTTGTAAAGGAGGGGGAGGGAGGTCTGAACATACTATTTGCACCCCAGGGGAAATTGTGTAGTAGAAGACGAACGAATGACAGAATAAGTAATATAGGACGGGGGTATTAAAATATGGGTGCCGTAACTAATTTGCTAGTCTAAGAGTGAATCTCTCTACTGTGAGTCTAGATCCCCTGTAGAACTTGAGAGGGGGTGATGTTTAAGTTATAAATATCGGTCTAGTAGACTGGTCTAGTAGTCATGAACATATTATATGGACTTTATAGAAGGAGTTCCCCATATGAACATTCTAAGAGCTTGAAGTCATAATCTTGAGAAAGACAAATTATGCTAGGGTGTCTAACTTGGCTCAATGTAGATTCAGCATATTGGCTGCCTTGTATAGGACAGTTCACTATTTCAGCCTTACAGCGTCATATAAATGGGTTTCCCAAACTAAGGTCCTAAGAAAAGGGGGGGGGGCTGTATAGAAGCTGAAGCGCACAAATAAGGGTGCTGATGTATGGGTATTGAAATGAAGGGAATAGCTGTATTCACTGGAGAGAGTGGGAAAAGATTCAACTTTCTCATATGTGGTGTAGGTACTGTGTATAAAGCTATTATACTAATTAATATATAGCAGTGCTGTATTATCAATTTAACTGAAGTAAATAGAATTGCTGAACTAAGTAAACCTGTACAAGCAACTAATAACAGTGGATTGGAATAATATAGAACAGACACAACATGAAGACATCTTGTTAGGTACATGAGATAGAATGTAATTCCCCATTGATTAAGGATGACTGGTATCATAAAGGTGGGAAGTCTTATATATAATTCTAGGAGGTACCGAAACCACACCCCCACCTACTTATATAGTAGTGACTTTCTGGGTAGATAAAACCTCGGGTTACTTAGAATCATCAATGGAAAAAGGGTCCTCTAGACACTATAAATGGTAGAAGTACTGGCTCAGGTATACAGTAAAACAGTACTAATAATATATAACTATGGGCTGATTGGCTGTCTCAAACTGCCCCCCAAACACATCCATATAAGAAAACATTTAGTGTGGGGGAGTAAAAAGGAACAGCCCGTCTGGTATTAAAAAGAATAACTAAGGACCATGTCCTACAAAACACTTTCTCAGAGAGACGTACTCAGTCTGTTGTATCAAACTGTAGAGTTTTCATATGCAACCGGGTCTCTGTGACTGCGAGCGACAAGTCTCTGCTGTTACTGAAAGTTAATGATTAGCCCGAAAGCGGCTATATGCAGCTTAGCCTATACCTATCTTGTCGTTCCTCCAGGGGCCTGAGTGTGCTTCTACCCTGAAACACTCCAGTTCCTCAGAAATCGGCTCCCTCTCTGACGGGTTAGCCTGCCTTGGGTCTGTGAGCACTGCAAACAGAAGATAGTGCAGGGTTTCATTCTCTTTCTTCAGGAGCGGGGGCTTGATATGCAACTGAGGAGGCAACCTAGGGTAGCGAATACCGAAGTGCTGGGCTGACATCCAATTCACTGAGCCACTGTGAACCTCCCCGCAGACATAAGGATCCTGTATGTCGGAGGTAAGGGCATAAGTAGCGGGGAGGCCAACCGGGCTACTCTCACCTATCAGCTGTGACTCGGAGATCGGCAACTCAGCGTCTGATGACCGGGGCTTCCAACCCGCTGGTAAGTGCTGGGTCTCGTTTGCAGAACTCTGCTGACTTAAGTGTAAAGGGGTTGCCGTCTCTCTCCTCAGCACTCCTGTCCCCGCAGAAGCGGGATCTCTAACCTCTACCTTAGGGAAAGCCTTCTGTCCCGTTGTCCAGTCTGCTTCAGAAATGTTGAGCTCTGAGGAGTCAGCAGGCGGAATAGGAGAGAGCCAGTCGCCATCTTGAAGGCTGCAGGGGCAGTGATATTCAGAGAAACAGCGTGTAAGCTGGGCAAAGTGGAAATCCATTTTGTCGCCTAAACTTTTTAAAGATAGTAGAAGTGTAGCCTCCATTCCTCCTGTGCAATAGCTTGCAACAGTTAGTAGCGGTGGAGAATATTTCAGTGCGTCTATAGTCACTGCGACGCCTGTCTGCCAAAAGTCCATGAAATTCAACTCCCAGCTGCAAGGAGTATAGGCCTTACGTAGAGAAGTTAATTTCGAGTCTATGTACTATTACATAGTTTGTGCTGTCCCTTCTAGATATGTCCAGGAGGCCTTGTTATCTTCAAGTGAGGGTTTTAGAGAGTCCCATTGAGCATTTTTGTCACTTTTCTTAGGTTTCTATTGCGGAGCTCTACAAATGTGTGGCCATGCTCATCGGCGGTTGGCTCCGCCCCCAACTTTGGATTTTATTTTAACCAGGTACAATAGCTATTAAATAGTTAATAACTATTTAATAGCTACCTAGTTAAAATAATTACAAAATTACCTGTAAAATAAATCCTAACCTAAGTTACAATTAAACCTAACACTACACTATCAATAAATTAATTAAATAAAATACCTTCAATTATCTACAATTAAACCTAACACTACACTATCAATAAATTAATTAAATACAATACCTACAAATAAATACAATTAAATAAACTAACTAAAGTACAAAAAATAAAAAAGAACTAAGTTACAAAAAATAAAAAAATATTTACAAACATTAGAAAAATATTACAACAATTTTAAACTAATTACACCTACTCTAAGCCCCCTAATAAAATAACAAAGCCCCCCAAAATAAAAAAAATGCCCTACCCTATTCTAAAATTAAAATAGAAAAGCTCTTTTACCTTACCAGCCCTAAAAAGGGCCTTTTGCGGGGCAATTCAGCTCTTTTGCCTGGAAAAAAAAACATACAATACCCCCCCCAACATTACAACCCATCACCCACATACCCCTAATCTAACCCAAAAACCCCTTAAATAAACCTAACACTAAGCCCCTGAAGATCTTCCTACCTTATCTTCACCACACCGGGTATCAGCGATCAGTCCAGGCTCCGATGTCTTGATCCAAGCCCAAGCGGGGGGCTGAGGACGTCCATCCTCCGGCTGAAGTCTTGATCCAAGCGGCGGCTGATGAAGTCCATCTTCGGGCAGAAGTGTTCATCCTATCCGGGCAGAAGAGGAGATCCGGACCGGCAAACATCTTCATCCAAGTGGCATCTTCTATGTTCTTCCATCCGATGACGAGCGGCTCCATCTTGAAGACCTCCGGCGCGGATCCATCCTCTTCTTCCGACGACTAGACGACGAATGAAGATTCCTTTAAGGGACGTCATCCAAGATGGCGACCCTCGAATTCCGATTGGCTGATAGGATTCTATCAGCCAATCGGAATTAAGGTAGGAAAATTCAAGTTCAATCCGATTGGCTGATCCAATCAGCCAATCCAGATTGAGCTTGCATTCTATTGGCTGTTCCGATCAGCCAATAGAATGTGAGCTCAATCTGATTGGCTGATCCAATCAGCCAATCGGATTGAACTTGAACTTGAATCTGATTGGCTGATTCCATCAGCCAATCAGAATTTTCCTACCTTAATTCCGATTGGCTGATAGAATCCTATCAGCCAATCGGAATTCGAGGGACGCCATCTTGAAAACGTCCCTTAAAGGAACCTTCATTCGTCGTCTAGTCGTCGGAAGAAGAGGATGGATCCACGCCGGAGGTCTTCAAGGTGGAGCCGCTCGTCATCGGATGGAAGAACATAGAAGATGCCACTTGGATGAAGATGTTTGCCGGTCCGGATCTCCTCTTCTGCCCGGATAGGATGAAGATTTCTGCCCGAAGATGGACTTCTTCAGCCACCGCTTGGATCAAGACTTCAGCCGGAAGATGGATGTCTTCAGCCCCCCGCTTGGGCTTGGATCAAGACATCGGAGCCTGGACCAATCGCTGATACCCGGTGTGGTGAAGATAAGGTAGGAAGATTTTCAGGGGCTTAGTGTTAGGTTTATTTAAGGGGGGTTTGGGTTAGATTAGGGGTTTGTGGGTGGTGGGTTGTAATGTTGGGGGGGTATTGTATGTTTTTTTTTCCAGGGAAAAGAGCTGAATTCTTTGGGGCATGCCCCGCAAAAGGCCCTTTTATGGGCTGGTAAGGTAAAAGAGCTTTTCTATTTTTATTTTAGAATAGGGTAGGGCATTTTTTTATTTTGGGGGCTTTTTATTTTATTAGGGGGCTTAGAGTAGGTGTAATTAGTTTAAAATTGTTGTAATATTTTTCTAATGTTTGTAAATATTTTTTTATTTTTTGTAACTTAGTTCTTTTTTATTTTTTGTACTTTAGTTAGTTTATTTAATTGTATTTATTTGTAGGTATTGTATTTAATTAATTTATTGATAGTGTAGTGTTAGGTTTAATTGTAACTTAGGTTAGGATTTATTTTACAGGTAATTTTGTAATTATTTTAACTAGGTAGCTATTAAATAGTTATTAACTATTTAATAGCTATTGTACCTGGTTAAAATAAATACAAAGTTGCCTGTAAAATAAATATTAATCCTAAAATAGCTATAATATAATTATAATTTATATTGTAGCTATATTAGGATTTATTTTAAGGTAAGTATTTAGCTTTAAATAGGAATAATTTATTTAATAAGAGTTAATTTATTTCGTTAGAATAAAATTATATTTAACTTAGGGGGTGTTAGTGTTAGGGTTAGACTTAGCTTTAGGGGTTAATACATTTATTAGCGGTGAGGTCCGGTCGGCAGATTAGGGGTTAATAAGTGTAGGTAGGTGTCGGCGACGTTGAGGGGGAAGATTAGGGGTTGGCGGTGTTAGGGGCAGCAGATTAGGGGTACATAGGGATAACGTAGGTGGCGGCGGTGTACGGAGCGGCAGATTAGGGGTTAATAATAATATGCAGGGATCAGCGATAGCGGGGACGGCAGATTAGGGGTTAATAAGTGTAAGGTTAGGGGTGTTTAGACTCAGGGTACGTGTTAGGGTGCATATAAAAAGTGTATATAGGAGCACCTACAGGCTAAGGTATATCACAGGGCTAAAAAATAGGTCAAAGAATGATAGAAGAAACAGCTAGAATAGTAAAACAATCCTGACCAAATACTCCGTATGAGATCGTTTTAATCAATAGGGTAATACACAATTATCTAATGTATACCGATGATATTTCAAAATATGGACAAATACAATAAAATTACAATTGCAATGAAAATATAATAGAGCACACTAGTAAAATACTCGATACAATATAGATATGAAATCTAAAAATATCTGAGCTTGTGGGCTACGGATTGGGATACACTATTTCCACAGAAGAATAGTAATGATCCTTAGAGGACCATACTGGTTAAAAATATAAAAAATCTTATTGGCAAATCTTAGGCATTATTAAATGCAACTAAATCCACAGATAGTCTAGTTAAGGTTGGTACAATATTAAAAGTAATATCTATTATTAAACCATAAAAAGGGATAATATCTATTGGTGAACCAGTGAATAAAACACTCAAAATTGTGTCCAATGTATCAAAAAAACAAAATCAAACAAAAATCAAACAAAAAATCACAATATGCAAAAAGTCAGTGCAATATGCAAAAAATCAAACAAAAAAAAAAACAAAAAAATCAAACAGGGTGTTAGGTGCAGACTTAGGAAGTGTTTCCCATAGGAAACAATGGGGCTGCGTTAGGAGCTGAACGCTGCTTTTTTGCAGGTGTTAGGTTTTTTTTCATCTCAAACTGCCTCATTATTTCCTATGGGGGAATCGTGCACGAGCACGTTTTTGAAGCTGGCCGCTTCCGTAAGCACCGCTGGTATTTAGAGTTGCAGTGGCGGTAAATTATGCTCTACGCTCCCTTTTTGGGGCCTAACGCAGCCTTTCTGTGAACTCTAAATACCAGCGGTATTTAAAAGGTGTGGGGGGGAAAAAAAGCCAGCGTTAGCTACGTGGGTCGTTACCGACAAAACTCTAAATCTAGCCGCTAGTGTTTTACAAATGCTAGGATTGACTATTGAAACAAATAAAGGGGACTTTCATTCATGAAGTATAAGATACTTTATGTAGAAAGCTCCTTTATTTGTTTCAATCGATCGCCGTTCTTAGCTCCTACAGCAGCGCACGGCTCAAAAACGTTTTTGCTAAGGGGTGACGTTTTCACCTCTTAGCCAATAGCCGTGTGGTAAATCCGGCTTGGCACCCTTGGGAGCCGGATTTACCACACAGCTATTGGCTAAGTGGTGAAAACGTCACCTCTTAGCAAAAAAATTTTTTAGCCGTGGGCTGCTGTATGAAAGTCCCCTTTTATTTGTTTCAATAGTAAATCCTAGCATTTGTAAAACGCTAGGATTGAATTTCACTTTTAGCTAATTCACCTGGGAGTTGCATTTCAATGCAACCTTATAACTTCTATTATATATATTATATCATAGGTTTTAAATCAAGGCCTTTTCAAGGAAGGTGTCTTATGTCTCATGTTTTAAAGACTTTTCAAATTTTATGACTTTTAGTTGTAGTTCATGTTTTGGAACAAGGCCTAAGAATTTATTCCATCCTTTTACATTATTCCCAAGAAATAGAGAGTTTTCAGAAGAATTCTGGACTTAAGGGATAGTAAACACCAAAAATGTTATTGTTTAAAAAGATAATTACTTTATTTACCATTCCCCAGTTTTCCATAACCAACACTGTTATAGAAATATACTTTTTACCTCTGTAATTACCTTGTATCTAAGCTTCTGCAGACTGCCTCCCTGTCTCAGATCTTTTGACAGACTTGCATATCAGGCAATTAGTACTGACTCTTAAAGGGATGGTAAACTCAGTATAGGGTGAATATGTTATAGGTATTATCAAA
Organism: Bombina bombina; assembly: GCF_027579735.1. Taxonomy (NCBI): domain Eukaryota; kingdom Metazoa; phylum Chordata; class Amphibia; order Anura; family Bombinatoridae; genus Bombina; species Bombina bombina. The sequence continues at coordinate 1,119,560,725 of NC_069502.1, read as the reverse complement.
TCGTATTAAATTGTCTCCTGAAATTTCGCTAAAAACATGAAATAGCCATTTACTTACAATTTCCAAATCAAGAATCTATTCATTCCATAAAATCGCCAGCCCACCGTGACGTCACATTGATTTTCCCTGCCTGTGTCCAATCATCTATCCAGTCGCTAGACAGGCTCTTTGCAGTACAATTTTTGCGCATGCGCCCTAACGATCAGTCCCGACGATCCTAACAACCAATCAACCTCATCAAAATCCGTCTAAGAATTTGCGCGTGCACGGTCGATTTCACGCATGCGTCTTCGGTTATTTTTCACACGGCACTCTCGGCACTCGAAAGTAAGCACTGTATTGTATACTATTAGTTTACGATACATTCCTTACTTGGAGCAGTGCCAGTAAGTACATCATACAAATTTCGATTCTCAATATGTTTGTATAGGAAAAAAAGTATTTATGAACACCTTTCTTTTAATCATTAATTATTTAGATCGCTGTAATGCAATCAAGATATTATTCATAGCAATGATACTTGATATATTTAGCGAATGACTACAACTGCTATTGATGGGTATTGACTGAGAGAGAGAGAGAGAAAAATTGAAATGTCAGACCGAATTTGCCAATAGAGAGATATATATATATATATATATATATATATATATATATATATATATATATATATATATATATATATATATATATATATATATATATATATATATATAGAGAGAGAGAGATTGAAATGTCAGACCGAATTTGCCAATAGAATTTGAATGAAGAATTAGATTACATCGAAATATAATTATAATAACACATCTAACTGAGAAATATTTGAACATTCAATTTACAGATTGATTGAAATGTTTATGTACATAGGTAGTACGTTTTTAAAAAACGATTTGCATTAGTTTTATGTAGAGAATCAATCATAATTATAGAATAAAAAGTAATTGATCTTATTAAAATACATTCTTTATTACCAATAGAGAAACAGAAATATTATTAGGGAAGAGATTAACCTTTGGTAAGAGGCTCGCACACCCGCTAGACACCAAATGAGCGTTCGCAATGTGAAAAGTAAACATTGACTGTCACGAGTCAATGTTTACTTCCTAGACGTCATGCAAACAAATGCGCATGCGTTGACAATTAGAATATCGTGAACGAGGAGAGGGTGGAGAGAGGACTAAGGACATAGTGTGGCTACGGGCATGTAAGAGGGGCGGAGCGAGGCGGGGAGATGCGGAGCAAACACATAAACTAACCCCCTCTAGCTGTGATAAACTGTCAAATGCATTCATATAAGACTACCTAGGTTTAGCTTTCAACTAAGAATAGCAAGGGAACAAAGAAAATTTTGTGAAAAAAGTAAATTAGGGCATGCAATTTTAAAAAACTTTCTATCTGAATCATGAAAGTTTTAATTTTGACTGTACTATCCCTTTAATTATTTTAAACATATTTCTCAGAGCTCCTGTTTTTAAAATAGTAACAATCTGAACAATTCTTTTTGTTTTTCAACAGGGTCAATTCACTTATTCAACAGGGTCAATTTTTTGGCTCTTTCGTTTGGTCTAGCTACAGCTCCCAGAATTTTTACGAAGGTTCTAGTAACTCTCTTATCTGTAATAATAAGAACTCCTGTAGATCAGTGGCTCTATACCTGGACAACAAATTGGTTCAGGCTTAATTTTTTCCTTCATCTGTATTTCATACCTACTGTTTAGTGTTTTTACTTTGCAGACATGGTTGGAGAAGTGATTTAAAAAGAATTCTTTCTCCTTTATTATAGATTCTGACTATGCAGCTTTCTCTAACGGATCAGAGATCAAATTACATTCAGCTTGCTCACAACTATACTAGATTTCAAACCTATCTGTAGCTCGATGTATGGAAGAGTTAGGTCTGATGATTTGCAGCATCAGGTGTTCTTCCTTTTGCATGGTTCCATATTTGACCACTTCAACTTTGTTCCTTTTTAACGATGGTGCAAAGATTTCACTCAATTATTTCATAGAATCCTATGGGATTCTTCAGTGAGGCAATCTCTGTCCCTGTAAATAGTTTTCCAAAGTATTGGGGGTATCCTTTATTTGACCCACTTGGAAAATAATGTCTGCAGACTCCATTCTCTGGGTATGTGTAAGTCTGGGGGTCCAGGAGAGCACAGGGTGTTTGGTTTCCTTAAGAAGCAAGGTTACCAATAATTATCGTGGACTCAGTGGAATCTTAAGGTCCCTTTTAGAGCTGTCCTCTTCTGAAATGAGAAACTTATACGAGTTTCCATTTAAACAATGTTACAAATGTAGCTTTATATACATCATTAAGAGAGAAAATGCAGTTCCTTAGCAATCATTTAGGCAGTCTCAAGGTTTTTTGATTGGACACAAATTTATTTTTTATATTTTGCAACCCAGGAAGGAAATCTAGGAAATATATTTCTTTAGTAGATAATCCCTACCACTGGAATGTTTTCTCCTTCAAGTATTTTTCTACTAGATTGTGGAACAATGGGGTCTCTCAGAGATGGGCCTGATGACTTCTGTTTCCAAGAGTCATAGTTTGAATTGAAAAGCACATTCTTTATTAATCTTGATGCTCCAGTCAGGCCCTGCAGAACTTGGTTTGTGAATCAGATTCGGGTGTCAAGCTTTCTCCAATCATCAAGGTCTCAAGTCTCTCATCTTGATGGATTAGAGATTGATAGATACCTATTTTATTTATAACAAAAATGTTTTGTTGATGTTTTATTAAACACATTATTTCAGGCCATAAAAGAACTTTCCAAATCATTTGGGAAACGTTATTTTCTTTCCTGCTTTTGAAAACTAGGGTTTTAGGTGTCATTCTTTTAGAATTCCTAGAATTATTCTTATTGCAAGTCGGTTCATATATTGACTTTTTTGCTAACTCTTTCAATAGTAATTTTCCTGTAGTATGAAACAGAAATATGATTAGGTGTCTTGACATCAATGCTTTATTCAGGTTTGGTCAGGATATATTCAGTGTTTAAACCAATGTATCCTTTTTTTTATGCAATATTTACAGGATTCTCTTTTCAAACCTGCATGCTTTGGTGATTTAGCTTATGTCTTGGAAGTTTTTGTTGTTTTTAGCAATAGCTTCTGCTGGAAGACCTTCTGATTTTTTTATTTTATTTTTATATATACCTACAGTGATTTTTCGTATATCATCAATCATGAGATTATAGCTCATCTCCTTGTCCTAATCCAAAGAATGAATTTGATGCTCTTACTTAATTTAGATATTGTAAGAGAATTAGAATTCTACTTTCAAATTACAAAGGTTTTTCGGCAATCCTTTAATTTGTTTATCCCTTGGTCCATGTAAAGGTCAAAGGGCCATATTAGTTCCTTTTAGCTTTTTGGCTAAATCTTCTGATTACCAAGGTTTACATGGAGGCAGGATAGTCTATTCTAAAACGCATTATTGCCCCTTTTTTTTCTAGATCATTTTCTTTCCCCTGGATTTTCTTTGATGATGATTATATTTAATTAATTTGCTTTTTCTAAATTCTACAACTTTGCTGTCTTTAATAGGAAAGTCCTTTAGGCAGCAGCATCTGTTAATTATGTGCCTGACTTAAAAAATGTCCTGCCTAATTACTTGTGGCAGCCACAGCTTGATTTTCAGGAGAAATGGCTTGTGGACTCTCACCACCTTATGAAAGAAAACAAAAGTTATGCTTACCTGAAAAATTAATTTCTTTTGTGGTGGTGGAGTCCATGAAACCTGCCCATTTTAATTTTTTTACTTACATTTTCTAGAGGCAGTTCTAGTTTGCACCTCATTTACCCCTTAATATGTCCTTTACTATATTTCTACTTCTCATTTCTTGGTTATACGTCAGACTAAAATATGAGATGGGTGGGAGGGATTAAGTGCTCTAAGCACTTTGGGAATCTCTGCCTTCTTCTAGTGGTCAGGAGTTGAATCCCAGAAGTAATGGCTCATGGACTCTCACCTCTATGAAATAGATTAATTTATCAGGTAAGCATAAATTATGTTTTTGCTAGAGTAATGAGTTTAAAAGATTATAAGGTGTCATTACGTTATGAAGAGATTGTTTTCCTATATTATACTTTTTTTAAAAAAAAAAAACCTGTACAAAAACTAGAGGTCAGTCTGTCTATTTTAAGAATTTAAGTGATTTGGTAAAATGATTGAAAACCAGTATTAATAGCAAGAGCCACTAGATGGCAGCAATGCAATACAGTAACACTGACTGTCTTCCAAATGATAACCGCTGATCTAGTCTTAAAAGAATTGCAACCATGAAAGGATTTAAATATTTTTACACTGCTATTTTATTTTTTTATCAGAGAAAGGATTTTTTTTTAAATATATGGCATTGTTGTGACTTATATGCCAGTATCTACCAATAATGCTTTGATATAATAATATATCTGTTACAAGTAACCTAGACAACAATATATATGATCTCCCCTAACTTGCTGTCTTCTTTATCTGAAAACAGCTGCTGCTTAAAGAGCACAGTACTGGAAATTTCTCCAAAGCTATGAAAAATACAGTGTTTAATTTGGGGAAAGTAGCCAGAATATTGTGGTACCTGGCACATAGGCTGGACACGCCTGTTTTATAGCCATGCCATAATCTGTTGTTATGTACTATGTAATTATTGTTCCTGCCTCAGATCTTTATGTAACAGTAAAGTACTGGCAAATATTTTATGAGCTAACTAGACAATTAAAGGGACAGTTTACTCCAGAATTGTTATTGTTTAAAAAGATAGACAATCCCTTTATTATCCATTCCCCAGTTATGCATAACCAACACTGTTGTTTTTACCTCTGTGATTACCTTGTATCTAAGCCTCTGCAGACTGCCCCCTTATTTCATTTCTTTTGACAGTCTTGCATTTTAGATAATCAGTTTTCCTCTAGCTGTGGAAAACTGTCAAATGCATTAAGATAAGAGGCGGCCTTCTAGGGCTTAGAAATTACCATATGAGCCTACCTAGGTTTAACTTTCAACTAAGAATACCAAGAGAACAAAGCAAATGTGATGAAAAAAGTAAATTGGAAAGTTGTTTAAAATGACACGCCCTATCTGAATCATGAAAGTTTATTTTTGACTAGACTCTCCCTTTAAAACAAGCAATACAGTCTTTGAGAGAAAAGCAAACATACACAACATATTCATGTCCAACAGAACAAAATGCTCAGAATGTGAGAATATTTGCTATGTGATTATATATAACCAGCAATTAATCACCTCTTTCTACAATTTTATTATGGCTCATGTGGTTAAAATAGCAATGTGCACTTTTGTCATAAAAGTAAACAAAACATACCATATTATAATTATAAAGCCACACAAGATTACAATATTAGACAGGGGCGAAACTACAGGGGGTGCAGAGGTCGCGTATGCGAGTGGGCCCCCAAGGGTGGGGTCCAGCTTAAAAAAAAAAAAAAACGTTGACCTGCCACTGCCTGCACTGATATCATGTGAGTGTGACATGAGGCTTCATTAGTGTCTCTGACTACAGGGGTTAGTGTTTCTGTTTTACCCATTGGTGTTTGTGTGTGTGTGTGTATGTATGTGACTGTGTGTGTATTTATGCATGTATGTGTGTGCGTATGTGTGTATGTATGTGACTGTGTGTGTATTTATGCATGTGTGTGTGTATGTGATTGTGTGTGTATTTATGTATGTATATATGTATGTGTGTGTGTGTGTATGTGACTTTGTGTGTGTATTTATGCATGTATATGTGTGTGCGTATGTGTGTATGTATGTATGTGACTGTGTGTGTATTTATGCATGTATATGAGTGTGTGTGTGTGTTTGTGTATGTGACTTTGTGTGTGTATTTATGCATGTATGTGTGACCCTGCTACTACAGCATGGGAAGAGGGGGTAAACAGTGTCACTATACAGTACCACTATATACAGTACGGGGGGGGGGGGGCTGGACTATGTCACAGACTACTGTGGTCACTTTATAAAGTACTTTATAAAGTACTGGGGCGGGTAGGGTCACCCCAGCAATCTTACCAGCAGATTACAGATTGTGTCACTGATTCACTATATACAGTACTGGTGGGTTAAACAGTGTCACTATATACAGTAATAGGGGGTCAGACCATCTCACAGACTGTGGGCACAGGGTACCTCCTTTTGCAGACATGTAATCTGATTCACATTTTTTTTCTGTGTTAAATGTTTAAAAAAAGAAAAAGAATATGTATCATATTCACTTTTTTTTTGGGGGGGGGGCCCTTCTTAGATCCTTGCACCTGGGCCCTGTGGTTTCTAGTTACGCCTCTGATTATAGATAAGACAACAGATACATCCAAAGCAAATTAACTCCCTCCCAGGGTCAGAATGAGTACAGAAAAACAGCCCCAGAATTTATTTTAACCACGCAGTCTTTGTAATTGTATTTCCTTGTGTTAATGCTTTGAGAGAAAATGTATATAGTTAGATAATATGAACTAAGGGCAAGATTACATAGGTGGCGTCGCCCGCAAAAGCCGGCAACGCCTGTTTTTACGCGTTTTTGGTATCACATATACAGCGCCGCAATTTTTACTCCCATAAGCTAACATAGAATCGCTTTGCAAATCGGTATCACATATTCAGCGCAAGGACTTACGCGGCGAAAATTGAGAAATTTTACTCCATTTTCACCTTGCCACACATAGGCAGGCCCAGAAATTCTTACGCTAAAAATGTAAGCACCGTAACTGCCTGAAAATATTAACTAACACCTAACTCATGTGCAATATCTATCTACCTGTCAACCGCCAACTCCCACCGCAATAACTAATAAAATATATTAATCCCTAATCCGCCATTAGCCCACATCGCAATAAACCTAATAAATGTATTAACCCCTAATCCGCCATTAACCTACATTGCAATAAACCTGATAAATGTATTAGCCCCTATTCTGCCATTAACCCACATCGCAATAAACCTAATAAATGTATTAACCCCTAATCCGCAATTAACCTACATTGCAATAAACCTAATAAATGTATTAGCCCCTATTCTGCCATTAACCCACATCGCAATAAACCTAATAAATCTATTAACCCCTAATCCGGCAAACCCCCACAACGCAAATAACTAATTAAATGACCAAGCCCCCTAACCTAACACCCCCTAAATTAACCCCAATTACCTAATTAAAAAAATACTAAGTTACATTTAAAATAAAAACCTAACATTACTTAAAAAAAATTAATTAATCTAAAATTGCAAAAAATAAATGTCTAACATTGCATACAATAATAAACAAAATTATCAAAAATAAAAAAATTAAACATAATCCCTATGAAAATAAAAAAGCCCCCTCAAAATAAAAACACTACCTAATCTAATACTAAACTATCAATAGCCATTAAACGGGCCTTTTGTAGGGCATTGCCCTAAATTAAACATCTCTTTTACCTTAAAAAATACTAAGTCCCCCCTCTAACAGTAAATCTCCCCACCCCCCAAAATAAAAAACCTAACACTAAAAAATCCTAAACTACCCATTGCTCCTAAAGGGGCATTTGTATGGGCATTGTCCTTAAAAGGGCATTCAGCTCTTTTAAGAGTGCCCAATAAATCCCTAATCTAAAAAAAAATAACCTAAAAAAAAAAAAAAAAAAGCCTAAATCAACCCCCCTAAATAGGTACTCACCGTTCCTAAAGTCCGGCGGAAAAGGTTCTGTTCCAGGCAGTGAAGTCTTCTTCCAAGCGGCCGACATCTTCTTCCAAGCGAGGACCTCTTCCTTTTTCATCCAGGACCAAGCCGGAGCGGAAATTAGTTCGGAGCAGGAACGGTGACCGCGGAGCCATGGAGGATCCTCTTTGTATTGCAGTAGCTCTCATCCTTTTGGCTGATTTCAAATTTGAAGAATCAAATCAGCCAATTGGAATGCAAGAGCAGCCATATTTAAATGTGTACCTTGAATTAACTATAAAGTGTACATCAGCGATCATACAAAGAGAATCCTCAACGCTCCATGGCTCAGCGTTCGGCTTGGTCCTGGATTAAAAAGGAAGAAGTCCCCGCTTGGAAGAAGACTTTACCGCCTGGAACAGGACCTTCTCTGCCGGACTTCAGAAACGGAGAGTATCTATTTGGGGGTAAGACTTAGGCTTTTTTTAATTTTTTTAGATTAGGGATTTATTGGGCACTCTTAAAAGAGCTGAATGCCCTTTTAAGGGTAATGCCCATGCAAATGCCCCTTTAGAGGCAATGGGTAGTTTAGGATTTTTTTAGTCCAAGGTCTGTTTTTATTAAAGGTTTTAAAGAAAAAAAAAGAAAACGATACATAATGCATCAGCAGATGCAAACTTGTGATACATCCCAAGTGAAATAACAATAATAACAACAAACGTATGATTACACGTGGGTTGAGGTAAAACAGGGAAGAAAAAGAAATAGCGAAAAAGATAAGAAAGTTACCTGTAGATAGGGTAATAGTCTATGTGTTAGTCCAGCATGTTTATATAGTATATGCTCTAAGGGAAAGCTGAAAGAGCAAAGAAAAGCTAGGTCTCCATTGGCATGTTAGGAGAGGGCGTTGGGGGCCCATCAACCTCTGAGAGTGTGGTGTGCTTTTTAATGTACTGCTCCCAAATATCCTGTGCAATAATATAATGGTCTCTATTATTTAATCTGAACGCACTGTATTCCTCCAACTCCAGGAGGTCAGTGACCATACATCTCCATTGTATAATGCTAGGGGAGTCTGGGGACTTCCAATTTTTAGCAATGAGTGATTTAGCGCTGTTTGTGAATATGCGAAAAAGTATAAGGTATGGCTTGGAGGGGAGTTTAATGTTTTTATTTAAAAGGAACAGCAGTGGATCCCACGGTAGTGTTTTCTGAAAAATCTTTTCCATTTCACAGACAATAGATCTCCAAAAGGAATTAATGGCATTACACCACCACCACATGTGACCCATGCCACTGCCTATGTGTCCACACCGCCAGCAGCGGTTATTAGTCGAGGGGTATAGTGTATGTAGGCAACGTGGGGTGAGGTACCAGTTGTGTAGGATTTTGTAATTCATTTCTAATAATCGGGCAGATGATGAGGAGGATTTGGTATTAATGAATATGGATGAAGCCACCTGTGGGAGGATGATAACTCCCAGCTCCCGTTCCCAGGACTCCACGGAGGCAGGAAGGCTGCCAGGGGGGGGGTGAGTGAGAATGGAATATATTTTGGATAAGGTGTGATTTAGTGTAGATGTAGCCGAAAGTAGATGCTCAAGTTTAGTTTGAGGTCTCAGTAGATTAAGGTGTTTTTTGTGGGTCGTAATGTAGTGGTGTACCTTCCTATAAGTGAACCAGTGCTGGGCCCAAGAGAAGCCCATCTCTACTAACTGTAGGTGTGGACAGAGGTGTTCATTATCAGATATGTGATGGATGGATATGTCTGAGCAGGAAGCTCTCGTTCCAAGGGGTCCCTCACAATCAGTCAGAGAAAACTCATGATTATATATCAATGAGGTCAGAGGGGAGGGTCTGGACGAAAGATAAGGATTTTCCCTATTCGCTTTTTCTCATTGGGTCAGAGTTTCTTTGGTGATAGGGTTGTCTGAAATGTCCGGCCAGTCTCCCCCCCCTGGGGACCAACAACTAGACTCTAGTACCAAACTGGGGTTCAGAGTTTTCTCAAGAGCGACCCATCTTTTTTGGGTCTTATGAATTCTCCAGTCGAGTATTCTTTGGATAAAGACTGCTCGGCTATACAAGTTCAAATTTGGGACACCCAGGCCCCCATGTATGCGGGGGCTCATCATAGTTTTATTATTGATTCTAGAGTGTTTTCCCCCCCAGATAAAGGAATTAAACATTCGCTGGAGGCTGGCCAGGTATCGAGACGGGAGGGGGATGGGAAGGACCTGTAGTAAGTATAGAATTCTCGGGAAGGCGGTCATTTTAATTGCATTAATTCTGCCCATCCAGGATAGGCGCCTGGAGTGCCAGGAAGACAGGTCGCGTTCCAGCGAAGTCTTTAGGGAGGCAAAGTTTAGATGAAAGACCATGTCTAAGTCGTCAGTAAGATATGTGCCTAAATATTTCAGGGAGGATGGGCATTGGCGGAAGGGGCACACTGATCTAAGGAGCTGTGAAATGGAGGGTGTCAAGGAGACTCCTAGGAATTCTGACTTGGAGTGGTTTACGAGGAAGTTGGTCAGGCTGTGGAAGATTGTGAGTTCGTCTAGTAGTGCAGGAATGGATTTGATAGGGTCAGTGAGTGTGAACAGTATGTCATCTGCGAACAGAGACAACTTACATAAGTCATCCCCGATCAAGATGCCCTGTATCTCTTTATTTTGCCGGATTTTGGTAGCGAAGGTTTCTAGGAGGCAGACAGATAGCAGGGGTGATAGGGGACACCCCTGTCTAGTGCCATTTGATATCTGGAAAGGGGTGGATAATATACCGTTGATTCGAATTCGTGCACTAGGGCCATTGTACAACGCAAAAATTCTATGGAGCATGAGATCTCCAAGGCCAAAAGATTGGAGGGTGGCTCTGAGGAAGGACCATCCGACGCGGTCGAAGGCTTTCTCCGCGTCGGTGGATAGGAATAATGTGGGAAGGTTACACTTCTTAGAATGCCAGAGGAGGTGGAGGTTGCGGACCGTATTGTCCCTACCCTCTCTGAAGGGGATGAAACCGACCTGATCTTGGTGGATCAAGGAGGGGAGATATCGATTCAGTCTGGATGATAAGATTTTAGCATAGATTTTTATGTCTGCATTTAGCAGGGAAATCGGCCTGTAGTTAGGAATAAAGTCGGTGGATTTGTTAGGTTTAGGGATAACAGAGATGTGTGCTTGAAGGGATAGAGAGGGGAAGGAGATTCCGTTGTCGATGTCTAAAAAATGAGCAAGGAGGGGGGATGCCAAAATGTCAATAAATTTAGAGTAGTACGAGTGGCTAAAGCCATCTGGACCTGGGGCTTTCCCAGAAGGGAAAGAGCGAATAGCGGCCTGAACTTCTTTTAAGGTGATGGGGGAGTCTAAGTCGGATTTCTGGTCTGCGGAGAGGGTAGGGAGGTCAAGGGAAGATAGGTAGTCAGTGATAGCAGATTGAGATGGTGGAGTCGTGCTTTTGTGTAGATTATAGAGGTCCTCGTAATATGTTCTAAAGTTGTCGGCAATGTCAGACGAGGAATTCGAAGTTTTACCTTTAGGGTCTTTTATGGACATAATGTAACTTTTTGCAGATTTATTGCATAAGAGTCTCGCCAGAAGCCTGCCCTGCTTGTTTTCCCCCCTCGTAAAATCTTCTTTTTAGGAATAAGGCCCTACGATTAGCTTCTCTACCCAGGAGGAGATCTAGTTGTCTCTGTTTGTGCTGAATATGTTCGAGTAGGGAATGGGACTTTGGGTGTCTCTTATGCGAGTCTGATAGCTTTTCTAATTCCTCTAGTAGGTTTTTAAGAGCTAATGTGTTTTGTCTATCTCTATCCGCCTTGATGGCAATCAGGTCCCCTCTAATAACGCACTTGTGGGCTTCCCATATATTGAGGGGTGAAACCTCGGGGGTGGAGTTTAGGCTAAAGTATGTTATAATCTTGTCGTGTATACGTAGTCTAGTCATGGGGTCAGACAATAGGGATTCATCTAGTCTCCATGTGCGGTCGCATCTCTGAGATGTGGGCCAGTTTACTGAAATATTAATCATGGCGTGGTCGGACCATGTAATAGGATGTATATCTGTGGTTTGGACTAAGGCTAGACTGGTGACATCTATCATCAAGTAGTCTATGCGAGAGTAGCTTTGGTGGGGATAGGAGTAAAAGGTAAAGTCTTTTTCTTGTGGGTGGAATATTCTCCAAGCATCGTGTACTTTTAGTTTTGTCAGGGACGACTTAATGGATTTTAGAGTTTTCTGGGGTATGGAGGAGGAGCCAGATGAGCAATCTATACTGGGGTCGAGGGGGACATTAAAATCACCCCCTAGGACCAGTGTGCCCTTAGCGTGTTCGGATATTATATTACATGCCTGGGTAAAAAATCGTGCATGGTTGGAGTTAGGTGAGTATACGTTGGCAATGGTAATGACCTTATTGAAAAGTCGCCCAGTGATAACCACCAATCTGCCCTCCCTGTCCTTGTATATGTTAGTGGGGGTAAAGGGAATCTGTTTTCTAATCAAGATCCCCACCCCATTTTGTTTTGAGGTGTGGGAGGAGAAAAATGCCTGACCAAATCTTCTAAAAGAATGTATGGGCTCCCTGCCTTTTCGGAAGTGTGTCTCTTGTAGTAGGATGATATCGAATTTTAGTTTTTGGTAGTCCCTCATAGCCGTGGTCCTTTTTTGAGGAATGTTGAATCCCTTAACATTATGGGAGGAAATCTTAATAGATCTAGGGGTCCTATCCATGTCTAAGTGTGGTGGGGAAAGCTATGAATAATTGTGGAGGCGTGGAGAGTACAGGAACATGTTGAACTCGGGAGTGGAGGTGTATAATGTGTAGGTAAGTGCCCCTGAACAGTATAAAGTGGTGCTGTGTAGAATTACCATGATGTTGGGTAACCTTTGAGGGTATTTAATAATTGTATTAGAACTAATGGCATGTTCAAAATAATGAATATAACTCTAAGCTCAGTTGGGATAGTGGGCATGGAGAGGTAGGGACCGAGCATCAAACAATATCAATCTAAAAAAGTCTATGATGTATCAACGTCCCAAAGCATTTCCGGGGGTCCTGAGATATTGAGCAACCCTGGGAAGGTCTTTTGTTTCATGGGGCCAAAGTGAGTAAGTGGTAAGTTGAGGTGTTAGTTTGATGGTATTTGTAAAGTCGAACACAGTAAGGTGCCCTTGGGATCAGGGATCTGCAAGTGAGGAGGAGGGACCTGTCTTGCGCCTTTTAGGTGCTACTTTGGACCAGTTGAGCCTCTGTTCTCTAGAGTTTCCATCTTCAGGAGGAGGCACACGGAGAGGGTTATCTATGACTTTCTCGGATGGAGGTTCGAATGAGAGGTTAAGCTTTTTAGAGATGCTTTCTAGATCCGAGAAACTTTTATAGATGATCTGGCTTCCATTGTGGGAGATGAGACTGAATGGAAAGCCCCACCTGTATCTAATGTTATTGTCTTGAAGAGTTTTGGTAATGAAGCGGACCTCCCTTCTTCTTTGGACCGTTTGAGGGCACAGATCTTGGTATACTTGTAGAGAATGGTTATGGAATTGTATTGATCGTCTGGTCCTGGCAGCCTGCCAGATCTCCTCTCTGGTGGTGAATTTGAGGAATCTGAGGATTACATCTCTGGGAGGGGCAGGAGGTTTAGTGGGGGGTCTCAGGGCTCTGTGTACCCTCTCAATATCTTCGTCTTTGAGGGGAGGGGTATGAGGTAAGAGATAATGAAAGAATTCTGTGACATAAGTTTTGAGTTGGTCAGTAGAGATGTCTTCTGGAATTCCCCTCAGGCGAAGGTTATTCCTCCTTCCTCGATTTTCGAGGTCCTCGATATTATCAGACAGGGACTGAATCATAGAGTCATGTATAGAAAGTTGATGGGTATTAGTGCTGACCATGGTATTGAGTTGCTCCTGGCCTTCTTCAACATATTCTATTCTGGATCCCAAGTCATTGAGGTCTTTTTTAAGATCCTTTATTTCCTCTTTAATAAACTTCTTCAGGGATTCTATATCAGATTTTGAGGGGAGGCCCTCTATCTGGGACTGTATAGATTGAAGCGGGTCGTGTGGTGTGTTGTGGTCAGGGCCCACTGTGGGTTGGTCTGAGGATTTCGTGTTCTCTGTGGGCACAGGGTCGTGAGGGTGAAAGAATGATGAGACAGAGGGACCCAAGGGTTGTAGCTTTGTTAGTTTGTCAGGTGTATTACCCTCATGAACTGGGCCCTTCAAATAATAAATTTCTAATCAGCGCAGCAAAAAGCACTGCTGATTGGGTGCTTGAATGCCCCCTTATTCATAGAACAGTCTTTATATGCCTTATGTGCGGCCTGCAGAGGCTGTCCCCTCACTCTGGCTTTATCTAGAGATAAGTAGTCTGCTTGTGCGTTAATTCTGTGGCGGCTTGTAATATGTGGTATAGGGGGTATTGCTTGTTGTGTGCCCAGCAGTGCCACAGTGAGTATGCGGTAAGGCAGATGAGTGTAAATGTCGGGACTCACCACGTGGGAAGCAGGGGTCAGCCTCCGATAACGGGATCTCCCCCAGTGCAGCACCGGTCAGACGGGTCAGTTGTGCTATGGTGCTTTTCTTATTGCAAGTGTAGGTAGGTTTCTGAATGAGTGTTAGCCTGGCAGCCCACAGCAGTCAATAGGATCATGCAGGACAAGCAAGTTGGGCGGCAAGATGGCGGCCGCGGCTCCCGCTTCAGTGGTCTTGAGCGCTCTGCCCGGTGTTTCCTCTTTTAGCCCGGGTGGTGTATGGTCAACCGGAGCAGCTGGTACAGGGTTAGATTGAGGCTCGAGTGAGATAAGGCGACATAGATGCCAATTTGGTAGCTCAAAGGCCCCAACAGCTCCGGAGCTAATCTACAGCACGTCCATGCACCAGCACGGCGTAGCTCTGCCGGGTAGTTTAGGATTTTTTAGTGTTATTTTGGGGATTTGGTGGTTGTGGGGTTTTACTGTTAGAGGGGGGACTTGGTATTTTTTAAGGTAAAAGAGCTGTTTAACTTAGGGCAATGCCCTACAAAAGGCCCTTTTAAGGGCTATTGCTAATTTATTGTAGGCTAGGGGTTTTTTTTTTATTTTGGGTGGGCTTTTTTATTTTTATAGGGCTATTAGATTAGGTGCAATTCTTTTTTTATTTTGGATCATTTCGTTTATTTTTTGTAATTTAGTCTTTTTTAATTTTCTTAATTAGATACTTTGTAATTTTTATAGTAGTGTTAGGATTTTTTTTAATGTTTAGTTTTATTAAAATGGTAGTTAGTTTAATTTTAGTTTAAGAAATATATTAGTTTAATTGTTAGTTTAAACTTAGTTCTTTTAATTTGACAGGTAAGTTTTAATTTAAGATAGGGAAATTGTAATTGAAATATAAAGTTAGGGGGGCGTTAGTTTTAGGGGTTACTAGTTTATTGCGATGTGGGGGGCTTTCAGTTTAGGGGTTAATAGTATATTTTGTTGTGGGGGGCTTGCGGTTTAGGGGTTAATAGTTTTATTATAGTGGCGGCGGTGTAGGGCTTAATAACTTTAGTACAGTGGGGGCGATGTGGGCGGACGGCAGATTAGGGGTTAATATTTAAATTATATTTAAAAATCTGCAATGCGGAAGGATGGCGGTTTAGGGGTTCATTTTATTATAATGGTGGCGATGTCGGGGAGCGGTGGAATAGGGGTTAATACTTATTTCTTTCATGTAATTAGCAAGAGTCCATGAGCTAGTGACGTATGGGATATACATTCCTACCAGGAGGGGCAAAGTTTCCCAAACCTTAAAATGCCTATAAATACACCCCTCACCACACCCACAATTCAGTTTTACAAACTTTGCCTCCCATGGAGGTGGTGAAGTAAGTTTGTGCTAGATTCTACGTTGATATGCGCTTCGCAGCAGGCTGGAGCCCGGTTTTCCTCTCAGAGTGCAGTGAATGTCAGAGGGATGTGAAGAGAGTATTGCCTATTTGAATTCAATGGTCTCCTTCTATGGGATCTATTTCATAGGTTCTCTGTTATCGGTCGTAGCGATTCATCTCTTACCTCCCTTTTCAGATCGACTATATACTCTTATATACCATTAACTCTACTGATTCTCGTTTCAGTACTGGTTTGGCTATCTACTATATGTAGATGAGTGTCTTAGAGTAAGTAAGTCTTATTTTATTATGACACTCTAAGCTATGTTTGGGCACTTTCTATGTAAAGTTCTAAATATATGTCTTTAAACTTATATTTGCCTTGATTCAGGATAATCAGTATTCCTTTAAAATTCAGACTGTCAGTTTCATTATTTGGGATAATGCATTTTAATTCAATTTATTTTTCTTTACCTTGAAAATTTTCAATTGATCATTTTTCCCTGTGTGCTGTTAGGCTCGCGGGGGCAGAAAATGTTTCTTTTTATTGCGTCATTCTTGGCGCTGACTTTTTTGGCGCAAAAATTTCTTCATTTCCGGCGCCGTAGTTGACGCCGGAAGTTGTATTCTGTTAATACGTCATTTTTGACGCATGTGTATTCAGACATTTTTTTGCGCCAAAAAATGTGGGCGTCGGTTCTGGCGTCAGAGGATGTGGCGTCATACTTGGCGCCAAATATATGGGCGTTGTATTTAGCGCCAATAATGTGGGCGTCATATTTGGCACCAAAAAATGTGGGCGTATTTTTTTGTTTCACTTTCTTTCCTCACATTATTTAAACCTCACTTTTTTATTGCTTCTGGTTTCTAGAAGCTTATTATTTTGCATTCTTTTCCCATTCCTGAAACTGTCATTTAAGGAATTTGATAATTTTGCTTTAAATATTGTTCTTTTCTATTACATATTGCAAGATTTCACTGTTCCTGTTTCAAAACAATCTAAGAGGATTCCTGATGACTGAGTTCAGTCCTACCAAAGCTAAGTTCATATATTTTTAATGTTATGAATGTTTATCTTTAGCTATGGTTTGTAATAAGTTATCTTGATAAACTTTTACATGCAGAATCCATTAGTATTTATGCTTTATATATTGCCATTCTTTTTACATCTTATGTACAAGAAATATTTAGAAGATTTATAAGAAATATTTTTCTGATTCTATTTTAAAGGCTTTGTCTGACATCGTGCCTTCTAATAAAATTTTTAGGTCTTTTTCAAACTTCTTTTTTAATGATTGAAGTTTCAAATGACCAACAACATACTGATTTATCGTTCTCTGATGATGTTTTTTCTCATTTAGAATTTTCTTCATCAGATATTGACACTAACAAATCTACTTTTTTATTTTATTTTTTTATTAAAGTACATTTGTTCTTTGTTGAAAAGGTGTTGATTATTTTGGATATTAAGGTAGCTAGTTCTTTTTCAAGACTAGATAACACTATTTCTGCTTATTTATTCTTCTGAGTTTTCAGAGGTTTTTTTCCAATTCCTCATACTAGGGAATGGAATAGGCTGAGAATTTTCTTTTATTCCTTCTTCAAAGGTTTTAAACTATATTCTTTGCCGGCAATTAAATTCAATTTGGAGGGTTCTCCAATTTATTGGGGCTATCTCTACTCCTACTAATTATGCTATTGTTTCTATAGCAAAATAGTATTTATTTTCCTTTAGATGGTTGTATCTTATTTATGGAAAATTATTTAGTTTCAGGTACTTTTCTTGGACCTGTGGTTTATTTGCATGTTGCAATTGCTTCATTTTTTCTGTTTACTTTAAGATCAAGTATCAGATTATGATTTATTTTAGCATTGTTAAAGGGACAAAATTTACTAGACTAGGTGCTGTTGCATTTGCCTTGTTGTTTTGCATTTATTGATTATGCAAGTCCACTGTATTGACTGGTCCTTTAACTGGACTATTATGCTAATAATTTCATTTGTGTCTTCATTTTATTGAATATTTTCGCAAATGAGGTTTAATCTATGTCTTTTGCTGTTTTAGCTAGAAGAATTTTGTGATTTCTAAAAATCCATATTTCTTTTGTTCTAAGATAATCAATTATTTGTTTTATAATTGGATTCAATTCTTAACTGTTTCTCTGGGCTTCAAGATTGAGTTCTAAGACTAAAACTTTAAGCTTATTCTAGTTTTGTTGTTCTTATTAAGGAACGAATTCCTGAATTCTTTCCCAAGTAACATGTTTTTAATTGGAAATTTTTCAGTTCGAAATCAGCTCCCTAAAATTGCGTTGTACGTGCCGTATTCCAGCTTTGCTGGCAAGGGGCAGGTTAAGACTTTTTTGAAATTTATTTGGTTCTATTCGGTCCAGATTTCTTTGATTTTATTCCAGTAAGGCTAACACTTTAAGTGTGTTTCGGTCCTATATATTTTGGGTAGTGTTGAAGCATGGCTGATCACCCGTGGGGTTCAAGCGCTGCTCAGACCTGGAATCTTCTGGGGTATTTCTTCCAGTTCCATTTTTAGGAACTGGGTTTTGGAGTTTTATTCAAACTATTCTGCCTTTTTTTGGTCAGTGATAGCATTATTTGTTTTCATTAGATACAATAAATGCATATTTTCATTTTTCTGTTTTCATTCAGATTATTTTCTGAGGATGCGGAATCTCATATAATTCACTTTGTTCTTCCAGGACATAGTTAGAGGATCTTTTTTTCAAAAGCTCTTGATTCCTCACACAAGGGTCACCTTTTTTAGGTTTCCAGATAGTTTGTGTCACTGTCTTTGTCTCTATCAGACAAGGGACAATTTTATTGTGTTCCGTCTGTCGGTACCTTTAGTCTCTATTATTTCCTTCAGTTGCTATATATGCATAGAAGTTTTAGGTCTTATGGCCACAGCATTGGATTCAATTCCCTTTGCTCATTTTCAATAGAAAGAACCTTTCCAGTCTTTTATGCTGAATTATGGTGCAGGGTTTCTAGGATTTCGCATTTTAAATCTTCGAATCCTAATATTTATCTCTCTTGATTTGGTGGTTAAGATCACCATCATTTAGTTCTACAGGTCTCTTCGTTTCTTTCAACCTGGACCATGATGTAATGACGAGCTAGGTTGTGGGTCACAACTGCAGAGATTGATAGTGTTTGCCTCTAATATAGATACTATGATTCTATTACAAAGTATCTTTAATTCAGGCTAAGTGGTTACTATGTTTTTCTTTTCACCTGAACAGTATTTCTGAGTCAGGTTAAAGTGATTTATATATAGACTGTGGGATCGTCATTTATTGGCTGGTAATCCCAATACACAGATAGACTCTTTTGTGAGCTTAGAGATACTTGGCAAGCTGATAGAGTTTGTGGCTGGTTGGCTAATACCAGTAATCTACTTGGAGAACTGTATAGGACCAAAGATTGATAGGCAGTACCGGCCTGATCCTGCACGCTGAGAGAAGTTGTGAGAGGTGAGCGGCTGCAGCGTCTGTGTTCTGCTGTGTGCAGAGGAGCGCTGTGAGCTGGGAGGCGGCAGCGTCTGTGATCAGCTGAATGCGAAGGCGCGGTTGCGCTGACAGGCAGTTGGCGTGTGAGTCATGCTGAGTGGTTGAGACAAGCCTGTAACGGATCTTGGGGGAATTCTTGGTGCAGGAATATTGCTCCGGAGAGGTAGCTTCTATGAAACCTGTTTGTAAAGATGTGTACTTGGAATTCGGTATGACCGCAATGCGGTTTAGCAAAGACCTTTGTAAATTGGCAGTGTCTGATATTCCTACGGGTCAGGAACAGA
This sequence comes from Bombina bombina, assembly GCF_027579735.1. Taxonomy (NCBI): domain Eukaryota; kingdom Metazoa; phylum Chordata; class Amphibia; order Anura; family Bombinatoridae; genus Bombina; species Bombina bombina. The sequence continues at coordinate 1,119,541,414 of NC_069502.1, read as the reverse complement.
TGGGTCTTTTCCAACAAAGGTAGAACTAGGAATGAAGATAACGGATAGTAATCCTGCTTGATAGAAGTTAGAAGCTGTGCCAAACTTCTAGTAGGAAAGGCTTTTAAGTAGATAATCTTCCTTTAGTGCATAGGAAAATGCAGAGGCTGCGAGTATAGCTGCTAGAACCTGTCTGAACAAACAATACTGAAGCAAGATAGAGGGCGTGTCCAGGGTTTAAATAACCTCCCTAGGTGAGCGCAGGTAAAATTTAAAGGGGCAGAGAAAAATAAGTTTGATTCATGACATATCCCCCTCCTCAAGGTAGCTGCCCTGCAGCTACAAACCTCGGACGATCAGGATTCCTCCTGTGAAACATGGAAACCAATCTGGGAGCATGAACATTCGTGGAGGGCTCCCAGGAATCGTCTTCGTCAGCGAACCCTTTCCAGTGGATCAGATACTGGAGAACTCCATGGTAGATGCGGGAGTCTAATATAGATTCAATTTCGTATTCTTCTTCTGAGTCAAGTGTGATCTCCTGAGGAGAGGTGATGCTGGCCGGTCTTATTTCATGATAAGGCTTTAACAGGGAGACGTGGAACGTGGGATGTAGCCTGGAATTGGGGGGCAATTCCAAGGTAACAGCATTCTGATTTACTATCTTCATAATAGGATAGGGACCAATGAAAGCTGCATTAAATTTCTTGCTTGGGGTTTTGAGTTTAATGTTCTTGGTTGAGAGCCAAACTAAATCTCCGATCTTGTAATCAGGTGGCTTGCGACGCCGGAGGTTATAATAGTGAGTTTGGTGGATTTGTGCTTCATGTATCTGATTTTTTAGTTCTACAAAAAGATCCTGGAGGTTCTTAGTGAGATCATCTAAATTGGGACAACTTGAATTGGTTTGTGGATGAAGCTGGAAAGTTGGATGATATGCATAGTTTGCAAAGAATGGTGTCTTACGTGTAGTAGAACTTGTGGAATTGTTGTAGGCATATTCTGCCATCGCGAGGGTGTTTACCCACTGATCTTGGTGGTTGGAACAGTAGGAACGTATATACTGTTCGAGCCATTGGTTTATTCTCTCCGTTTGGCCATTCAATTGTGGGTGGAAGGAGGAGGAAAAACGGAGTTCGACTTGCATGCAGTCACATAAACATTTCCAGAAACGAGAGCTGAATTGGGAACCTCTATCTGTCACTATAGCTTGTGGAAGTCCATGTAACTTTACGATATTATTTAGGAATAACATGGCTAGTTCAGAAGAGGTGGGAAGCTTGTGGAATGGTAAAAAATGAGCCATCTTTGTTAGATGATCAACCACCACAAGTATGGTATTGTAACCGTTTGACTTGGGAAGTTCTACAATAAAGTCCATACCTATGGTTTGCCAGGGCCTGTCGGGTATTTGTAATGGTAAGAGTAGTCCGAAAGGAGGTTTCCTTTCAGTTTTGGAAGTGGTACAGACATGACAACTTTTAACGTATTTTTCCACATCTGATCTGATAGTAGGCCACCAGTAAGTACGTGTAAGAAGATCTAAGGTCTTATTGATTCCTGGATGTCCTGCCAATGGAGAATCATGATGTTCTTTTAATAAGTTGTCACGTAGGAGAAGAGGAACGTAGATTTGTCCATGGTGGTAATAGAGAACATCAGGTCCTGAGACAAGGTCTAAACTAGATGAGGAACTGTCTTCCTTTTGGAGACTTTTGAGGATTTCAGGATAGGTTGGTGATAAAGCTATGATTTGATCTATAGGTATGATAGTCCTAGGAGCATTGAAGGATGGTGGTTTAGAATCCTTCCTGGAGAGAGCATCTGCTTTCCCATTCTTACTTCCCGGCCTGTAAGTAATATGGAAATCGAACCTAGAAAGGAACAAACTCCATCTTAGCTGTCGGGAGGATAAGGTACGGTTAGTGAGGAGGTATTCCAAATTCTTGTGGTCTGTAAAGATTAAAATGGGATGTTTAGTGCCTTCCAGAAGATGTCGCCAGTGCTCCAAGGAAACTTTAATGACCAACAACTCCTTTTCACCAACAGGATAGTTAAATTCAGCTGGGGTCATAACTCTGGAGAAGTAAGCCACTGGGTGGAGAGGATCTTCGGGTGTTTTCCGTTGAGAAAGAATAGAGCCAAGTGCATAATCGGAAGCGTCAACTTCAAGTATGTAGTAGGAATCTGGATCTGGGAATTTTAGAATGGGAGCTTTTGTAAAAGCATTCTTAAGATGGTTAAAAACGGTCTGAGTTTGTTCTGTCCAAAGAAACGGAGTGTTAGTCCCAGTGAGAGTGGTTAAAGGTTTTGTCAAAGCTGAATAATTCCTGATGAACTTCCTATAGTAATTTGAGAACCCCAGGAATCTCTGTAGGTCTTTCCTGGAAGTGGGTACAGGCCAATTTTTAATAGTATCAACTTTGGAGTCATCCATCTGGATCCCAGCCGGTGAAATGGTGTAACCTAGGAAGGTGATATCAGAGGTATGAAATATGCATTTTTCCAACTTAGCAAAGAGACGGTGCTGTCTGAGCCGTGAGAGTACCCATCGAACATGTTTCTTGTGTTCTGTCATGTCAGTAGAGTATATTAAAATATTGTCTAAGTATACAACGACACAAATGTCGAGGAGATCACGGAATACATCGTTGATCAGATATTGGAACGTTGCAGGGGCGTTGCAAAGCCCGAACGGCATCACCTTATACTCATAGAGTCCGTATCTTGTTCTGAAGGCGGTGAGCCATTCATCCCCTTTCCTGATCCTGACGAGGTTATACGCTCCACGTAGATCTAATTTGGTGTATATGGTTGCCTTGCTGAGACGTTCGATGAGCTCGGGAATTAAGGGTAATGGGTATCGGTTCTTCACGGTGCACTTGTTAAGCTATCTATAATCAATTATGGGGCAAAGAGAGTGATCTTTGCTCCTAACGAAAAATATGCCAGCCCCGGCTGGAGAGGTGGAAGGTTGTATGAATCCTTTCCTTAGATTTTCAGATAGATAGTTTTTTAAGTGGTCTAATTCGGGTTGGGATAATGGATAAATATGTCCGTACAGAATGGTAGCACCAGGTAATAGTTCAATAGGACAGTCGTAAGGACGGTGTGGTGGGAGAGTTTCTGCTTCCTTTTCACTGAAAACATCATGGAATTCATAGTAGTCTTCCGGAAGGGTATTGGGTGAGAGAGTGCATATGAGAGAGTGTACAAAACATGTGTCCTTACAGAAATCTGACTGGAATTCCACTTCTAACCGGTCCCAATGAATGGTGGGTTGGTGTGTCTGTAACCATTGCAACCCAAGTACCACTGGGAACATAGGGGAAGAGATAACATCAAAGGAAATTGATAGGAATGGTTTGGTGAGTAATGGGACCGGAACTGAAGGTATTACCATCAATGACTCGAATAGAGACGGGGGTTGCTTTCAATACAGTGGGTATTTTATTTACAGTGAGAAAACCAGAATCAATATATGATGAGTGAGCCCCGGAGTCGATGATTGCCTCACTGGGTACCTGGCGATGATCCCACTGTAAGGTAAGAGATAGAGAACAGTAAGCTACATCTTTGATGTTAGTTGTTAGACATGTAGTTACTCTCAAGGACTTACTTCTTTTTTGTCTTTGGAGGATGGGACATTCCTTCACAGAGTGAGCTGAGTTAGCACAATACATGCATAAATTGTTCATGCGTCTGCGGTTCCTTTCTTCAGGCTGGAGTGGACCTTTTGTGAACCCGAGGTCCATAGGTTCAGAGGTTTGAGTGACGGTGGGTTTATGATAGGAGGCAAACGGTCTAGTAGTGGTATCAAAACCCTGTCTTTCCATTTTCCGTTCTCTTATCCTTCTATCAATTTGGATGCTGAGTGTGATTAACCCCTCTAAGGTTTTGGGAAGCTCTGTACGAGCAAGTTCATCCTTTACAGCATCATTTAGACCCAGGCGGTACTGGTTCCGGAGAGCAATATCACTCCACTCTGTATCTTTACTGTATTGTTTAAATTCACTTAAGTACTCCTCAACTTGCTTCTTCCCTTGTTTGAGGGATCTCATTTTTGTCTCAGCTGAGAGTTGGGTGTTGATGTCTTGATAAAGAATAGCCATCTCCTTAAAGAAGTCTTCCAGGGAAGTGAGGATGGGATGGTCTTGCTCAAAAAAGGAATCTGCCCACTTGCGTGGTTCCCCTCTCAGGAATTATATGACTGTTAAAACCTTGATGCATTCAGTTGAGTAGGTTTTAGGTTTTAAGTTAAAAAGCAGGTTGCAGGAATTCTTGAATTGAGAGAACATAGCCCTGTCCCCATGGAATTTTTCAGGCAAAGAAACTTGGGGTTCAGGGGGAATATCGGCTGTTGAGGGTTTGCCCAGGGAATCTCTGATTAAATTAGTGAGAGTCACATTCTGAACCTGTAGTTCCCTGAGTGCTTGACTGAGTTGATCAACCCTCTGAGAGAGTGTATAGACAAATTGGGGTAGCTCTGCTGGATCCATATGTTGGCTTCAGTATTCTGTAATGAAGAGCTAGGTTGTGGGTCACAACTGCAGAGATTGATAGTGTTTGCCTCTAATATAGATACTATGATTGTATTACAAAGTATCTTTAATTCAGGCTAAGTGGTTACTATGTTTTTCTTTTCACCTGAACAGGAGAGGTAGCTTCTATGAAACCTGTTTGTAAAGATGTGTACTTGGAATTCGGTATGACCGCAATGCGGTTTAGCAAAGACCTTTGTAAATTGGCAGTGTCTGATATTCCTACGGGTCAGGAACAGATGGGTCTTTTCCAACAAAGGTAGAACTAGGAATGAAGATAACGTATAGTAATCCTGCTTGATAGAAGTTAGAAGCTGTGCCAAACTTCTAGTAGGAAAGGCTTTTAAGTAGATAATCTTCCTTTAGTGCATAGGAAAATGCAGAGGCTGCGAGTATAGCTGCTAGAACCTGTCTGAACAAACAATACTGAAGCAAGGTAGAGGGCATGTCCAGGGTTTAAATAACCTCCCTAGGTGAGCGCAGGTAAAATTTAAAGGGGCAGAGAAAAATAAGTTTGATTCATGACACATGATCTCTACAGATGTGAGTCTTTTTGGTTGGGAGGCTGTCTGAGGATCTCTGCCAGCACAAGGGGTTTGGAAATCTCAGGAGGCGAGATTACCATTTGATATTTTAGAACTCCGTGTTTTCTCAGAGTTTTTCAGTTAGTTTCTTTTTGAAGAAGAGACGTTTATTGTTTTCAGACAATATCACAACTATGGTGTATGTCAATCATCAGGGTAGGACTATCAGTCCTTAGGCTGTGACAGAAGTGTCTCGGATATTAGCTTGGGCTAAATCCAGCTCCTATCTAAATTCTGTGTTTTTTTCCCCAGGTATAGATATTTGGGAAGCGGATTATCTCTGTTAATCAAGCTTTACTTCCGGGAGAATGGTCTCTCTTACCCAGATATGTTTTTCAATTTTTCAGATGTGAGCATTTCTAGAAATAGATCTGTTGGCATCTCATCTGAATAAAGAACTTCCCAGGGGCCTATTCAGGTCCGGGGATCTTCAGGCGGAAGTAGTGTATGCATTGACATTTCTTTGGAATTATCTTTTTGCCTATTTCTTTCCGCCTCTAGTTCTTCCAAAGTGATTTCCAAAATTCTTATGGAGTATTTGTTTGTTATGCTGGTGGCTCCAGCATGGCCTCTCAGGTTTTGGTATGCGGATCTCATTTGGATGGCCAGTTGCCAACCTTGGACACTTCCGTTTAAACCAGACCTTCCTTCTCAAGGCCCATTTTTTCCATCAGGATCTCAAATCATTACATTTGAAAGTATGGAGATTGAACGCTTGGTTTTTAGTCATAGAGGTTTTTCTGACTCATTGATTAATACTATGTTTCAGGCTCGTAAATCTGTTTCTAGAAAGATTTATTATTGAGTCTGGAAGACCTACTTTTCTTGGCATTCTTTTAAAATTCATATAATTTTTTTATTTTTTCAGGTTGGTTTGGATAAGGTTTTGTCTTCAGTTCTTTGTTAGGACAAATCTCTACTCTTTCTGTTCTTTTTTCACAGAAAGATTGCTAATCATCCTGATATTCATTGTTTTGTACAGGCTTTGGTCCATATCAAGCCTGTCATTAATTCAATCTCTCCTCTTTGGAGTCTCAATTTGGTGCTGAGGGCTTTACAGGCTCCTCCGTTTGAAACTATGCATTTTCTGAACATTAATTACTTTCTTGGGAAAGTATTGTTCCTTTTGGTCATTTCTTCTGCTAGAAGAGTTTTTGAGTTATCTGCTCTTTTTTGTGAATATCCTTTTCTGATTTTTCATCAGGATAAGGCAGTGTTACTTCCTGATATTCATCATTTTGTTCAGGTTTTGTTTTCGTATCAAACCTGTCATTAAGCCAATTTCTCCTCCTTGGAGTCTTAATTGGGTTCTGAAAGTTTTTCAGGCTCTTCTATTTGAGCATATGCTTGCTCTGGACATTAATTACTTTCATGGAAAGTATTGTTCTTTTTGGACATCTCTTCAGCTAGAACAGTTTTTTAATTATCTGTTCTTTCTTGTGAATCTCTTTTTTCTGATTTTTTTTTCATCAGGATAAGGTGGTTTTTGCTGTCCTCATTTCAATTCTTACCTAAAGTTGTAAATTCTAACAAACATTAGGGAGGAATTATTGTTTTCCTAAGACTTCTTTGGTGAGATTCTTACTTTCTTTGGATATGGTAAGAGTTTTTGAAATTCTATGTTGAAGCTATTCAGATTTCAGATAGACTTCTAGTCTATTTTTTATCTTTTCTGGTTTTAGGAAGGTCAAAAGCTTCTGCCATTTATTTGGCATCTTGCTTAAACTTTTGATTCATCATGCTTATTTGGAGTCGGGTGGATTCCCGCCTCGGAGGATTACGGCTCATTCTACTAGGTAAGTTTCTACTTCCTGGGCTTTTTAAGAATGAAGCTTCTGTTGATCAGATTTGCAAAGCAATGACTTGGTCTTCTTTGCATACTTTTACTATGTTCTACCATTTTGATGTTTTCTCTTCTTTAGAAGCAGTTTTGATAGAATGGTACTTCAGGCAGCTGTCTCAGTTTGATTCTTCTGCTTATAATTTCAGTTTTTTTCATTATAAAAATTGAAACTTTTTTGATTTGGGTAGTGGATAAATTTTTCAGCGGAATTGGCTGTCTTTATTTTATCCCTCCCTCTCTAGTGACTCTTGCGTGGAAGTTCCACATCTTGGGTATTTATTATCCCATACGTCACTAGCTCATGGACTCTTGCTAATTACATGAAAGAAAACATAATTTATGTAAGAACTTACCTGATAAATTAATTTCTTTCATATTTGCAAGAGTCCATGAGGCCCACCCTTTTTTGTGGTGGTTATGATTTTTTTGTATAAAACACAATTATTCCAATTCCTTATTTTTTTGATGCTTTCGCTCCTTTCTTATCACCCCACTTCTTGGCTATTCGTTAAATTGAATTGTGGGTGTGGTGAGGGGTGTATTTATAGGCATTTTAAGGTTTGGGAAACTTTGCCCCTCCTGGTAGGAATGTATATCCCATACGTCACTAGCTCATGGACTCTTGCTAATATGAAAGAAATGAATTTATCAGGTAAGTTCTTACATAAATTATGTTTTTTAGTGGTGGTGATCTCGGGAGTGGCAGATTAGGGGTTAATAAGTTTAATATAGTATTTGCAATGCGGGAGGGCCTCGGTTTAGGGGGTCAATAAGTAGTTTATGGGTGTTAAGTGCACTTTGTAGCAGTTTAGTTATGAGTTTTATGTTAGCTTTGTAGCGTAAAACTTATAACTTCTGCTCTCAGGTGACGGTACGGATCTTGTCGGTATAGGCTGCAATGCTAGCTTTTTAGCCTACCGCAAAACTCGTAATGGCAGTGCTATGGAAGTCCCATGAAAAAACATTATTTTTACGTGTGCAGGACTGACGTTGCGGTACAGGCTAAAAGGCTAAATAGGTGTTAAAAAGTTGTTTGCGTTGTTGGGGTTTGGCGGATTAGGGGTTAATAGATTTATTATGATTATTGCGTTGTGTGGGTTTGGCTCATTAGGGATTAATTGTTATATAAGGTTTATTGTGTTGTGGGTTAATGGCGGATTAGGGGTCAATACATTTATTAGGTTTATTGTGATGTAGGTTGGCGTATTTAGGGGTTAATACATTTATTATTAGTTCCGATATGGGGGGTGATGGCAGATATGGGGTTTTGACGTGTCGGGTTTATTTTTGGAATGCGTGTTAGACTTTTACGGGAGATTTAACTTTTTTTTTTCTTAGGTGCCGGCAGTTTCTAACGTTCCGTAAGACACTGGCGACTCCAGAAATTTGTATTTACGCATATTTCTGGACATTACTGTTTTATCTGACTTACGACACCATATATGTGATTCCCCGATGTGCGAGGGGAAATTACGGGCGACGCAGGTTTCAGCAGTTACGTTGAAGCCTGCGCCGCATGTAATCTCGCCCTACGTGTGTGTATGTAATATTTTAATTTTAGACAACACTGAGGATTTGAATTAAAAACTTATTTTGGGTGGATTTTACCTGATCATGAAAATATTTTTTTCCCATAAAATCATTTTTTATTTTTTTTTTAAAGCAATTCTACTTAAAAACCTAAGATTCCTCTTAAAGGGACAGTCTAGGCCAAAATAAACTTTCATGATTCAGATAGAGCATATAATTTTAAACAATTTTCCAATTTACTTTTATCACCAATTTTGCTTTGTTCTCTTGGTATTCTTAGTTGAAAGCTTAACCTAGGAGGTTCATATGCTAATTTCTTAGACCTTGAAGCCCACCTCTTTCAGATTGCATTCTAACAGTTTTTCACCACTAGAGGGTGTTAGTTCACGCATTTCATATAGATAACACTGTGCTCGTGCACGAGAAATTATCTGGGAGCAGGCACTGATTGGCTAGACTGCAAGTCTGTCAAAAGCACTGAAAAAAGGGTCAGTTTGCAGAGGCTTAGATACAAGATAATCACAGAGGTTAAAAGTATATTATTATAAAAGTATATAAAAGTATATTATGTGTTAGTTATGCAAAACTGGGAAATGGGTAATAAAGGGATTATCTTTTAAAACAATACAAATTCTGGTGTAGACTGTCCCTTTAAATATCTTCCTATCCAGTTGTAAATTTTATCCTTTTTTATTCTGGGTTTGCCTCTAAGGAAAAAATAACTTCCTGGGTTTTGACAATAAATAAGAAATATTAATTACCCACATATTAATAAATAAAACAACTCCATCTATCGAGTTTAAAATATGTGCCCAATATGACCCCTCAAGGGCAGTTCCATCAAATGTGGAAGAGTGAGCCACTCCCCTGAACGTTTAAGAACGTTGTCTTTTTTAGTAGTATTTGAGTCAGGAAATATCTACAGTGCTAAAGGATGTTATGAAAGATGGCTTTTTATTTCCCCAGTGGCACTATAAATCTCATCAGATTCCCATTGATTGGTAAAGTGGTTTTCTTGTGTATTCAAAATAATAATAATAATTTGAGTGGTTTAAGAGCATAACAAATCAAAATGGCTTTGTTTGCGTGGTTGTCAAAGACGAAGTTGACACCAGTGAAACTATTTTTCCTGAAAATCCCATTACTAAGCTCAGTTTTAGACTTAAAACATTGTTTTATAAGAACACTAGTTTCATTGAAGTAATCAGAAAATGTGTAACAGAAACACATTTAGAATTAGGAAAGCACTTGTTACTTTCCAAAACTGGGTTTAGAAGATTTGTTGGTGAATTAGTAGGTATTGAAATATATGGCATTATCTGTATTGTCTTATCTCGCATATAATAGGGATAGCATGAATGGAGAATTGGCTGTGTTTGGGAGGTATCCAATACAAGCTGCCTTGATGTCATAACTGGAAAACATTCTTCTCCAGTCCAATACAAACTTTGTTAGATTCTTATAATTAAAGACTTGTAGACCAACTTTAAATTTAGATAGATGTATTGAAAAGTTAGATATTATGAGGCAATTCCAGTCCCCTCTCAAAGTGACTAATGTTCAGCTAGATGTATAGGGAAGAAATGCAGCCCCTGGAAAACATAACATTCCAGGTAGAATTTTCATCTTGACTGCACCTCAAACACATGATAGTGGCTTTGCCTGCCATGAAGATAAGTTTAGTTTGATCACGTTAAAGAGACATAAAAGCTCAAAAAGAAAATGCTCTGATTAGATGCAGATTTAAAGAGATAGAAAGGTCAAAATTAAAATGTGTTTGGGTGCACATACTTCCATTAGCAAAAATTAGGGATGTGCATTCATTTTATGTCAATTCATAACGAAAATACGCATATTTGTTTTGATTTAATGAAACGGATATCCGAATGAATGCACTAATTTAAAGAATAACAAATATAATTTATTCGTTACTCTTTAAATTAGGTGTATTACTTACTAGTGCGCTGGGGAGCCGCACTAATCGTTTTCTTCTTCATAGATTACAGGGCTGCGCTAATGCAACTATTAGTGTGGCTCCCCAGCGTGCTACAGGTACGAGCTGGATGCCAAAGGAGGCATGCAACGATTGGATGAATTGGGCCTCCAACCTGAGCAGTATTACCAATTACTCCAGACCCAGTAATCTTAACGTGAATGGGCGCATTCACTAAATATAGTGCATATCTATATTTATATCAAAGTTGACACAACTTCTGGTATAATGCTTAATAGCTCCAACTGAAATTACTAGATGATATTATTAAAACTCACAAGTGAAAAATTACCACTAAGTGTTGATACAGCACAATACAGATGTAGTTTAATTAATATTTATAAACTCACAATTTATTCAATCACAAGTTCAAAGCTATTAAGAAGTGTTGACACAGCACACCGCCCAAGTGTGTTCATTAATATCTATAAAAATTCTTAGAATGCTGATTCTGTCTTATTGTACATAAATATAATTGGCAACCTATAAATAAGACACAACAGTCTTCCTTGCTGACAATCACAATTATTGAATGCCAACTCGTACATTAAATATTAGCAGTAGATATCTGCCATATACACACAAAGGTATCATTATAAGATAAGTGTCATTATAAAACGTATCCTACTTATACATATACTGTATTCACTTCGGCAGCAGCCAGAATATTTAAACACCTGTGCCTCTTTGTGATTAGATGCACTAGTAGACACTACCTAAATAAAAGGGCAAGAGTACAATCCGCTCATTTTCAACTTGACTATAAGAAACAAATACCCATATTACCCACACTATACATGTGGATGTTTATTATGCATGCCCTTACATAACAAGGATTTATATAAATCACAATAATCCTTTATTCGAGTTTCTATGTGTTTTTAAATTGCACACATTCACACAGTGATTTTTTTATTTTTTTATTATTTATTTAGTTTGTTTCCAAAAAAGGTGTCTCAAGGTAAATTTACATAGTACAGATTTATGTAAATAAAATGAAAACAATGTTCAAGAGTAACCAACAACACATAATATTCTAATATACCAGTCTTTGATATACCTTCATGATTTGAACAAGAAAAAAACAAAAAAAAAGAAAAGTAAAAGTAAGATGAATTACCAAATTGCATATGCATCTATTGTTGGAATTTTCTTTTATTTTCCCCTCTCTCCCCCCCCCCTCCCCACGAAGAAAAAAAAGAAAAAAGAAAAAAAAAAAACAAAAAAAAAAACATTTTTCTCAGATATCTACAATAGGCTAGTGCCAGAGTCCAAGTAATACCAGTTCTGTATTTCTAAATGGGTAGATTATATATTCAATTTCAGATAGTGATAGATTTTGGATAAAGATTGACCATTTTTTTAAAAATTTAATGACATCATTTTCATCGTTAAGATTAGTGTCAATCTGTTCCAGAATACATTGTTTCTTGAGACAATTTTTTACCTCCTGGATACTGGGGGTTGCTCTACATTTCCACTTTTTTAAAATCAAATATCGCACAGCCAAGATAACTAGGTTGATCATTTTAATATTTGCCGATTGGCCTTCTGCATACTTTTGGAGAAATACAATATCTAATGGTAGTAGAGTTGATGGGGAGATCCCCATTGTGCCAAGCCAAAATTGTATTTTCATCCAAAACTGTTGGATAATTGGACAATCCCAGAACATATGCATGAGATTAGCCGCAGGGAGCGAACATCTGGGACAGCAGTTGAAATCTAGGCTTCTGCATCTGAAACCTTTCTCAGGAGTAAAAAAGGTAATGCGTAAAAGTTTTAAATGAGATTCTCTCCAGGAGGATGAAAGAGTAATTCGTGAAACCTCAGTGATTGAGAGTTCAACTATATTACTTTCTTCCAAATTTTGTTGCAAGATTGCCCCCCATTTGGTAGTGATGTTTTCCATGTCAGAAACACGTTTTAAGGAACTTAAATCAGAATAAATAGGGGAAATTGCCGTAAGACCATTTTTAGCTAATGTTAACCATTTCTCCATGGGTCCCATTGTCCAGTTCCAACCGAATTCGTCGACAAGACTCATAGCATAATGTCTTGCTTGTAGGTATGCAAAGAATTCTTTATGGGAGAGACTAAATTCCTCTCTCAAAGAGCAAAAAGACTTTATACATTTTCTGTCTAGGTCTAGTAATTGAGAAACTTTATTTAGACCCGAAGCTTTCCACTTCTGAAATTGAGATGTCTGAATTCCTGCTTGAAAAAAGGGATTACCAGTTAGAGGGATAAATTTGGATACTTTATGCTTTGTTTTGAGGAGTTTGCATACTTTCCACCAGGCCTGTAATGGAGTAAATATGGTTTTCAGGTTTTTAAGTTCTCTGGGGAGAGAGGAAGCAGTGCAATGGATGATTGCAGAGGGATCAAAAGGGTTTGTTATATTTTTCTCAAGTTCATTGTTGGTAACATAATCCTTCTCAAATATCCAGTCCATAATTAGGCGAGCCAAAAAGGCGTAATTGTATATTTTAATGTCTGGCAAAGCCAGTCCTGCATATTTTCTGGGGAGAGAAAGTTTAGGTAAGGAAATTCTAGGTTTCTTGTTTTGCCAAATAAATTTCCTCAACACCATATTATGAAGGAGAATATCTTTTCCCTTGAGAATCACAGGGATATTTTGTAGGACATATAATAGTTTTGGGAGGCAAATCATTTTATAAAGAGCAATTCGTCCCGAAAGAGAAAGGGGAACACCTTGCCATTTTTTTAAGTCCTCCTTAATTTTCTTCAGTACTGGGAGAATGTTAAGATTATACCATTCGTCTGGGTTGGAGGATACTGTGATGCCTAGATAAGTAAAGGAATCATCCACTATCTTAAATGGCATATCCAGGGGGGGATCCTTGGGTTGTTTAATCCATATGAGTTCAGATTTTGTGGTATTTACTTTATAACCTGAAAAGGAACTAAATTTTTTAATAAGTGAAATTAATTTCGGGATATTGTTACGGGTATCAGAGATATAAATTAAGATATCATCCGCATATAGTGCAATTTTCATCTCTTTCTTACCGATCTTAATACCATTAAGGTGTTGTCTAACATATATGGCCAGCGGTTCGATGGAAATGTCGAAGAGAAGAGGAGAAAGGGGGCACCCCTGACGCGTTCCTCTTTGAAGAAAAATGTTAGGAGAGAGTTTGCCATTAAAGGGACATTATACACTCATTTTTTCTTTGCATAAATGTTTTGTAGATAATCTATTTATATAGCCCATAAAGTTTTTTTTTTTAATTAATGTATAGTTTTGCTTATTTTTAAATAACATTGCTCTGATTTTCAGACTCCTAACCAAGCCCCAAAGTTTTATGTGAATACGCTCGACTACCTACTCCAGCTTGCTCCTGTTTGTGTAAAGGGTCTTTTCATATGCAAAAGAAGGGGGGGGGGGGAGTGTCTTATTTGCCACTTGCAGTGGGCTTTCCAGCTACCTTTTCAACAGACCCAAACTGACAGCTTCTAAGTAAGTTTTTAAACAGTTTTATACTGGATTTTTATATCAGTATCTGTGCATATTATTCTTTATAGTAGTGTCTATTACATGCAGTTATATGAAAATGAGTGTATACTGTCCCTTTAACTATCATCCTAGTGGAGGCAGATTTGTGGAGGTTGTTAACAAAGCTAAGAAAATTACCAATAAAGCCGAATTGCTGGAGAGAATGAGTGAGATGATCAAAATGAACTGAGTCGAATGCTTTTTCAGCATCGATTGAAATAATTGCAGCATCTAAAGTGTCCCCCTTTCCCTCCTCTCCTCCCCCTCCTCTAGAAAAATGGTCTATAGTTAAGAAGAGTTCCCTAATCTTAGCTGAAGAATTACGATTACGTAAAAAACCTGCTTGATCAGGATGAATAATCTTAGGAAGAAGCAACTGAAGCCTTGAAGCTAAGATTGAGGCCATTATTTTATAATCAACATTGAGCAGTGCTATGGGCCTATAAGATTCTTTTTTGTCCGGCTCTTTTCTTGGTTTAAGAATTAAGGTGGTATATGAGGCTGCAAAGCTAAGTGGCGGAGTAATACCCTTTATATATATGTCATTATAGACCGAAGCAAGGTAAGGTGAGATCTCCATTGATAATATCTTATAGAATTCGTTAGGAAGGCCATCCGGGCCTGAGGCTTTGTTTGAGGCAAGGTCTTGAATTGCTCTATTAATCTCTATTTCAGATATGGGATTATTGAGAAATTCAATTAGATCAGGAGTTAATGTACGAACAATATTTTGCCAGAATGATTCTTGCTCAAAAAGATTTGATTGTTTTAAAGAATATAGGTCCTGATAATAGTTTGTAAAAACCTGGATAATTTCTTCTGAGGATGATACATTTTTCTCTTCTAACTTTAAAGACTCTATTAATGAAGAAGTTTTACTAGTTTTTACTAATCTAGCCAGGATTTTTCCGGTTTTACTTCCATACCTGTAAAGTTTTGCTTGAAGTTTCAAGTCCTTCTGAGTAGTTTTATAAAGTAAAAAAGCATCCCTCTCCTTTAATGCTTGGGTATATCTTAACCAGTTTCTTGCAGTTTTATTTAACAGATACGAGTTGTATGAATTAGAAATAGATTTTATAATTTCTTTTTCCCTGTGTTTTGATTTCTTTGTCCTATTAATAGTGTAAGCTAGGATCTCCCCTCTCAGTACCGCTTTGGCTGTTTCCCATAGGATAATCGGACGATTTACGTATTCCTGATTGAAAGAGATAAATTCTTGAAATTTAGAGCTGAGCCAGTTTTTAAATTTAAGGTCAGAAGCTAAATATATTGGGAAAAAGAACCTAGAATATTTTGGAGTAGGGTTATTGGGGTAAAGCTCTAGGAAAATCGGGGCATGGTCTGAGATGCAAATAGGGAGAATTCCGGTAAGCACTCTTGACGTGCAGAGTCTTTCATCTAAGAGAATTACATCGATTCTTGATAAGGATTTATGTGCCTTAGAAATGCAAGAGAATTCCCTGGAGTCCGGATTTTGGATTCTCCATATGTCTCTAACTCCAAGAATCTGATAAAGTTTTAAATACATTTTTGTTTCTAGTTTATCTCTTTTAGTTCTAGAAAGAGCATTCTCATGCCTTAATCTGTCTAGGGGATGTTGGGGCGCCATATTTAGATCCCCTCCGAGGATTAGGTAACCTTCTCTATATGTAATTAATTTAGCATAAAGGGTGTCCCAGAAAGAAGAGCTAAAAATATTGGGAGCATAGATATTGCAAAATGTATAAATTATGTTAGCTATTTTGACTTTTGCAAATAGGAATCTCCCCTCTGAGTCAGCGAGGGTATTAAGAACTTGGTATTTTAGCCTTTTCCCCAATAATATTGCTACCCCTCCTTTCCTTTGAACACTCGGGGAGGCTAACACCTCATTAACCCAGGAGGTTTTGAGTTTGAGAACTTCTTCCATCTTTAAGTGTGTCTCCTGCAGGAAGGCAATGTCGGAATTTATTTTTCTTAGCTGTGAGACAATTGACTTACGTTTAATAGGAGATGTGATACCTCCTATATTCCAAGAGGTGAGTTTAAAAGCAGATGGCATTTTTAATTAAAAAAAAGGGAACAAGAAAAAAAAAAAAAAAGGGGGGGGGGAGAGAGAAGGGGGAGAGTTCACCAATCTATAACCCAATTTTGTTCCTAACCCAAAAAGAAAAAGGAAAAAAAAAAGTATCACAACATTTGATAAATCCATAGTTATACATTTTAAATTATTGTTATGGTTATTCAAAATACGTGAAATTTCAAGACAGTGTGACAATGGACCCTGCTCCTAAATTTTCTGCTGGAAAGTCAAAAAAGTGTGTTTGGTCATTAATGGAAATTTTGAGTCTAGCTGGATAGGTTATTGTGGCCTTGATGTTATGCTTTATTAGTTTTGTGCAAATTGGAGCTAGTTCTCTTAGCAGCTGTTTCTGCAGAAAAGTCTTGAAAGATCATGATTTTTGCCTCTCCTAAGTATATAGGCTGATGTTTGCGGTAGTAATGTAAAAGTGTAATTTTGTCCTGAAAGTTTAAGACTTTCGTGATAATGGGCCTAGGTTTGGTCCTGGTACTTTCTATATCAGTGATAAGTGGGCCTATCCGATGTACTTTCTCTAGTGTAAATTGTGATTGAGATTGTGGAATTTTTAGCAATTGAGGAATGGTAACAGTTAGTAATTTGTGCAAATCATCATATTGTTTGTCTTCCGGGACTCCAACTACTCTAAAGTTGTTTCTCCTAGTGCGGTTTTCAAGATCCTCTAGTTTACTCTGTGCTTTTAACAGGGATATATTTAGCATTTCCAACTTAGAGTTCTGAGTTAGTGTCAGATCCTCCAAATCCGAGGTTCTCTTTTCTACCTCAGAAAGCCTAGCAGAGAACTGTTTAAATTCATTTGATAGGGATATAATATCCTGTTTAATTTCTGATTTGAGAGAATCGAATTTTGGAGTCAGTGCATCAGAAATGTTAGCTACTAAAGCTTGAATGTCTAGCATGTCACCCGACTGTAGAGGATTAACAGTGGGGATATGTATATCTGCTGTGATTTCAGTAGTATTTTTGTTTCTCTTTTCCCTTTGACGGGCTGCCATAGCTGTAGGTGAAGATTTTGCTTGTGCAGAGACAAATTTGTCCATGTGCAAAAAGTGAAAAAGAAAAATGAGAAGTGATCAGTGTTTTTTTTTTTTTAGTAGTGATTGGGAAAATGTGAAATAGGGTTAGGTTGTTGTGAGATAAAAAAAAAAAAAAAAAAAAAGGGGGGTGTGTTTTGTGTATGTGAGGGATTTAGGGCAGCTGTGATAGTCAGCTAGGGAAGTTTGTACTTTTTCAGCAGAAAAGCCTATTCAGTGTGTTAAGATTATGCTTTGGTGAGGTTTATAAAGTCAGTAGAGTTTAAAGGAGGAGAGAACAACAAGTACAATTGGATTATGAGTTTGTAGTTCAAAGGAGTTTTTAGGAGAGGGGGTTTTGAACAATGTAACCTATCAGTCAAGGGTTTTCAGATTATATTAGATGTAATCTAAGGCATACAAATATGAACCAGATATTAATTTATCTAAATATTTAAATCTTAGTACTTAAGGTGTATCAAGATCAGCCAATAGCATAAGTAACCAAGATACAATGTTAAACTTTAGTTTTGTTGTTAAACAGAAAAATAGATCAGAACAAAGATTTAGTTATCAATATATGTGGCTGATCAATGAGGATTCAAATTTAGAATAAGCAATTGGATTAATCTAATATCGATGATTTTCCACTTTTCACTCTTATGCAGTCAGGGGAAAACCAAACAATATGTCCTGTTAATTCATAGAAAAAAGCAAATATATAATCTGTAAGACTTCAACAACAGAATGTTACTATTTCCTAAAAAAGAAACAACCAAAATCAAAGATACAATAGTCTCTATAGTGCCAGAGAGTCAAAATTGTTGCAAATGTTAGCGTATGTTGGAGAGTCTTTGCAATCAGATATTAAACTTTTATGCTTCAGTCCACTTCTAGCGAGAGGTGAGCTGTGTAGCGAACGCTTTTCTTTTCAGATATCAGGGCTAATGGTGCAATTATTTACAAGATTTTTCCTGTGGAGAGTAGGATAATGTCGATTCCCACGCCTTCGTGGGGGTACAACTGAGCTTACCTTTGAAACTGCTATCAGGAGCCTTCCTCTCGCAACATCGGTGGGAGGGTAAGTACAGGAGTGAAGTTTTTAGATCCTTGGATGAATACTTTCAGGCTGATAAGGCCAAGTCAGCCTGCATTTGAGGCTCTGGAAGCAGCGGAGTATAGCAAACGAGCCAGGCGTGCGGCGTGTTTAGGCAGCAGCGTGTGAGCAGTATTCCCCTCACCTCCCCCTCTAGCAGCATCAGTGGGGGGGGAGGAGCACCGCCCGGCTCGAGAGGTGTACAGAAGAGAGTCCGCCTCAGAAGCGATCCCGGGGTATCAGATGAAACTTCCAAATAGGTATCGTCTAACCAGGTAAGAACTGATACCAGGAATGTCCGCTCGCTCTGTGATTTTGTCGGTATCTCTGTGTCCCTAAAATGCAAGTCGAGATTTCTTTTGCCCCAAAGATGTAGCAGAGTATTTCAATACTTCGGTAGTACCTAGGGTAAGCTCAGATTGAAAAGAAGATGTTATGAAAAGTCGTTTGTACCCCCTCTCAAGGCTTCCGTGGGAAAAGGGAAAGAAAAAAAGGATGAAAGCCAGCAGACTATTTTATCCCGTCCTGATATAGCGTCTAGTAAGGGAAATAGTGTTCACAACTTCAGGTAATTCAGAACCAGGAACAGGATATATCTGTTGAAAATGTGTGATATATCTCAAAAGTGCGGTGGTGATGCACTTGATGGAGCTCCGGTAGCGTTTGTAAGCAAGCTAAACAAGCCGCCCAAGGACTAGAGCTTTTGGCGCGGATAAGTGCCGCCAACGGCTTGAAGGGGTGTATGGAGCAGGTGCTCACCTGGCCTTGCACACAAGCTCCTCCCCCGGAACACCAGCTACAGCCAAGGCATGTCTTCACACAGTGATTTTATTAAACTTTTGTAGTAATAAAAGTTATGTTTTAATTTTAATTTGACCTTTTGGTCTAATCTATACAGTCTGCAACTTTACCAATTAGGGGCATTAGAAGTGCTATTCAAGTGCACCTTTTTAGTCTCAATCCCTCTAGAGATTTAGACTATATCTGCAAAATAATTTTATGCACCAGCACTCTAGCTCATAAGGTGTATATATAGTAATTAAATCAGACAGATCACCCCGTTCCTAGTATTGGTGTAGTGCTATTGCCATTTTCTCTTTTTTTGAACGACGATTGGATGAAGCCTGATTCGTCATCATTCAGCAAATTAAAGTATAAAATGTGGCCGGACGAACAACACAATGTTTATTATCACTAAATGGTAAATATTTTACAGATGAGGAATCCTTAAAAATGTAATGAATTAAAGTGCCCCTGTTTTTAAGAATAATTTTATATACTGTGCACTGCATTGCTAACATTTAATATTACTTTAAGCTTGTTAACCACAGACAGAATATGCTCTTATTCCCGAATAACGTGTTGAGAAAGTCTCTCTTATGTAATTCATTGACCTCCTAATTAATTTAACATCTCATATCAGGTATTTCTTCCTTAAAAAGGTGAGATATATCTGTTTTCACTAGTAACTTATATTTTATCTATTAAAGCTGTTTCAGGCTGCCTTTGTGAACTGGCAACATAGAAAAAGAATTAGATTAAAAAAAGTTTCCTTCCATTGGTTTTAAAAAGGTACTGACTGAGGGATGTGTTTATCTTCCATAATATATTTTCATGGTGAGGGGGTGATAAGGCCCTTTTTAGGGTCTGTGTATGGTATCTGTTATTCTTATGGCAATCACCTGGCAGACTCAGGAACTGTTGATTAACGTTTGTAAATATTGTATCTCATGGGCGGGACTCTCTAGCGCCTGAAGATTAAATGGCTTTGATGAAGAGCAAATGACATCATGATAGGCAGTAGTACAATTCTTCTTAGTAAGCCTCTACAGAACACATTAGGGAAGAGAAACTATAACAGACCTTTTACTATGCTCCACATCGTATTTGTATATATTGTAGTGCATACATTAGGAATAAATGCAAAAAAAAAAAAATGGAAGCAGAACTAGAAATTATAAAAGCCAAGGTTTATTTAATAAAGTAGCAAAGTAAAATTGTATAATAAAACCTAAATTAAAATTACAGTAAGATTTAAAAAAAAAAAAAAAATGCAGGAATCTGAAGATGTAAAGTTTTTCACTGATACATAAATACTAATACAGATAGTTGTATAAATGAGTACAAAATTGATTTATTTATAAGTATGATAAAGTTAATGTCACTTAATTTGCGATAATTGTGCACTTGGAGAAAGAAAAAAAAATCTGATCTGTAATACATCACTGCCAAAAAGATATCTCCTCCTTAAGCTGTAAAATACAGAATGCAATATATTTTACGAGACCATAAAGAATTACTGATATAAAAAAACAACACACAGTGTGTAGATGTGTCCTTTTATTAACATCTCTAAAACGTAAAAAATTAAAGTAAAAAGGGATATGAAACCCAGTTTTTTTCCACAGTTTAGATATAGCATGTGATTTTAAACAACTTTCCAATTTACTTATATTATCTGATTTGTTTAGCTGTCTTGGTATCCCTTGATAAAGTATACCTAGGTAGGCTCGGGAGCTTCTGATTGGTGGTGACACATATGCTTCATGTTATTGGATCACCCAATGTTTAATGCATTGCTGCTTCTTCAACAAAGAATACCAAGGGAATAAAGCAAATTAGATAATAGAAGTAAATTAGAAAGTTGTCTAAAATTGTATGTTTTACCTGAATCATGACATATTTTTGGGGGTTTCATGTCCCATTCATGTTTAAAGGGCCATTGTAATAATTTTTTTTCTTTTGTATATATAAAAAAAAGCATTCATTAAAAGCACATTAAACACTTTGTTGTCCCACGCTTGCTGGAGAACCAAAAAAAACAAACGTAGGTATTCAAAATGCTGCATCTCAAATGGCTGGTTTAGGCAATTTACAGCATTTTGATAATGTAGGTTCCAGAATTTGATTTGTTGTCTTCACTAAAGTGCGAGTCAAACACATTTTTTTTTACGGAAAAGCAAGAGATGTTTAATTTCCCTTCAAACATGCTAAAATATCTTCCTTGCATGGAAAAAGCTTTTTAAATTTTAAGTGAAACTAACAGGAAGTGCAACACCTAGGTATCCTTTGCTCATTGGCTAACAAGGAAAACTCCCACAGAAAAGTCGGTTTATTCAACACAGCAAAATGCATTTTTTTTTTTCAACACAAAACACTGCAAAACAGTTTGAAATTTAGATGGAAGAAAAACATTTTTGAGTATAAATGTCCCTTTAACTTTATTATTTTGGAGCTGATTTACCAAACATCGGGATATCAGGGAGGTTGATGGGGGCTGGTCATAGGGATTGGGTGCGTGTCTGGGTGGTGGATTGGTGAGTCTGGATGCTTTGTGAGCGTGTCTGGGTGCGCTGTGGTTGGGGCAAAGGGAAATTCTGCACATAGGGACAAACGTCTCAGAATTAGGGACTGTCCCTCTCAAATAGCGATAGTTGAACATGGATTTAGAATCTTGAAAATCTGTCTCATATAAAAGGAAGGAGTTTACTATTTCTTTTAAAACTAAAGAGACCATTTAAGAAATATGTAAGAATATTTAGCTCTTATTTTAATCTATATGGAAGATAAACCCAACATTCTGGTAACTCTAATGATTCAACACATAGAAACAGAAATAGTTAAAAAAAATAATAATAATAATTGATTTAATGATGTCACAGTTAATTGGTTCCTGACCAAGTAGAAAAAAAAAAGAAAAAGATTGTACTGGAACAGTAAAGAACCAAGAGGACGCCAAAAAGATACGTACGTCTTTGACAACCAAACCACTTCCCACAGCACTAAATATTCCAAACATACTTAATAAGACAAACACACTTAGAACCTTGGAAACAGTAAATTGGAGGAACAAATTTATCTTGTTACATTTTTATGCATTATATTAATGAAAACCAGAGTATATGTGTATGACTTTTGCTGCGTGACACTGCGACAAGGCAGGAGAAAAACTAGTCTAATGATGCTGTGTATTATGACTGCATATATTTTCGTTACATAGTCTTTTGGTGAATTCTAAAGATTAACAGTAAAATAAAATTTATGAACAAGAAAAAATATTTACTAAAAATATTGAATAGCATAGGTAGATACCCACACACCTGCTTTATTTTGATGGGAACCCTTGCATTTCCTGTTCAGACTATAGATGAGTCTACTAAAAATATGTAGTACACACTCATTAAATGGATACAAAACTGAATTGCACATTCGTGAATTTCAATTTAATAAAATATATGAGCAAAAATGCTTCTAGTAAAAGCTATATTTTTACTGTGCATAGACACATAGAACAGATCTAGAGAGCTGGTGGTTTATCACACGGATAACAACTCAAATCTAACATGGTACCAGCCACTGATGGCTCTCTGAGCAGATATATTTAAAATGTTGGTGCACAGAGCACATCTAGATATGCTCCAAGTGTCGTGAACAATAAAAGCTTTCACAGAAACATCGCTAGTAGCTTTTACAAAGCATTTTTGCTGATACAGTGATGTGCATTTCCATTTTGGCTGATATGCCCCATATAACTTATTTTTAAAAGTATTAATACTGCAACCCTCTTTTCCATACCCTTTTCCTGTCAATCAAAGTGAACATACTCAGGTAAGTGCTGTGCACACACTTTTGGCCACTGTACGTTACCAGTGTGTGACTAGGTCACAGAGATTTACCTGTATTTCACATTTTGACTGAAAGGGCACAAAAGAGATACGTTTATGTTTGCAGTAAAAATTCTTTCAAAACACACTTTTTTTTTTTAAATCAATGCATCCTAAACTTTGTATAAACTCATGTAAAGTCTATAAAATGTCATTTATTTTCCCTTCTGGTTTACAAGGTGTCTATTTTTAATCTGTTTTCAATGATTTTAATACTAAATTCCTTTTTTAACAGCACCCTAGCCAATATCTTTTGTGATATTTGTTGTACGCAGAATCTACCTGAAGCAGTGATTTTCTAACAATGTATAAAATATGTGTTTCACTGTCAACACTCGATTGTTTATAATTATTTTAAACTAAAAGATTTAAAATTTATTTACAACATTTAAAAATAATTCTGGGATGATACGACTCTCAGAGGTTGATCAATTTATATGAATCTGAGGAGCGGGAGCCAGGAAGAAGATTGAGATTGATTTGAGCACCAGTGAAGACGTTTTTGTGAAGATCTATGTATAACAATTCAAGAATCTTAGGAGTCAGAAAAAACATTTGTAAATAAAGTTATGCTAATAGTATGCCATATAAACAGCCTGGCATATTCCAAGAGTCACAGAGCTATGGCTCCTAATTCTAATCAACTTTTTAGATTCTACTACTTCTTACTTCCCTTTTTAGTAAATATTATTCCAGTTTCAAACACATTTTCATTCTGGTTTTATAGAAATTTGTCAACCCTCAATATAAAACGTTTTAATTAATTAGTTTTTATGCCAGGCTTTGTTATTTATTGTATTTTAAGGCTAAAGTATCAAATTAAAAGCTCTGATTTAACAAACCCTCTATCAGTAGGAAATATGACATTAGCTTCAGTGAACCCCCACAAAGTCATAAGAAAATACTGTGATTGTTGTAGGTTATGGAAGTTTCATTTCACAGCATGGTAATATTTGCAGATAGTTTTAATATCACTTAGCAGAATGCGGAGGTAACAGGTCACATGACTTCTGAAGTTCTCATCTAATTTCCTGTTTCTATTGCTCAGTTATGTATCATGTAACACAGCCCTGGCTAGTGGTCATGTATAAAAGCAAAATGATGTCATTTGTACACATTTGAAACAAGGTATTTGCATAGTATTCTTGCCTTATCCAGACACTTCATTAAATACTAGTAAATGACAGGCTAAGAATCTCTTATTTTCCAGTTGATTTTACTGCATACTTCTAACCATGGAATATAATTAGTTTGTTCACTACAACATTTGCATAGGTCCATGTGTTGTTGCTCTTCTGTAGCTGTCAGACGTTATATTAGCATTTATTATTTATTAGACTGTATCTTAATTACTACACAATATGTTGCAGCCCTATCTGGCAGGTAAATGGTTAACCACGTTCTGGGGCAACACATATTATATTTCGCTTCCATTTTTCTTTGTAGGTCATGATGCAGTCATGTAAATGTTGTCAAAAAACAACAAAAAAAAAACCTCTACAACTTGACCAAAAGAAGCAACAAACAGCATCTTGTCGCCAACTCCAGTCCTCAAGATTTGCCACCAGGCCAGATGATTAGGATTACTTTGGTTGAAATCACTTTAGAAAAACACAAAGCAGTTTAGTCAATTATATTACGTGCTGTACTTCAGATATCCTTAAAATCTGGGTTAATAGCAGATGTTCCTGAGGAATCAAGATGGGATACCTTGATCTATTGATTAAATGTGCCAATAAAAAGCACTGCTGTTTGCTACCTATAATATGATGACAAATTGTCGTGGTTCATTTCAAGCTTATATCAAAGAATGAAACTGTAATAACAATCCTTTAGTAATAAACCTGAGATGATCCCTCAAGACCTTTATCTTCATATATTCTGCAGTAAACAAATATGTGGAACTTAGTAGGAAGGTTAAACTTGGCTATGTAACTGTTCTCAATCAAACCTATGTGAGATGAGACACCACAAATGAATTGTCTCACTTTGATTGAACATTGGCTAGCACAACACAGCTTCCATAGAAAAGGATAGCTTGGGTTATCAGTATTGCAGTCCATATCACATTGCTGATGCTGTTCCCTCCAGGCTTGGCTTTTTCTTCATACATAAATGAGGGATGAATGTTTTAGAAGAACAATTAATTCCACTTCTGCAAAGATCTTCAGGACAGAAACCAAAACAGGATCAGTACGGTCACAGAATACCAGGGTAATTACGGTGCTCAGTAGGGAAGGTATAGGATAAATTCTCAAAGCTGCCAACTTTGACATTAAAAAATGTAAAATGCAAACTCTTAGTTCAAAGCATAAATAAAAAAATATCATAATAAATAGTCACAAATTTTAAAAAAGAAACGGTGCCAGGTGTACAGTGCAAAGGAAAGCACCGGGGAATTCTGTGTTTTCTACAACGTTTAAATTCGAATTTGATAGCCAACATCATTCAGAGTACTGAGGTCCGCTGGTTTCTTGTCTAGCTTTGCAGGCCTAAAATGAGAAATAATAGAAGGTTATAGAAAATGTACAGTCTATAGCAATGGAGAGAAAAAAAAGTACAATACTGAAAAGCATTTAGGGCATAATGATGCAATTTGTCTTCTGTGCGGCTAATCAATAGATGAGACCATAAGCAGTCAGTTCCCTTCTTAATGGAAAATGCAGTATATCAGAAATGATATACAGTATATACTGTGCACACAAAGTAAAATATTAAGCTTTAACTTTGTTGGGATGATGCACCATAATATATGCACTTTCTGAGAAGGCACACTGTTTGAATAAGCGAGGCATATACAGTATACAATGCTACCACTGAACTAGTGATGTGTATAGAAAAATGCATTGACTTAAAACTTAAAGGGACAGTCTAGGCCAAAATAAACTTTCATGATTCAGATAGAGCATGTAATTTTAAACAATTTTCCAATTTTCTTTTATCACCAATTTTGCTTTGTTCTCTTGGTATTCTTAGTTGAAAGCTTAACCTAGGAGGTTCATATGCTAATTTCTTAG
The DNA here is from genome assembly GCF_027579735.1 of Bombina bombina. Classification (NCBI taxonomy): domain Eukaryota; kingdom Metazoa; phylum Chordata; class Amphibia; order Anura; family Bombinatoridae; genus Bombina; species Bombina bombina. The sequence continues at coordinate 1,119,515,554 of NC_069502.1, read as the reverse complement.
ACCTTGAAGCCCACCTCTTTCAGATTGCATTTTAACAGTTTTTCACCACTAGAGGGTGTTAGTTCACATATTTCATATAGATAACACTGTGCTTGTGCACGAGAAGTTATCTGGGAGCAGGCACTGATTGGCTAGACTGCAAGTCTGTCAAAAGAACTGAAAAAGGGGCAGTTTGCAGAGGCTTAGATAAAGATAATCACAAAAGGTCAAAAGTATATTAATAAAACCGTGTTGGTTATGCAAAACTGGGGAATGGGTAATAAAGGGATTATCTATCTTTTAAAACAATAAAAATTCTGGTGTAGACTGTCCATTTAAGTGCAGATACATGCATTTTAAAGGGACATGATACCCAAATGTTGAAGCACTTGAAAGTGATGCAACATAGCTGTAAAAGGTTGACTAGAAAATATCACCTGAACATCTCTAAGTAAAAAATTAGAATATTTACCTAAAAATGTCCTACGTATTCACACCCCACTGTAAAGAGACTTTAGTCCCAGGACTTCCAAGGTAATATGCATCTATCATGTGGACCAGACCATTTTTCAATTTCTTATTTTTTACATTTCTGCAGTGTTTGTGTTTAGCTGTAATTTTCCTCTTACTCATTTACTGTACCCACACATATTATATACCGTTTTCTCGCCATTAAATGGACTTTCTAAAGATACTATCTTATAATTTACTATAAATTTTTTTATAAAATATGATGAAAAAATGGAAAAAAAAAACACTTTTTCTAACTTTGACCCCCCAAAATCTGTTACACATCTACAACCACCAAAAAACACCCATGCTAAATAGTTTCTAAATTTTGTTCTGAGTTTAGAAATACCCAATGTATTTGGTATTTGGTTTGCTTTTCTTTTTGTTTTGCAAGTTATAGGGCAACAAGTAGCACTTTACTATTTTTTTTCCAAAATAAGCATTAGTTATATTTTATAACACTGTTATCTGTCAGGAATCCCTGAATATCCCTTCACATGTATATATTTTTTTTTTAGTAGACATCCCAAAGTATTGATCTAGGCCAATTTTTGGTATATTTCGTTAACTTTTTCACAAACTTGTTTCTCACTGAAACTATTTACAAACAGCTTGTGCTATTATGGCAAAACTGGTTGTAAATGCTTCCCTGGGATCCCCTTTGTTCAGAAATAGCAGACATTTATGACTTTGGCGTTACTTTTTGGTAATTAGAAGGCCGCTAAATTCCGCTGCGCACCACACTTGTATTATGCCCAGCAGTGAACGGGTTAATTAGGTAGCTTGTAGGGTTAATTTTAGCTTTAGTGTAGAGATCAGCCTCTCACCTGATACATCCCACCCCCTGACCCCTCTCAAACAGCTCTGTTCCCTCCCCCACCTCACAATTGTTACTGCCATCTTAAGTACTGGCAGAAAGTCTGCCAGTATAAAAAAATAAAGTTTTTTTTTTTTTTTTTAAATTTAAATATATTTTTTTATGAAGTGTAGGATCCCCCATTAGCCCCCAACCTCCCTGATCCCCCCCAAACAGCTCTCTAAGCCTCCCCCCTCGACCTATTGACCGCCATCTTAGGTACTGGCAGCTGTCTGCCAGTACCCAGTTTGCTTACAAATTTGCCCTTTTTTGTAAAAAAGTATAATCCCTTATTTTCTGTAGTGTAGCTTCCCCACCTCAATACCCACCCTCCCGGATCCCTTTCCAAAAATGTTTTCCCACTCCCTCTCCATTTCCCTCCTTTGGCTGCAGTATTTGATTAATGGGCACGCGCAAACGTGCGCTCCCGAGCCCCACCCACTGCCTCCGTGCACGCTTACGGACATGATCCGGAACACACACCAGCTACCCTGCTATTGCTCCCACCCACCAACGATCGGACCACTGCTGTCCGATGCAGAGAGGGCCACAGAGTGGCCCTCTCTGCATTGGTAACTCTGCAAATCAATTTCTGCAGTGCCCCACTCGTGGGGCATGCAGAAATAGCGCAATCTCACAATTTTGAGCGAGATCACGGCAGAGAGAAGCCCAGGACTGCAGCGATGTACAAGCAACGTCGCTAGTCCTTAAGGGCATAACGACCAGCATCATACAGGATACAACGCTGGTCGTTAAGGAAGCTTACTGTGAAATTTCACTGCTAATGCTGATTGGCTATTATGTTGTTGTTGTTTTTTTTCAAACTTGCAGCAGTTCTAACTGTTCACAGAGCACTTACTCTGGTGAGCTGAATAAATTTTGAGATAAAATATCTTCTCTCTTTACAAAGAGATGTTCAGGTGGTATTTTCATGTCAGCTTTTTACAGTTATGCTGCATCACTTTCAAGTGATTTAGCATATTTATTTATAAAATATTTTAACCGGGAGTATACATTGAGATTTCTCTCGTTTTCAAGTAGGTCCTGGGACCACAAAACATTGCATTGATACAATAGGGTACAATAAAATACAAAAACAATAATAATACACAATATATGCAAACATTTAACATAGAACTGGTAAGAAATATTTAATCAACCATGACAGGTGCATTCTGTTTTGAGATATGTAGAGAGGGATCTCTTAAAGGATATTAGGCTTGGGTACGTTTTTAAAGTGTGCGGGAGGTCATTCCATAATTGTGGCGCTCTGTAGGAAAAGGAGGATCGAGCTGCTTTCTTTTTGTATTGAGGCAAGCTAAATAATGTGCTGTTATTGGATCGGAGGTAATAGGAGGTGGGAATAGCCCGGGAGAGAATTCTGCTCAGGTAGGGTGGGAGCTTCCCAGAAAAGCTCTTAAAGACAAGGCAGGAAAGATGGAGGGTGCGCCTGGATTCCAGCGACAGACAGTTTAGTTCTTTTAGCATGTCACAATGGTGAGTCCTGTAGTTACATTGTAGCACAAAGCGGCAGAACAAGTTATACAATGTATTTAGTTTATTAAGGTGAGTTTGCAGTGCAGGTGCATATACTACGTCCCCGTAATCCAAGATAGGCATCAGCATTTGCAGTACAATCTTTTCCTTTACTGTAGGGCTGAGGGAGGATTTGTTTCTGTACAGGGCACCTAGTTTTAGATAAAGTGTAGATGCAAGTTTTTCTATGTGGAGGCCAAAAGATAGATTGGGGTCTAACAACATACCTAAGTATTTAAAAGAGTGGACTGTGGTCAGCATGCAATTGGATTTTGTTTTGAAGCGAAGATGGGAATTTTGTAATTTGTGTAATTTAGGTCCCGTTCCAAAGATCATTGTGACAGTTTTGTCAGTGTTTAGGAAGAGTTTGTTTTTTGAGATCCACTTTTCTACCTCTGTGAACTGATCTTGGAACATATGAGTATTATGTCCCTTTATTTTTTTTTTATTATTAAATACTTTATTTGTTTTTCAACAGCTTTGATACAATATCTGAAAACTTACAATATGTTTCAACATTCAAAAACTAAAGAAAAGAAAGAGAACGACTTTGTTGTCTGTGGATCCGCTTTATTGTCCTTCTACAGAAAGTCCTTATGTGATTGTAAGCGTGAGAGGTCTCTCCTGAGACTGGGGTAGCCGTATAAAGCTCAATGTCAAACCACAGAGTCCAATAATAAGGAACATACAAACAGCAAAAGAAAAGAAAAACAACACTAAAATAACAAAACAATGTTTTCCCGGTTTTAAAGTTGTTTTTTTTTACACCTATATTGCTATTTTGCGTGAAAAAACACAATTCTTGTATGAAGCAAAGGTTAGCTTTATGTTGTATCTTTCTTTTCCCATATGTATATTATGTCCAAAATAAAGTCTTGTTGGCCTATAAAGGTGTAGTGTATTTTTTCCAAAGGTTTACTTCGTTTATCCACATTGCATAGGTGGGGATCTGTTTTTTTCTCTCCAAAATCTGGGAATAAGCCGTCTGGCGCAATTCAGCATGCAAAAGAGGATTTTTTTTATGGTACTGGCAGGGGATAGGGGGGTGTATCATTTAATAGGATTAGGGTGGGGGTAAGAGTGATGTGAAACCCTAAGGCAGTGCTTTCCAAACTGTGTGTCGTGACACATTAGTGTGTCGCCGGCAGTGTGTAGGTGTGTCCTTGCTTCAGCACACATTTTTTGAATTTATATATATTTTTTTAAATGTTTTTGGTTTCTGCCTTTTCGCCTGCCTGCTTCGCATATCACATGGTTGACACATGATTGATACCTAGTGGGTCACAGATCATCTTAACCTATTGGCGCAGCTCAGCGGGAACTGAAACTATTCCTATTGGCGGCTTTGATGGCACATTAGCTCCTGACTGCATATGTAGTCTCCTCAATCGGCTCGTGACAGCACGTGTAGTCTCCTCAATTGGCTTGTGACTGTGTGTGTAGTCAGTGAGTGGGACAGCTGCTTGATGAAATGCGAGTGTTTTTATCTAATATTCCACCAAATATTCAGAAACTGTTCATCCCATCAACCTCATACATCCCATTAAAAACAGAATTTATGTTTACCTGATAAATTACTTTCTCCAACGGTGTGTCCGGTCCACGGCGTCATCCTTACTTGTGGGATATTCTCTTCCCCAACAGGAAATGGCAAAGAGCCCAGCAAAGCTGGTCACATGATCCCTCCTAGGCTCCGCCTACCCCAGTCATTCGACCGACGTTAAGGAGGAATATTTGCATAGGAGAAACCATATGATACCGTGGTGACTGTAGTTAAAGAAAATAAATTATCAGACCTGATTAAAAAACCCGGGCGGGCCGTGGACCGGACACACCGTTGGAGAAAGTAATTTATCAGGTAAACATAAATTCTGTTTTCTCCAACATAGGTGTGTCCGGTCCACGGCGTCATCCTTACTTGTGGGAACCAATACCAAAGCTTTAGGACACGGATGAAGGGAGGGAGCAAATCAGGTCACCTAAATGGAAGGCACCACGGCTTGCAAAACCTTTCTCCCAAAAATAGCCTCAGAAGAAGCAAAAGTATCAAACTTGTAAAATTTGGTAAAAGTGTGCAGTGAAGACCAAGTCGCTGCCCTACATATCTGATCAACAGAAGCCTCGTTCTTGAAGGCCCATGTGGAAGCCACAGCCCTAGTGGAATGAGCTGTGATTCTTTCGGGAGGCTGCCGTCCGGCAGTCTCGTAAGCCAATCTGATGATGCTTTTAATCCAAAAAGAGAGAGAGGTAGAAGTTGCTTTTTGACCTCTCCTTTTACCTGAATAAACAACAAACAAGGAAGATGTTTGTCTAAAATCCTTTGTAGCATCTAAATAGAATTTTAGAGCGCGAACAACATCCAAATTGTGCAACAAACGTTCCTTCTTTGAAACTGGTTTCGGACACAGAGAAGGTACGATGATCTCCTGGTTAATGTTTTTGTTAGAAACAACTTTTGGAAGAAAACCAGGTTTAGTACGTAAAACCACCTTATCTGCATGGAACACCAGATAAGGAGGAGAACACTGCAGAGCAGATAATTCCGAAACTCTTCTAGCAGAAGAAATTGCAACTAAAAACAAAACTTTCCAAGATAATAACTTAATATCAACGGAATGTAAGGGTTCAAACGGAACCCCCTGAAGAACTGAAAGAACTAAGTTGAGACTCCAAGGAGGAGTCAAAGGTTTGTAAACAGGCTTAATTCTAACCAGAGCCTGAACAAAGGCTTGAACATCTGGCACAGCTGCCAGCTTTTTGTGAAGTAACACAGACAAGGCAGAAATCTGTCCCTTCAGGGAACTTGCAGATAATCCTTTTTCCAATCCTTCTTGAAGGAAGGCTAGAATCTTAGGAATCTTAACCTTGTCCCAAGGGAATCCTTTAGATTCACACCAACAGATATATTTTTTCCAAATTTTGTGGTAAATCTTTCTAGTTACAGGCTTTCTGGCCTGAATAAGAGTATCGATAACAGAATCTGAGAACCCTCGCTTCGATAAGATCAAGCGTTCAATCTCCAAGCAGTCAGCTGGAGTGAAACCAGATTCGGATGTTCGAACGGACCCTGAACAAGAAGGTCTCGTCTCAAAGGTAGCTCCCAAGGTGTAGCCGATGACATATTCACCAGATCTGCATACCAAGTCCTGCGTGGCCACGCAGGAGCTATCAAAATCACCGACGCCCTCTCCTGGTTGATCCTGGCTACCAGCCTGGGGATGAGAGGAAACGGCGGGAACACATAAGCTAGTTTGAAGGTCCAAGGTGCTACTAGTGCATCCACTAGAGCCGCCTTGGGATCCCTGGATCTGGACCCGTAGCAAGGAACTTTGAAGTTCTGACGAGAGGCCATCAGATCCATGTCTGGAATGCCCCACAGCTGAGTGACTTGGGCAAAGATTTCCGGATGGAGTTCCCACTCCCCCGGATGCAAAGTCTGACGACTCAGAAAATCCGCTTCCCAATTTTCCACTCCTGGGATGTGGATAGCAGACAGGTGGCAGGAGTGAGACTCCGCCCATAGAATGATTTTGGTCACTTCTTCCATCGCTAAGGAACTCCTCGTTCCCCCCTGATGGTTGATGTACGCAACAGTTGTCATGTTGTCTGATTGAAACCGTATGAACTTGGCCCTCGCTAGCTGAGGCCAAGCCTTGAGAGCATTGGATATCGCTCTCAGTTCCAGAATATTTATCGGTAGAAGAGATTCTTCCCGAGACCAAAGACCCTGAGCTTTCAGGGATCCCCAGACCGCGCCCCAGCCCATCAGACTGGCGTTGGTCGTGACAATGACCCACTCTGGTCTGCGGAATGTCATCCCTTGTGACAGGTTGTCCAGGGACAGCCACCAACGGAGTGAGTCTCTGGTCCTCTGATTTACTTGTATCTTCGGAGACAAGTCTGTATAGTCCCCATTCCACTGACTGAGCATGCACAGTTGTAATGGTCTTAGATGAATGCGCGCAAAAGGAACTATGTCCATTGCCGCTACCATCAAACCGATCACTTCCATGCACTGCGCTATGGAAGGAAGAGGAACGGAATGAAGTATCCGACAAGAGTCTAGAAGTTTTGTTTTTCTGGCCTCTGTCAGAAAAATCCTCATTTCTAAGGAGTCTATTATTGTTCCCAAGAAGGGAACCCTTGTTGACGGAGATAGAGAACTCTTTTCCACGTTCACTTTCCATCCGTGAGATCTGAGAAAGGCCAGGACAATGTCCGTGTGAGCCTACAGCAATGCCCCTTGGTCTTAGCACAGCTAGAAGGGACCCTAGTACCTTTGTGAAAATCCTTGGAGCAGTGGCTAATCCGAAAGGAAGCGCCACGAACTGGAAATGCTTGTCCAGGAATGCGAACCTTAGGAACCGATGATGTTCCTTGTGGATAGGAATATGTAGATACGCATCCTTTAAATCCACCGTGGTCATGAATTGACCTTCCTGGATGGAAGGAAGAATAGTTCGAATGGTTTCCATCTTGAACGATGGAACCTTGAGAAACTTGTTTAAGATCTTGAGATCTAAGATTGGTCTGAACGTTCCCTCTTTTTTGGGAACTATGAACAGATTGGAGTAGAACCCCATCCCTTGTTCTCTTAATGGAACAGGATGAATCACTCCCATTTTTAACAGGTCTTCTACACAATGTAAGAATGCCTGTCTTTTTATGTGGTCTGAAGACAACTGAGACCTGTGGAACCTCCCCCTTGGGGGAAGCCCTTTGAATTCCAGAAGATAACCTTGGGAGACTATTTCTAGCGCCCAAGGATCCAGAACATCTCTTGCCCAAGCCTGAGCGAAGAGAGAGAGTCTGCCCCCCACCAGATCCGGTCCCGGATCGGGGGCCAACATTTCATGCTGTCTTGGTAGCAGTGGCAGGTTTCTTGGCCTGCTTTCCCTTGTTCCAGCCTTGCATTGGTCTCCAAGCTGGCTTGGCTTGAGAAGTATTACCCTCTTGCTTAGAGGACGTAGCACTTTGGGCTGGTCCGTTTCTACGAAAGGGACGAAAATTAGGTTTATTTTTTGCCTTGAAAGGCCGATCCTGAGGAAGGGCGTGGCCCTTACCCCCAGTGATATCAGAGATAATCTCTTTCAAGTCAGGGCCAAACAGCGTTTTCCCCTTGAAAGGAATGTTAAGTAGCTTGTTCTTGGAAGACGCATCAGCTGACCAAGATTTCAACCAAAGCGCTCTGCGCGCCACAATAGCAAACCCTGAATTCTTAGCCGCTAACCTAGCCAATTGCAAAGTGGCGTCTAGGGTGAAAGAATTAGCCAATTTGAGAGCACTGATTCTGTCCATAATCTCCTCATAAGGAGGAGAATCACTATCGACCGCCTTTATCAGCTCATCGAACCAGAAACATGCGGCTGTAGCTACAGGGACAATGCATGAAATTGGTTGTAGAAGGTAACCCTGCTGAACAAACATCTTTTTAAGTAAACCTTCTAATTTTTTATCCATAGGATCTTTGAAAGCACAACTATCCTCTATGGGTATAGTGGTGCGTTTGTTTAAAGTGGAAACCGCTCCCTCGACCTTGGGGACTGTCTGCCATAAGTCCTTTCTGGGGTCGACCATAGGAAACAATTTTTTAAATATGGGGGGAGGGACGAAAGGAATACCGGGCCTTTCCCATTCTTTATTAACAATGTCCGCCACCCGCTTGGGTATAGGAAAAGCTTCTGGGAGCCCCGGGACCTCTAGGAACTTGTCCATTTTACATAGTTTCTCTGGGATGACCAACTTGTCACAATCATCCAGAGTGGATAATACCTCCTTGAGCAGAATGCGGAGATGTTCCAACTTAAATTTAAACGTAATCACATCAGGTTCAGCTTGTTGAGAAATGTTCCCTGAATCAGTAATTTCTCCCTCAGACAAAACCTCCCTGGCCCCATCAGACTGGGTTAGGGGCCCTTCAGAACCATTATTATCAGCGTCGTCATGCTCTTCAGTATCTAAAACAGAGCAGTCGCGCTTACGCTGATAAGTGTTCATTTTGGCTAAAATGTTTTTGACAGAATTATCCATTACAGCCGTTAATTGTTGCATAGTAAGGAGTATTGGCGCGCTAGATGTACTAGGGGCCTCCTGAGTGGGCAAGACTCGTGTAGACGAAGGAGGGAATGATGCAGTACCATGCTTACTCCCCTCACTTGAGGAATCATCTTGGGCATCATTGTCATTGTCACATAAATCACATTTATTTAAATGAATAGGAATTCTGGCTTCCCCACATTCAGAACACAGTCTATCTGGTAGTTCAGACATGTTAAACAGGCATAAACTTGATAACAAAGTACAAAAAACGTTTTAAATTTTAAACTGAACACACTTTATTACTGCAATTGCGAAAAAACATGAAGGAATTGTTCAAAATTCACCAAATTTTCACCACAGTGTCTTAAAGCCTTAAAAGTATTGCACACCAAATTTGGAAGCTTTAACCCTTAAAATAACGGAACCGGAGCCGTTTTTAACTTTAACCCCTTTACAGTCCCTGGTATCTGCTTTGCTGAGACCCAACCAAGCCCAAAGGGGAATACGATACCAAATGACGCCTTCAGAAAGTCTTTTCTAAGTATCAGAGCTCCTCTCACATGCGACTGCATGTCATGCCTCTCAAAAACAAGTGCGCAACACCGGCGCGAAAATGAGGCTCTGCCTATGATTTGGGAAAGCCCCTAAAGAATAAGGTGTCTAAAACAGTGCCTGCCGATATTATTATATCAAAATACCCAGATAAAATGATTCCTCAAGGCTAAATATGTGTTAATAATGAATCGATTTAGCCCAGAAAAAGTCTACAGTCTTAATAAGCCCTTGTGAAGCCCTTATTTACGATCTTAATAAACATGGCTTACCGGATCCCATAGGGAAAATGACAGCTTCCAGCATTACATCGTCTTGTTAGAATGTGTCATACCTCAAGCAGCAAGAGACTGCTCACTGTTCCCCCAACTGAAGTTAATTGCTCTCAACAGTCCTGTGTGGAACAGCCATGGATTTTAGTGACGGTTGCTAAAATCATTTTCCTCATACAAACAGAAATCTTCATCTCCTTTCTGTTTCTGAGTAAATAGTACATACCAGCACTATTTTAAAATAACAAACTCTTGATTGAATAATAAAAACTACAGTTAAACACTAAAAAACTCTAAGCCATCTCCGTGGAGATGTTGCCTGTACAACGGCAAAGAGAATGACTGGGGTAGGCGGAGCCTAGGAGGGATCATGTGACCAGCTTTGCTGGGCTCTTTGCCATTTCCTGTTGGGGAAGAGAATATCCCACAAGTAAGGATGACGCCGTGGACCGGACACACCTATGTTGGAGAAATAGTAAGTAGCTATTGGTGTTATTAAACTTTTTTTTTATTCTGGCACATACATACTGTTTCTTGTAAATACATTTGTTATATAATTTATGTATGCATACGTATCTCTTAAAACAAGTTAATTTAACCTCCTGTTTGCTAGTACAACTGAATTACTGTATCGCAAAATAATGTAGGTCTAAAAAGTGTGTCACCAACATGAAAAGTTTGGAAAGCTCTGCCCTAAGGTTTTATTAATACATCTGGCGATTTGTTCCCAGTAATTCCAGGACCACCAAATGTGAGAAAGTGTACCTGTCTTGCCGCAATGTCTCCAGCAAAAGGAGGATGCGTTTGGGAAGATACTATGTAGGCAATGCGGGGTACCTAGGTACCATCTTGAAGTTAGTTTATAATTCATTTCAGCAAAGACTAGAGAGATATATGATTTTTTGGTCATGTTAAAAATTGGGTATGCAGTTCTTTTTCCACTTAATTATATATACAGGTATTTGGCTAGGGAAAGAACCTCTGAGTAGTTTGTAGATTATAGAGATATGAGATTTAGATATGGAGGGAGTCGTGCATAATGATTCAAAGGGTGTGAGGAGTCTTATTAATGCTTCTTTTTGGGGTTTGTTAAATATGGCATGACGAACCTGGAAGTAAGGGAACCAAAGGTGGAATGGAGGTCCTAGCAATTCTGATATCTCGATTTGTGGACGGATTTGAGTGTTGTTCAGTATTAGATATACCGGTACATTAGAGGGTTTGCCTGCTATTATTAGTGTTTGTAGAATGTGAGGTTGTATCAAAATGGGATTTTTTTAGGAGGGGAGGGACTGGGCTCGAGATTGATTTAGTAGAGGACAGGACTTTGTCCCATATTAAGCGTAGATGTTATGTAATAATTGTTGAATATCTCAGGGGGCCTGTGTTTAGCTGGAATCCAGCATATTTCGCCCAGGTTAATGCCCCCTATAAGAAGAGACTCTAGTTGAACCCATGGTGGGTGGGAGTGCTTCTAAGCTACTATTTGTGCTAGGTGAGATGAATTAAAATATGTGGAAAGGTTTGGGACAACGAAGCCTCCATGCTCTCTGATAAGATACATAGTTTCTCTATCTACTCTAGGTCTTTTTTGTGACCAGATAAATAACTCTAACGCTTTTTGTCATTTGATTAAGTATGAGAAGGGTAAATCTAGGGGGAGCACCTGAAATAAATATAAGTATTTAGGAAGAAGATTCATTTTAACTGTATTAAATCTTCCCATCCAGGAAAGGTGTCCTTTGTTTATGCCATGTTTTTTGGGTTTCTTTTTGCAAGGGAAGATAATTGAGGTCAAATAGTTCTGAATGTTTGGGCAAGATTGTTATCCCTAGGTAGTGTATAGTGTTTGTCTTTTGGAATGTGGTGTGAGTGTTAAGGAAGTGTTGTTCCTCTGAGATGTTCATGTGAATTAGGACAGATTTGTCCATGTTTATGGAAAAGTTAGAGACTTGTTTAAAGTTTGCCAGCTCTTTTAGAAGAGGAGGTATAGAGGTAGAAGGGGTGCATAAAGTGAATATAATATCATCGGCATATAGGAGGCATTTTTGATGAATAGTGCCATATTCCACTCCTTGTATGTTGTGGTTTTTTTAACTTTTGCAGCAAAGATTTCAACCGTGAGTGCAAATAAGAGGGGGAGAGGGGGCAACCTTTTTTGGGATAGGATATAGTTTACTGTGATTCTAGCAGATGATTCGTGATAGAGTGCTTGTATGCGGTTGATTAGTGTGTTTAAAAAGCCAAATTTTGACAAGGCGAACCAGAGAAAATCCCAATCCACCCTGTCAAATGCCTTTGCATCGGTAGAAAGAAGGATTAAGGGAGCCGACGTGGAGACAGCAGAGTCAAGAATTTGTAGAACTCGAATAGTGTTATCCTTGGCTTCCCTCTTAGGGCTAAAACCCACTTGGTCAGTATGTATGAGGGTGGGGAGGACCTTATTTATGCGAGTTTCTAGTAGTTTAGCGTACAGCTTGACGTCAATGTTTATTAAGGAGATTGGCCGATAGTTGGTAACTAGGACTGTTGATTTGCCTGGTTTTGGGAGTACGGATATCGTAGCCTCTAATAGGGTTTGTGATAGGTGGTTATTATAATCCAAAGACTGATACATATCTAAAAGGTGTGGACTCAGCTGTGTTTTGAAAAGATGAAAAAAAGTTTGGGGTGAACCCACCTGGGCCTGGCGATTTGCCTTGCGGTAGTGTTTTAATAGCCTCATAAATTTCTTCAAAGGTAAATTTTGATTCTAGGGTTAAACATTCCTCTTTTGTCAAGGTAGGTAGTTGAATCTGAGAAAGATAATTATTGATCAATTTGGTTTTGGTTTCTGTGTCCAGGGTTGGTAAATTATAAAGGGACTTAAAGTATTTTGCAAACTGATCTACTAAGTCTTTGCTGCTCGAGTGAGAGTTTCCGGATGTATCTACTATGTTCTTAATAAAAGTTTGATATTGTTTTTGTTTTTTTTAAGGGATCTAGCCATTAGTTGTTCTGTCTTATTACTTTTGATAAAGAATTTTGTTTTGGATGTAAGGGAGCGCATGTGGGCATGTTTGATCAAGTATTGGTACCACTTTTATCCTTACCTTGCTCTACTTGTTTTGGGCGCTGGACTGAGTACTTTAGACACATGTACACTATCTGAGGGTGAATCCTACAGGTGAATTCTGGCACCTGGTCTGTGATTGCGGACCTCTTCATGGGACGGGTTTCCTGTCCAGTCCTCTGCCAGTAGATTGAGTCAGCCAAGCGGCTCTGAAGCCTTGGTTCGTTGAATATTGCACTGGATGTGCACCTAGGCTTGTGAGTATATTTGGATATCTGTACTCGTCTTGCTTGCCTATTCCTACATTATTACACGCCTCTTTCTCTTTCCTTCCCTCAGGAATTGGTCCATATCTATTCTCTTTAAAAGAGAGCTGCCTCCACAGTCGCTATTTGGTTTCGGTATTGATATTTCAAGACACCACCGCTGTTAAGTTACCAATAGAAATCTCTTTTACTCCAGAGAAACCACCAAGAAACTTTTTCATCTACTGCTCATTGTATGGTTGGACTCACTGTGATTTTGTGAATTTTTAAATACACATTTGTCATTACGTTCATCACGCTAGTCCCTTGAGGGATCCTAGTCCCCAGGGTGAAAAACCAAAAAAAACTCACGTTTGTGTACCAATTTTGTGGGGGGGGTTCACATGCTCAATGACCATCCAATTGAAAGTGGTACTGTCACTATGATGGTCATGGATAATGTGCTTGGCCAAATCCGAACTCTGTTTTGATCTATTGATATCTGAGAGATGTTGTCGTATCCTCTTTCTTACTTCTCGTGTCGTGCACCCAACATATTGCTTGTTATTGCACCCACACCATAGCAGGTAGACAACATTCTTGCTCCTGCAATTAACGCAGGAGGCCACCAGATACTTTTTACTCGTAGTGGAACTCACAAAACTAGTCCTTTTCTCTATATAACTACAGGGGATGCAAGGTCCATAGCCACATTTGTACATCCCTTTGTTTTCCAACCACGCAATGCCCTTATTTTTAGTGCGCAATTTGCTAGGGAACAAAATGTTTCCTAGACTTACTCCTCTGTCGGGTGATAAGCTTACCTGAACAAAAAGGTCTTTAGGGAACGTTTAAAGGAGGAGAGGTTAGGGGAAAGTCTGACAGCTCAAGGAAGTGCGTTCCAGAGGGTTGGTGCCACACAAGAGAAGTCCTGTAGTCTAGTATGAGAGAAAGTGATGGTAGAGGACGCAAGAAGCAGGTCATTATTGGATCTCAGGGGGCGGGCTGGAGTATATTTGTTGATGAGAGGATCGGTAGGGTGGGGCAGCATTGGTGAGGGCTTTGTAGGTCAGGGTGAGAATTTTGAATTTAATTCTGCTGTGAATGGGGAGCCAGTGAAGGAACTCACAGAGAGGTGCAGCAGAAACAGAGTGTCGAGAGAGGTGGATTAGCCTTGCAGATGCATTTAGGATGGATTGAAGGGGAGAGAGGCGGGAGAGAGGGAGGCCAGATAGTAAGTTGTTTTTCTGGGTCACATCTAGAGAGGTGGATTAGCCTTGCAGATGCATTTAGGATGGATTGAAGGGGAGAGAGGGCTTGCCGCTGGTGGATGTTAGAGACCTTGCACTCCCCCACCTTACGTTTGAGGATGCCCCACAGATGCTTAATAGGGTTTAGGTCTGGAGACATGTTTGGCCAGTCCATCACCTTTACCCTCAGCTTCTTAAGCAAGGCAGTGGTTGTCTTGGAAGTGTCTTTGGGGTTGTTATCATGTGGAAATACTGCCCTGCGACCCAGTCTCCACAGAAAGGGGATCATGCTCTGCTTCAGTATGTCACAGTACATGTTGGCATTCATGGGTCCCTCAGTGAACTGTAGCTCCCCAGTGCCGGCAGCACTCATGCAGCCCCAGACCATGACACTCCCACCACCATGCTTGACTGTAGGCAAGACACACTTGTCTTTGTACTCCTCACCTGGTTGCCGCCACACATGCTTGACACCATTTGAACCAAATAAGTTTAGTTTATCTTGGTCTCATCGGACCACAGAACATGGTTCTAGTAATCCATGTCCTTAGTCTGCTTGTCTTCAGCAAACTTTTTGCAGGCTTTCTTGCGTATCATCTTTAGAAGAGGCTTCCTTCTGAGACGACAGCAATGCAGAGCAATTTGATGCAGTGTGTGGCATATGGTCTTTAACCTCTGCAGCAATGCTGGCAGCACTCATACGTCTATTTCCCAAAGACAACCTCTGGATATGACGCTGAGCATGTGCACTCAACTTCTTTGGTCGATCATGGCAAGGCCTGTTCTGAGTGGAACCTGTCCTGTGAAACCATACGTCTTGCCTACCGTGATGCTGCTCAGTTTCAGGGTCTGGGCAATCTTCTTATAGCCTAGGCCATCTTTATGAAGAGCAACAATTCTTTTTTTCAGATCCTCAGAGAGTTCTTTGCCATGAGGTGCCATGTTGAACTTCCAGTGACCAGTATAAGAGAGTGTGAGAGCGATAACACCAAATTTAACACACCTGCTCCCCATTCACACCTTGTAACACTAACGAGTAACATGACACCGGGGCTGGAAAATGGCTAATTGGGCCCAATTTGGACATTTCCACTTAGGGGTATACTCACTTTTGTTGCCAACGGTTTAGACATTAATGGCTGTGTGTTGAGTTATTTTGAGGGGTCAGCAAATTTACACTGTTATACAGGCTGTACACTCAGTGTTGTCACATGAAAAGATATAATAAAAGATTTACAAAAATGTGAGGGGTGTACTCACCTTTTGTGGAATACTGTATATATATTTTAACAAGAAGTAGAAGAGCTCGACCAGGCACAGACAAAAGCTCAATAGGCAGTATACATATACACAAATATAGGGCCAGATTACTAGTGATACAAGCTAAAATAAACGTGAATGCTTGAGCGCAACTGAAGTTAACATGCGCTGGGATAGCGCATCCTTAGAACTCTGGTTAACTGTTTTGCAAAACAAAAAAGTGTCACAAAATACATCAAAAATACATTGAAAAGTACAGTTACACTCAAACTATCTAATAAAAAATATTTTTTAAGACAAAATTGCAAAAAAATAATAATAAAGTGTTATACTGTGTATTTACTGTATATATTTCACATTCCAATGTTCTGCACATAGCAGAAACATCAGATATATGTAGAAATGTGTATTAATGAATAAATAGAACATATCCTGCTATGTGAAAAACATTAGAATATGAAATATTAATATTTTCATGTCAGCTTAGCGCACTTAAGAGAATATGCAATCGGTTTTGCACACAAGTAGGGTGTTTTCTTTGCTCCATTGATTTCTATGGGGGAATATCTTAATCTGTTCACAATATTCTAACTTCGGCTTTTGCAAGCGAAAACGTTTTAAGTTCAACTTGTAATACGAGTGCTACCGCTGCACTTAAAAAGCTTCTAGCAGAGTTAGTACTAGAGCGGAAGTGTTAAATACCCCACCACTTGTAATCTTGTCTATACTGTATATATTTAAAATATATACACTATATATATATATATATATATTTTTTTTTTAATACACACACAAATATAATATATATACACACATATACACACACACACACACACACACAGTATATTTAAATAAATATATATACATATTTTGATGTCCCTTTAAATGAGGGTCAAGAAATGCAGACATCTGAAGGCAGTAGCTGGGGAGGGAGAAGTTTTCCCGACTTGACCAACATGAAATTGGATACTAAAGGATTCCGATTTGGATTCACTGGCGTTACAAATGACGACATAATCATGTATCATGCTGGGATATTTCGCAGGGTAAATGGAGAAGCGCTACAGTGAAATGAAGTGGTGATCACTATAATTACCCAGACACTAAATGGCACAGGAATTCACACAGCTAGAAACAGATGACAGGGGGCTGCCATATTAATTCATTCTTAAAATATCAGCCTGCCACAAACACCCCCCAACTGCTCCATTTACTACACAGTATATTTAGCCATATGCTCTTTCTTTCTGTCTTTAGCCTTTGACTAATGCTTAACAACGGGTCTATTTACAGAAAAATATAATTAGACTCTGGGTCTCTGCAGAGGGTTATGCATGACACTGCAGATACCTTTAATAATGAATTGTCATGTTTAAATTCAGCATATGACATAAGTCATTAATTAATAACATACTTGGCGCTACTAGTTTTCACTAAATGATAAACATGTTTACAGTTATACCATACTAGGCGATAAGCCTGCCCAGAGAGCACTCTATTTAAAAAAAAACAAAAAACTACAACCCCCAAAGCTAAAATTACAAAAAATAAAAAATGTAAAAATTACAGAAAAAAATAAACAAAGCTATCCAAAATAAAAAAATTAAACCTAAATGAATACCCCTATAAAAATAAAAAATCCCCCCCAAAATAAAAACAACACCTAATCTAATACTAAACTACCAATAGCCCTTAAAAGGGCTTTTGTAGGGCATTGCCCTAAGTTAAACAGCTCTTTTACCTAAACAAATTACCAATTACCCCATAACCGTAAAACCCCCCCACCCACCAAAATAAAAAAAAACTAACACTAAAAAAACCTAAACTACCTATTGCCCCTAAAGGGGCATTTGTATGGGCATTGCCCTTAAAAAGGCATTCAGCTCTTTTCCAGCCCATTAAATCCCTAATCTTAAAAATAAAAAACCTCCCAAAAATAAAAAAATATCCTAAACACTAAGCCCCTAGGTACTCACTGTTCCTGAAGTCTGGCGGAGAAGGTCTTCTTCCAGGCAGCTCCATCATCTTCTATCTTCATCCGGAGTGAAGGCAGAGCGGAGGGGTGTTGCTGTGGATCCTCAGCGGTGGTCCATACCGGCGGCGCAGAGCGGAGGTGCAGATGCTGTCCTCGGTGGCATGGAAGCTTCTCTTCATCCGATGTCCGTTGTACACTAAAAATTGAATGAAACGTACCGCAATCAATTTGGGGTACACTGCATTCCTAATTGCTGAAATTTTGAAATCAGCCAATATGATTTCAGTAGCTCTCTTCCTATTGGCAGATTTCCAAATTTCAGCCAATAGGAATGCAAGGTACCCCAATAAATATGTGGTACCTTGCATTCAATCTTCAGTGTGCGATGGACGATCGCATGTAGAGAAGCCTCCACGTGGCTGAGGACCGCCGCCGCCGAGGATCCACACATCGATGGAGCCAGCTCCGCACCTCCGCTCTTTGCTGCTTTCGCTACGGATGAAGATAGAAGATGATGGAGCCGCCTGGAAGAAGACCTTCTCTGCCGGACTTCAGGAACGGTGAGTACCTATTTGGGGCTTAGTGTTAGGATTTTTTTAAGATTAGGGATTTAATGGGCTGGAAAAGAGCTGATTGCCATTTTAAGGGCAATAAAAGAGCTGAATGTCCATTTAGGGGCAATGTGTACTTAAGGTTTTTTTTAGTCTTATTTTTTTTTATTTTAGGGGGTTTGGTGGGTGGTGGGGTTTACTGTTAGGGGGGATTTAGTAATTTTTAAATGTAAAACAGAATTTATGCTTACCTGATAAATTACTTTCTCCAACGGTGTGTCTGGTCCACGGCGTCATCCTTATTTGTGGGAAATATCTCTTCCCCAACAGGAAATGGCAAAGAGTCCCAGCAAAGCTGGCCATATAGTCCCTCCTAGGCTCCGCCCACCCCAGTCATTCGACCGACAGACAGGAGGAAAAATATAGGAGAAACCATATGGTACCGTGGTGACTGTAGTTAGAGAAAATAATTCATCAGACCTGATTAAAAAACCAGGGCGGGCCGTGGACCGGACACACCGTTGGAGAAAGTAATTTATCAGGTAAGCATAAATTCTGTTTTCTCCAACATTGGTGTGTCCGGTCCACGGCGTCATCCTTACTTGTGGGAACCAATACCAAAGCTTTAGGACACGGATGAAGGGAGGGAGCAAATCAGGTTACCTAAACGGAAGGCACCACGGCTTGCAAAACCTTTCTCCCAAAAATAGCCCCCGAAGAAGCAAAAGTATCAAATTTGTAAAATTTGGCAAAAGTGTGCAGTGAAGACCAAGTCGCTGCCTTACATATCTGATCAACAGAAGCCTCGTTCTTGAAGGCCCATGTGGAAGCCACAGCCCTAGTGGAGTGAGCTGTGATTCTTTCAGGAGGCTGCCGTCCGGCAGTCTCGTAAGCCAATCGGATGATGCTTTTAAGCCAAAAGGAAAGAGAGGTAGAAGTCGCTTTTTGACCTCTCCTTTTACCAGAATAGACGACAAACAGAGAAGATGTTTGTCTGAAATCTTTTGTAGCTTCTAAATAGAATTTTAGAGCACGGACTACGTCCAAATTGTGTAACAAACGTTCCTTCTTTGAAACGGGATTCGGACACAAAGAAGGTACAACTATCTCCTGGTTAATATTTTTGTTAGAAACAACCTTTGGATGAAAACCAGGCTTAGTACGCAAAACCACCTTATCTGCATGGAACACCAGATAGGGCGGAGAACACTGCAGAGCAGATAACTCTGAAACTCTTCTAGCAGAAGAAATAGCAACCGAAAACAAAACTTTCCAAGATAACAACTTAATATCTATGGAATGTAGAGGTTCAAACGGAACCCCTTGAAGAACTGAAAGGACTAGATTTAAACTCCAGGGAGGAGTCAAAGGTCTGTAAACAGGCTTGATCCTAACCAGAGCCTGAACAAATGCTTGAACATCTGGCATAGCTGCCAGTCGTTTGTGTAGTAAGACAGATAAAGCAGAAATCTGTCCCTTTAGAGAACTCGCAGATAATCCTTTATCCAAACCTTCTTGCAAAGGAAAGAATCTTAGGAATTTTTATCTTATTCCATGGGAATCCCTTGGATTCACACCAGCAGATATATCTTTTCCATATTTTATGGTAAATCTTTCTAGTTACCGGTTTTCTGGCCTGAACCAGAGTATCTATCACAGAATCTGAAAACCCACGCTTTGATAGAATAAAGCGTTCAATCTCCAAGCCGTCAGCTGGAGGGAGATCAGATTTGGATGTTCGAATGGACCCTGAACAAGAAGGTTCTGTCTCAAAGGTAGCTTCCATGGTGGAACCGATGACATATTCACCAGGTCTGCATACCAAGTCCTGCGTGGCCACGCAGGAGCTATCAAGATCACTGAGGCCCTCTCCTGTTTGATCCTGGCTACCAGCCTGGGAATGAGAGGGAACGGTGGAAACACATAAGCTAGGTTGAAGGACCAAGGCGCTACTAGTGCATCTACTAGAGTCGCCTTGGGATCCCTGGATCTGGACCCGTAGCAAGGAACCTTGAAGTTCTGACGAGACGCCATCAGATCCATGTCTGGAATGCCCCATAATTGAGTCAACTGGGCAAAAATCTCTGGGTGGAGTTCCCACTCCCCCGGATGGAATGTCTAACGACTCAGATAATCCGCTTCCCAGTTTTCCACACCTGGGATGTGGATCGCAGATAGATGGCAGGAGTGATTCTCTGCCCATTGTATTATTTTGGTCACTTCTTTCATCGCCAGGGAACTCCTTGTTCCCCCCTGATGATTGATATACGCAACAGTCGTCATGTTGTCTGATTGGAATCTTATGAATCTGGCCTTTGCAAGCTGAGGCCAAGCCCTGAGAGCATTGAATATCGCTCTTAGTTCCAGAATGTTTATCGGGAGGAGAGACTCTTCCCGAGACCATAGTCCCTGAGCTTTCAGGGATTCCCAGACCGCACCCCAGCCCACTAGACTGGCGTCGGTCATGACAATGACCCACTCTGGTCTGCGGAAGCTCATTCCCTGGGATAGGTGGTCCAGGGATATACACCAACGGAGTGAATCTCTGGTCTTCTGATCTACTTGAATCACTGGAGACAAGTCTGTATAGTCCCCATTCCACTGTTTCAGCATGCACAGTTGTAATGGTCTTAGATGAATTCGTGCAAAAGGAACTATGTCCATTGCTGCAACCATCAACCCTACTACTTCCATGCACTGAGCTATGGAAGGACGTGGAACAGAATGAAGAACTTGACAAGCGCTTAGAAGTTTTGACTTTCTGACATCTGTCAGAAAAATCCTCATTTCTAAGGAATCTATTATTGTTCCCAAGAAGGGAACTCTTGTTGACGGAGACAGAGAACTTTTTTCTATGTTCACCTTCCATCCGTGAGATCTGAGAAAGGCCAGAACGATGTCTGTATGAGCCTTTGCTTTTGAAAGGGACGACGCTTGTATTAGAATGTCGTCCAAGTATGGTACTACTGCAATGCCCCTCGGTCTTAGAACCGCTAGAAGGGACCCGAGTACCTTTGTGAAAATCCTTGGAGCAGTGGCTAATCTGAATGGAAGGGCCACAAACTGGTAATGTTTGTCCAGAAAGGCGAACCTTAGGAACTGATGATGTTCTTTGTGGATAGGAATATGAAGGTATGCATCCTTTAGATCCACGGTAGTCATAAATTGACCTTCCTGGATAGTGGGTAGAATCGTTCGAATGGTTTCCATTTTGAACGATGGTACCCTGAGAAATTTGTTTAGGATCTTTAAATCCAGAATTGGTCTGAAGGTTCCCTCTTTTTTGGGAACTACGAACAGATTTGAGTAAAATCCCATTCCTTGTTCCGTCATTGGAACTGGGTGTATCACTCCCATCTTTAACAGGTCTTTTACACAATGTAAGAACGCCTGTCTCTTTATTAGGTTTGAGGATAAGTGAGACATGTGGAACCTTCCCCTTGGGGGTAGTTCCTTGAATTCCAGAAGATAACCCTGAGAAACTATTTCTAGCGTCCAGGGATCCTGAACATCTCTTGCCCAAGCCTGAGCAAAGAGAGAGAGTCTGCCCCCCACTAGATCCGGTCCCGGATCGGGGGCTACTCCTTCATGCTGTTTTGTTAGCGGTAGCAGGTTTCTTGGTCTGCTTACCCTTGTTCCAGCCTTGCATCGGTTTCCAGGCTGGTTTGGACTGTGAGGCATTACCCTCTTGCTTAGAGGATGCAGAATTAGAGGCCGGTCCGTTCCTGAAATTACGAAAGGAACGAAAATTAGACTTATTCTTGGCCTTGAAAGGCCTATCTTGTGGGAGGGCGTGGCCCTTTCCCCCAGTGATGTCTGAGATAATCTCTTTCAATTCTGGTCCAAAGAGAGTTTTACCCTTGAAGGGGATGTTAAGCAATTTTGTCTTGGATGATACATCCGCTGACCAAGACTTTAGCCAAAGCGCTCTGCGCGCCACAATTGCAAACCCTGAATTTTTCGCCGCTAATCTAGCTAATTGCAAAGCGGCATCTAAATTAAAAGAGTTAGCCAACTTAAGTGCGTGAACTCTGTCCATAACCTCCTCATATGGAGTCTCTCTACTGAGCGACTTTTCTAGTTCCTCGAACCAGAACCACGCTGCTGTAGTGACAGGAACAATGCACGAAATGGGTTGTAGAAGGTAACCCTGCTGTATAAAAATCTTTTTAAGCAAACCTTCCAATTTTTTATCCATAGGATCTTTGAAAGCACAACTATCCTCGATAGGAATAGTAGTGCGCTTGTTTAGAGTAGAAACTGCCCCCTCGACCTTAGGGGCTGTCTGCCATAAGTCCTTTCTGGGGTCGACCATAGGAAATAATTTCTTAAATATAGGAGGGGGAACAAAAGGTATGCCGGGCTTCTCCCACTCCTTATTCACTATGTCCGCCACCTGCTTGGGTATAGGAAAAGCGTCGGGGTGCACCGGAACCTCTAGGAACTTGTCCATCTTGCATAATTTTTCTGGAATGACCAAGTTGTCACAATCATCCAGAGTAGATAACACCTCCTTAAGCAGTGTGTGGATGTGTTCTAATTTAAATTTAAATGTCACAACATCAGGTTCAGCCTGTTGAGAAATTTTTCCTGAATCTGAAATTTCCCCATCTGACAAAACCTCCCTCATGGCCCCTTCAGATTGGTGTGAGGGTATGACAGAACAATTATCATCAGCGCCCTCCTGCTCTTCTGTGTTTAAAACAGAGCAATCGCGCTTTCTCTGATATGCAGGCATTTTGGATAAAATATTTGCTATGGAGTTATCCATTACAGCCGTCAATTGTTGCATGGTAATAAGCATTGGCGCGCTAGAAGTACTAGGGGCCTCCTGCGTGGGCAAAACTGGTGTAGACACAGAAGGAGATGATGTAGAACCATGTCTACTCCCTTCATCTGAGGAATAATCTTGGGCAATTTCATTATCTGTGGCAGTACTGTCCTTACTTTGTTTGGACGCTATGGCACAATTATCACACAATTTTGAAGGGGGAGACACATTGGCTTTCATACATATAGAACATAGCTTATCTGAAGGCACAGACATGTTAAACAGGCTTAAACTTGTCAATAAAGCACAAAAACCGTTTTAAAACAAAACCGTTACTGTCTCTTTAAATTTTAAACAGAGCACACTTTATTACTGAATATGTGAAAAAATATGAAGGAAATGTTCAAAATTTACCAAAATTTCACCACAGTGTCTTAAAGCATTAAAAGTATTGCACACCAATTTTCAGAGCTTTAACCCTTAAAATAACGAAACCGGAGCCGGTTACAGATTTAACCCCTATACAGTCCCAGCTACAGCCTTTGCTGTGACTTTACCAAGCCCAGAGGGGAATACGATACCAAATGACGCCTTCTAGGAACTTTTCCAACTACTTTCGGGTCCTCACACATGCATCTGCATGTCTTGCTCTCAAAAACAACTGCGCAGTAATGGCGCGAAAATGAGGCTCAGCCTACAACTGGGAAGGCCCTTCCTGACTGGAAAAGGTGTCTAACATAGTGCCTGACGTTAAAAAACGTTCCCCAAGTTTATAAGTGTGAATTATCAGCATAAACATGTATAAAATGTCCAAATAAAGCAATCGATTTAGCCCATAAAAGTGTCTACCAGTTTTATAGCCCATATTAAGCCCTTTATTCTGTTTGAGACTAAGAAAATGGCTTACCGGTCCCCATGAGGGGAAATGACAGCCTTCCAGCATTACATAGTCTTGTTAGAAATATGGCTAGTCATACCTTAAGCAGAAAAGTCTGCTAACTGTTTCCCCCAACTGAAGTTACTTCATCTCAACAGTCCTATGTGGAAACAGCAATCGATTTTAGTTACTGTCTGCTAAAATCATTTTCCTCTCACAAACAGAAATCTTCATCTTTTTCTGTTTCAGAGTAAATAGTACATACCAGCACTATTTTAAAATAACAAACTCTTGATAGTAGAATAAAAAACTACAACTAAACACCACATACTCTTAACCATCTCCGTGGAGATGTTGCCTGTGCAACGGCAAAGAGAATGACTGGGGTGGGCGGAGCCTAGGAGGGACTATATGGCCAGCTTTGCTGGGACTCTTTGCCATTTCCTGTTGGGGAAGAGATATTTCCCACAAGTAAGGATGACGCCGTGGACCGGACACACCAATGCTGGAGAAAAAAGCTGTTTAACTTAGGGCAATACCCCACAAAAGGCCCTTTTAAGGGCTATTGGTAGTTTAGTTCAGGGGGTGTTTTTATTTTGGGGGGATTTTTTATTTTTATAGGGATTAGGTTTATTTTTTTTATTTTTGATAATTTTGTTTATTTTTTTCTGTAATTTTATTTTTTATTTTTTGTAATTTTAGATTATTTTTTTGTGATTTAATGTAAGGTTTTATTTAAGTGTAACTTAGTATTGGGGTTAATTTAGGGGGTGTTAGTTATTTACGTTGAGGCGGGGTTGGCGGTTTAGGAGTTAATAGGTTAATTAGGTTTATTGCGATGGTGGGGGTTGGCGGTTTAGGGGTTAATAGGTTAATTAGGTTTATTGCGATGTTGAGGGTTGGTGGTTTAGAGGTTAATAGGTTAATTAGGTTTATTGCGATGTTGGGGGTTGGTGGTTTAGGGGTTAATAGGCTAATTGTGATGTTGGGGTTTGTCGGTTTAGGGGTTAATGAGGTTTATTGCGATGTGAGGGTTGGCAGTTAAGAGTTAATATTTTAATTATGTTATTTGCGGATTAGGGGTTAATTACTTTATTGGTTTGCGATGTGGGGGTTTGCGGTTTAGGTGTTTGTTAATACTTTGTGCGGGAGGTTTTTTTTTTTTTGTTGTTGTTATACTTCATGCGGGCGGTTACGTGTCTTTATTTTTATTTAGTGCGGGCGGTTACGTGTTTTTTAGTTATTTTGTGCGGGCGGTTGCGTGTTTTGTTTTTTTTTTAAGGCTTTTTTAATGCCTATGCTGGATCCAGGTGGTTTCTGAAAATGGCAGGGTGGTGAAAGAATTCACCACCCTATCATTTTTGGAATCCACCTGGATGCATCTTTTTAATATAACTGTGTTGGTTGTGCAAAACTGGGGAATGGGTAATAAAGGAATTATCTTTTAAAATAATAAAAATTCTATTGTAGACTGTCCCTTTAAAGGGATTAAACATAGTTTTAAGTGAGCAACAGTGCAATCATAAAATGTGTTTAATTTTTTACACTTTTTTATTCCTTTAACTTGAAAATAAATAAGTATTTTAAATATATTTTATGTATCTGTTAACGCTACAGTCTTGATAAACACACATACAAACACAATGTTACAGACAGGGATCTGACAACACACACTTTGTCATACTCATATTTAAATAAACAAAGCTGTGAATATGTAGACATTATATATACATATATTACAGTATTTTTACACTTACATTTCTCTTGAGAGGGCAAATACTGTTTAATACTTCAGATTTATGAAGCCCTTTTCTCCACAATGACTGCATCAGAACACTGCTTCTGACCAATGCAAATCTTACTATGTGGTTCTTCTAACCAAATCCAGTCATTAGGTAATAATAGTTTTAATATTATCCTGGGGTATAACTAGTATTTGGGATGGTGTGGGTTAACATTTTCTTGGTTAACCCCTTTGAAACGGTACAATAGCCATCTGTAGCACTTCCAGGGCTGCAGGACTGAGGGCCTGTCATCGAAAGTAGCAAAACCGCGCTATTTCTGCATGCCTAACTACCTGAAGCATGCAAAAATATCGTAATCTCGACTGGAAGTGATACGGACGGGTGACGTACAGGGTATATTGGCGATCGCAAAAGGGTCAAAAGTGAATTCCTCTTAGTAACTTATATGGACTTACCTTTCTGTAACAAAAGCAATTTATTTTGACCTATTTGGCAGTCAGTTTCCTGCCCAGGTAGCTTTATAATTTCCAGTTAAAAGATATCCCAATACACATCCCTACTCAAGATAAAGTTCAATTATTTTTTGGTACAGGGTGGCTAAATATGTCAGACAAGTCATGACTGATGTACCTGTATAAAATTGTAATGGTCCATCATAAAAAGGGTGGATACATCCCTTGCCCTCTCTCTGAAAAGCAACTGGCCTGAAGACTGACCTCAGCTAAAGAATTATTTCAAGTTACATAATTATTTAAAGGGACATAAACCCCCCAAAAAATCCTTTCAGATATGACATACAATTTTAAACAACCTACCAATTAACTTCTATTATCAAATTTTCTTAGTTTTCTTTTGTTGATAAGCAGGAAGGTGAGTTCAGGATTGAGCACGTGTCTGCCCCACGAGATGGCAGCAATATTTCCCGTCATGAAATGAAGTGCTCCAGATGTGCCCGCTACCTATCTAGGTATCTCTTCAACAAACAATAGCATGAGAATGATGCAAATTTGATAATAGCAGTAAATTTGAAACTTTTTAAAATTGTATGATCTGTATGAATCACGAAAGAAAAAAATGTGGGTTTCGTGTCCCTTTAATATTTAATTTGACTAAAAATCTTTTTCTACACTTGGAGAGGCAAAGGTCAGTTGTGTGGATGGACATTTTCTGGGACAGAAATCTATGGCCTAGATTTGGAGTTTGGCGGTAGCCGTGAAAACCAGCGTTAGAGGCTCCTAACGCTGGTTTTAGGCTACCTCCGGTATTTGGAGTCACTCAAAAAAAGGGTCTAACGCTCACTTTTCAGCCGCGACTTTTCCATACCGCAGATCCCCTTACGTCAATTGCGTATCCTATCTTTTCAATGGGATTTTTCTAACTCCGGTATTTAGAGTCGTGTCTGAAGTGAGCGATAGAAATCTAACGACAAAACTCCAGCCGCAGAAAAAAGTCAGTAGTTAAGAGCTTTCTGGGCTAACGCCGGTTCATAAAGCTCTTAACTACTGTACTCTAAAGTACACTAACACCCATAAACTACCTATGTACCCCTAAACCGAGGTCCCCCCACATCGCCGCAACTCTATTAAATTTTTTTAACCCCTAATCTGCCGACCGCCACCTACGTTATCCTTATGTACCCCTAATCTGCTGCCCCTAACACCGCCGACCCCTAAATTATATTTATTAACCCCTAATCTGCCCCCCACAACGTCGCCGCCAGCTACCTACACTAATTAACCCCTAATCTGCCGTACGCACGCCGCCGCCAGCTACATTATCCCTATGTACCCCTAATCTGCTGCCCTAACATCGCCGACCCCTATATTATATTTATTAACCCCTAACCTGCCCCCCACAACGTCGCCGCCACCTACCTACAATAATTAACCCCTAATCTGCCGACCGCAAAGAGCCGCCAGCTACATTATAGCTATGTACCCCTAATCTGCTGCCCCTAACACCGCCAACCCCTATATTATATTTATTAACCCCTAACCTGCCCTCCCTAACATCGCCGACACCTAACTTCAATTATTAACCCCTAATCTGCCGACCGAATCTCGCCGCTATTCTAATAAATGTATTAACCCCTAAAGCTAAGTCTAACCCTAACACCCCCCTAAGCTAAATATAATTTACATCTAACAAAATTAATTAACTCTTATTAAATAAATTATTCCTATTTACAACATAAATTATAATTATATTATAGCTATTTTAGGATTAATATTTATTTTACAGGTAACTGTATTTATTTTAACCAGGTACAATAGCTATTAAATAGTTAAGAACTATTTAATAGCTAAAATAGTTAAAATAATTACAAATTTACCTGTAAAATAAATCCTAACCTAAGTTACAATTAAACCTAACACTACACTATCAATAAATTAATTAAATAAAATACCTACAATTACCTACAATTAAACCCAACACTACACTATCAATAAATAAATTAAATACAATACCTACAAATAACTACAATGAAATAAACTAACTAAAGTACAAAAATAAAAAAGAACTAAGTTACAAAAAATAAAAAAATATTTACAAACATAAGAAAAATATTACAACAATTTTAAACTAATTACACCTACTCTAAGCCCCCTAATAAAATAACAAAGCCCCCCAAAATAAAAAAATGCCCTACCCTATTCTAAATTACTAAAGTTCAAAGCTCTTTTACCTTACCAGCCCTGAACAGGGCCCTTTGCGGGGCATGCCCCAAGAAGTTCAGCTCTTTTGCCTGTAAAAAAAAAAACAGAATTTATGTTTACCTGATAAATTACTTTCTCCAACGGTGTGTCCGGTCCACGGCGTCATCCTTACTTGTGGGATATTCTCTTCCCCAACAGGAAATGGCAAAGAGCCCAGCAAAGCTGGTCACATGATCCCTCCTAGGCTCCGCCTACCCCAGTCATTGGACCGACGTTAAGGAGGAATATTTGCATAGGAGAAACCATATGATACCGTGGTGACTGTAGTTAAAGAAAATAAATTATCAGACCTGATTAAAAAACCAGGGCGGGCCGTGGACCGGACACACCGTTGGAGAAAGTAATTTATCAGGTAAACATAAATTCTGTTTTCTCCAACATAGGTGTGTCCGGTCCACGGCGTCATCCTTACTTGTGGGAACCAATACCAAAGCTTTAGGACACGGATGAAGGGAGGGAGCAAATCAGGTCACCTAAATGGAAGGCACCACGGCTTGCAAAACCTTTCTCCCAAAAATAGCCTCAGAAGAAGCAAAAGTATCAAACTTGTAAAATTTGGTAAAAGTGTGCAGTGAAGACCAAGTCGCTGCCCTACATATCTGATCAACAGAAGCCTCGTTCTTGAAGGCCCATGTGGAAGCCACAGCCCTAGTGGAAGGAGCTGTGATCCTTTCAGGAGGCTGCCGTCCGGCAGTCTCGTAAGCCAATCTGATGATGCTTTTAATCCAAAAAGAGAGAGAGGTAGAAGTTGCTTTTTGACCTCTCCTTTTACCAGAATAAACAACAAACAAGGAAGATGTTTGTCTAAAATCCTTTGTAGCATCTAAATAGAATTTTAGAGCGCGAACAACATCCAAATTGTGCAACAAACGTTCCTTCTTCGAAACTGGTTTCGGACACAGAGAAGGCACGACTATCTCCTGGTTAATGTTTTTGTTAGAAACAACTTTTGGAAGAAAACCAGGTTAGTACGTAAAACCACCTTATCTGCATGGAACACCAGATAAGGAGGAGAACACTGCAGAGCAGATAATTCTGAAACTCTTCTAGCAGAAGAAATTGCAACCAAAAACAAAACTTTCCAAGATAATAACTTAATATCAACGGAATGTAAGGGTTCAAACGGAACCCCCTGAAGAACTGAAAGAACTAAGTTGAGACTCCAAGGAGGAGTCAAAGGTTTGTAAACAGGCTTGATTCTAACCAGAGCCTGAACAAAGGCTTGAACATCTGGCACAGCTGCCAGCTTTTTGTGAAGTAACACAGACAAGGCAGAAATCTGTCCCATCAAGGAACTTGCAGATAATCCTTTTTCCAATCCTTCTCGAAGGAAGGATAGACTCTTAGGAATCTTAACCTTGTCCCAAGGGAATCCTTTAGATTCACACCAACAGATATATTTTTTCCAAATTTTGTGGTAAATTTTTCTAGTTACAGGCTTTCTGGCCTGAACAAGAGTATCAATAACAGAATCTGAGAACCCTCGCTTTGATAAGATCAAGCGTTCAATCTCCAAGCAGTCAGCTGGAGTGGGACCAGATTCGGATGTTCGAACGGACCTTGAACAAGAAGGTCTCGTCTCAAAGGTAACTTCCATGGTGGAGCCGATGACATATTCACCAGATCTGCATACCAAGTCCTGCGTGGCCACGCAGGAGCTATCAAGATCACCGACGCCCTCTCCTGATTGATCCTGGCTACCAGCCTGGGGATGAGAGGAAACGGCGGGAATACATAAGCTAGTTTGAAGGTCCAAGGTGCTACTAGTGCATCTACTAGAGTCGCCTTGGGATCCCTGGATCTGGACCCGTAGCAAGGAACCTTGAAGTTCTGACGAGAGGCCATCAGATCCATGTCTGGAATGCCCCACAGTTGAGTGATTTGGGCAAGGATTTCCGGATGGAGTTCCCACTCCCCCGGATGCAATGTCTGACGACTCAGAAAAACCGCTTCCCAATATTCCACTCCTGGGATGTGGATTGCAGACAGGTGGCAGGAGCGAGTCTCCGCCCATTGAATGATTCTGGTCACTTCTTCCATCGCCAGGGAACTCCTTGTTCCCCCCTGATGGTTGATGTACGCAACAGTCGTCATGTTGTCTGATTGAAACCGTATGAACTTGGCCCTCGCTAGCTGAGGCCAAGCCTTGAGAGCATTGAATATCGCTCTCAGTTCCAGAATATTTATCGGTAGAAGAGATTCTTCCCGAGACCAAAGACCCTGAGCTTTCAGGGATCCCCAGACCGCGCCCCAGCCCATCAGACTGGCGTCGGTCGTGACAATGACCCACTCTGGTCTGCGGGAGGTCACCCCTTGTGACAGGTTGTCCAGGGACAGCCACCAACGGAGTGAGTCTCTGGTCCTCTGATTTACTTGTATCTTCGGAGACAAGTCTGTATAGTCCCCATTCCACTGACTGAGCATACACAGTTGTAATGGTCTTAGATGAATGTGCGCAAAAGGAACTATGTCCATTGCCGCTACCATCAAACCTATCACTTCCATGCACTGCGCTATGGAAGGAAGAGGAACGGAATGAAGTATCCGACAAGAGTTTAGAAGTTTTGTTTTTCTGGTCTCTGTCAGAAAAATCCTCATTTCTAAGGAGTCTATTATTGTTCCCAAGAAGGGAACTCTTGTTGACGGAGATAGAGAACTCTTTTCCACGTTCACTTTCCATCCGTGAGATCTGAGAAAGGCCAGGACTATGTCCGTGTGAGCCTTTGCTTGAGGAAGGGACGACGCTTGAATCAGAATGTCGTCCAAGTAAGGTACTACAGCAATGCCCCTTGGTCTTAGCACCGCCAGAAGGGACCCTAGTACCTTTCAGAAAATCCTTGGAGCAGTGGCTAATCCTAAAGGAAGTGCCACGAACTGGTAATGCTTGTCCAGGAATGCGAACCTTAGGAACCGATGATGTTCCTTGTGGACAGGAATATGTAGATACGCATCCTTTAAATCCGCCGTGGTCAAGAATTGACCTTCCTGGATGGAAGGATTGTTCGAATGGTTTCCATTTTGGACGATGGAACCTTGAGAAACTTGTTTAGGATCTTGAGATCTAAGATTGGTCTGAACGTTCCCTCTTTTTTGGGAACTACGAACAGATTGGAGTAGAACCCCATCCCTCGTTCTCTTAATGGAACAGGATGAATCACTTCCAGAAGATAACCTTGGGAGACTATTTCTAGCGCCCAAGGATCCAGAACATCTCTTGCCCAAGCCTGAGTGAAGAGAGAGAGTCTGCCCCCCCACCAAATCCGGTCCCGGATCGGGGGCCCGCATCTCATGCTGTCTTGGGAGCAGTGGCAGGTTTCTTGGCCTGCTTTCCTTTGTTCCAGTCTTGCATAGGTCTCCAGGCTGGATTGGCTTGAGAAGTATTACCCTCCTGCTTAGAGGACGCAGCACTTGGGGCTGGTCCGTTTCTGCGAAAGGGACGAAAATTAGGTTTATTTTTGGCCTTGAAAGACCTATCCTGAGGAAGGGCGTGGCCCTTGCCCCCAGTGATATCAGAGATAATCCCTTTCAAGTCAGGGCCAAACAGTGTTTTCCCCTTGAAAGGAATGTCAAGCAATTTGTTCTTGGAAGACGCATCCGCTGACCAAGATTTTAACCAAAGCGTTCTGCGCGCCACAATAGCAAACCCAGAATTTTTCGCCGCTAACCTAGCCAATTGCAAGGTGGCGTCTAGGGTGAAAGAATTAGCCAATTTAAGAGCACGAATTCTGTCCATAATCTCCTCATAAGAAGAAGAATTACTAATAATCGCCTTTTCTAGCTCATCGAACCAGAAACACGCGGCTGTAGTGACAGGGACAATGCATGCAATTGGTTGTAGAAGGTAACCTTGCTGAACAAACATCTTTTTTAGCAAACCTTCTAATTTTTTATCCATAGGATCTTGGAAAGCACAACTATCTTCTATGGGTATAGTGGCGCGCTTGTTTAGAGTAGAAACCGCCCCCTCGACCTTGGGGACTGTCTGCCATAAGTCCTTTCTGGGGTCGACTATAGGAAACAATTTTTTAAATATGGGGGGAGGTACGAAAGGTATACCGGGCCTGTCCCATTCTTTATTAACAATGTACGCCACCCGCTTGGATATAGGAAAAGCTTCGGGGGGCCCCGGGGCCTCTAGGAACTTGTCCATTTTACATAGTGTTTCTGGAATGACCAGATAATCACAATCATCCAAATTGGATAACACCTCCTTAAGCAGAGCGCGGAGATGTTCCAACTTAAATTTAAAAGTAATCACATCAGGTTCAGCTTGTTGAGAAATTTTTCCTGAATCTGAAATTTCTCCCTCAGACAAAACCTCCCTGGCCCCCTCAGACTGGTGTAGGGGCCCTTGAGAAACAATATCATCAGCGTCCTCATGCTCTTTAGTATTTTCTAAAACAAAGCAGTCGCGCTTTCGCTGATAAGTGGTCATATTGGCTAAAATGTTTTTGATAGAATTATCCATTACAGCCGTTAATTGTTGCATAGTAAGGAGTATTGGCGCGCTAGATGTACTAGGGGCCTCCTGTATGGGCAAGACTGGTGTAGACGAAGGAGGGGATGATGCAGTACCATGCTTACTCCCCTCACTTGAGGAATCATCTTGGGCATCATTTTTACTAAATTTTTTATGACATAAATCACATCTATTGGCTTCCCCACAGTCAGAACACAATCTATCTGGTAGTTCAGACATGTTAAACAGGCATAAACTTGATAACAAAGCACAAAAAACGTTTTAAAATAAAACCGTTACTGTCACTTTAAATTTTAAACTGAACACACTTTATTACTGCAATTGCGAAAAAGTATGAAGGAATTGTTCAAAATTCACCAAAATTTCACCACAGTGTCTTAAAGCCTTAAAAGTATTGCACACCAAATTTGGAAGCTTTAACCCTTAAAATAACGGAACCGGAGCCGTTTTTATATTTAACCCCTTTACAGTCCCTGGAATCTGCTTTGCTGAGACCCAACCAAGCCCAAAGGGGAATACGATACCAAATGATGCCTTCAGAAAGACTTTTCTATGTATCAGAGCTCCACACACATGCAGCTGCATGCCATGCTGTTCTCAAAAACAAGTGCGCCATACCGGCGCGAAAATGAGGCTCTGACTATGATTAGGGAAAGCCCCTATAGAATAAAGTGTCTAAAACAGTGCCTGCCGATATTATTTTACAAAAAATACCCAGATTAAATGATTCCTCAAGGCTAAATATGTGTAAATATGATCGATTTAGCCCAGAAAATGTCTACAGTCTTAATAAACCCTTGTGAAGCCCTTATTTACTGTCTGAATAAAAATGGCTTACCGGATCCCATAGGGAAAATGACAGCTTCCAGCATTACATCGTCTTGTTAGAATGTGTCATACCTCAAGCAGCAAAAGACTGCTCACTGTTCCCCCAACTGAAGTTAATTCCTCTCAACAGTCCTGTGTGGAACAGCCATGGATTTTAGTAACGGTTGCTAAAATCATTTTCCTCATACAAACAGAAATCTTCATCTCTTTTCTGTTTCAGAGTAAATAGTACATACCAGCACTATTTTAAAATAACAAACTCTTGATTGAATAATAAAAACTACAGTTAAACACTAAAAAACTCTAAGCCATCTCCGTGGAGATGTTGCCTGTACAACGGCAAAGAGAATGACTGGGGTAGGCGGAGCCTAGGAGGGATCATGTGACCAGCTTTGCTGGGCTCTTTGCCATTTCCTGTTGGGGAAGAGAATATCCCACAAGTAAGGATGACGCCGTGGACCGGACACACCTATGTTGGAGAAACATACAATAACCCCCCCAACATTACAACCCACCACCCACATACCCCTAATCTAACCCAAACCCCCCTTAAATAAACACTAAGCCCCTGAAGATCATCCTACCTTGTCTTCACCATACCAGGTTCACCGATCCGTCCTGGCTCCGATATCTTCATCCAACCCAAGAGGGGGCTAGACATCCATCATCCGATGGCTGAAGAAGTCCAGAAGAGGGTCCAAAGTCTTCATCCTATCCGGGAAGAAGAGTAGATCCGGACCGGCAACCATCTTCTTCCAAGCGGCATCTTCTATCTTCATCCGATGAGGACCGGCTCCATCCTGAAGACCTCCACCGCGGACCCATCTTCATCCGGCGACGTCCAACTGAAGAATGACTGTTCCTTTAAGGGACGTCATCCAAGATGGCGTCCCTCGAATTCCGATTGGCTGATAGGATTCTATCAGCCAATCGGAATTAAGGTAGGAATATTCTGATTGGCTGATGGAATCAGCCAATCAGAATCAAGTTCAATCCGATTGGCTGATTGGAATCCGATTGGCTGATTGGAAATAATAAATACTTTAATGTTCTCTTTTTTTTTTTTTATCTGTTTGCAATGTGTAATTTCTGTTTGTCAATTTCAGTTTTGTCCAATAACTGAACTACATTACTGAAGAGATAGTATTGTGTTTTTTTGCGTTTTAATAAAATGAGTCTGGATTTTAATGAGGGCCTTGTGGTAGCATTGGAGATAGATTAGTATGGGTAACAAAAAAGGGTCATTTTCTGGATCTAGTACAGACTAAAGAATTTTATTTATATTGCTAGCACCGACTGAACTAAGTCACAGACTCACCGGGGGTGGCTTAGCTGTGACAAAATAGCTGTGGGGTTAATTTACTCTGCCTGTGACCATATTCATTTCTGACTTTCAAATATTTCTTAAAGGGACAACCCTAGCCTACTATCGTGCAGCAGCTGCCACTAAAAAGCGTTAAAAAAATGTAAAGGCTGCATTAACCCTTTTTTGTTGCAAAGATTGTTACCATATAAACATGTTTGGTGCCGATCTTTGCACTAACAGTGGTGCTTATAAACAAAGTATGCTTTGGTCACTTTTTTGCATTGCTAGGTGCCACAAGCTCACCCTATTGTCACTTCTTTAACACACTACATTACAAAGTGGTTTGCAGCATTACGCCAAGGTTCTATGTCCTGAGAATACTATTGATTTCTATATCCCTTTAAGGGAAAGCTTATATATGAGTCAGTGGTCTTTGTCCACTTTGTTCACCTCTCATGCAATCAAATGAAAATACTTACGATTTATCTCTCCTACAGACACGTCTCTGTGGGCTAATGCGGCCACGTGGTGGGGACATGGATTTTCCTCTTCTTTCTTTCACAGGAGATTGTGCACTTGATGACTTTAATATCTGTGAGAAGAAAGAAAAAGAATAGACAATTATTTACATTATTACTGAACACTTAGGACTTACTGTAAGTCAATAAGTCAAGCACAAAAAATGCAGATGTTATGGAGCTTTAACATTACTTAAATGTAGTTTCATACTTTATCCCTATTACCCTTCCCCAACACCTCAAACCATCTTTTAAACATATAATTGACCTTTGTTTCACATTTGTTAAGCCTTAATTATTAATGATCAACTTCATGATTCAGCTAGAGCTTGTGATTTTAAACAACTTTCCAATTTACTTCTATTATCTAATTTGTTTTGTTATCTTAATTTCTTTTGTTGAAAAGGATACCTAGGTAGACTCAGGAGCTTCTGATTGGTGGCTGCACATATATGCCTCATCTTATAGGCTCACCCAGTGCATTCAACTAGCTCCCAGTAGTGTATTGCTGCTTCTTCAACAAAGGATACTAAGCGAATGAAACAAATTACAGAAGTACACTGACAAGTGGTTAAAATGGTATACTCTTACTCAATCATGAAATAATTGTTTTTTATTTATGTCCCTTTAAAGTATATCTAAATGCACAGCAGAAGGCAATAATAATCATTACCAGGTTTACAGAAGTTGTGAGCATAAAATGTATTAACGGACGACCTATAATATGAGTACAATGACCACACTAATACCGCTTCTGTGCTTGCCATGAAAAAAATACGGCATGTTATAGCTGTATCAGGAGCACTCAAATGCTTGCAACTTTTAATACACAACTAAGCAATACTGATTAGCGCAGTGGAAACTGTTGGGGCTCTACAAATAACTGATAATAATAATTGTGCAAGGCCAATCACAAAATAACACACCATGCATTATCTATTGCAATTGACTTGAAATCTAGCTCTGGCCCTTAGATCTTAAATGGACATGAAACACAAATTCTCTTTCATGATTTAGATAGAAAATACAATTTTAAACAACTTTCCAATTTACTTATTTTATCTAATTTGCTTCAGTATCTCATTATCTTTTATTGAAAAGCATATCTAGATAGGCTCAGGAGCTTGGAGCTAGATGCTGATTGGTGGCTGAACTTGGATACCCATTTTTATTGGCTTACAAATGTGTTCAGCTAGCTCCCAAGAGTGCATTGTGGCTTCTTCAATAAAAGATACCAAGATAATGAAGCAAAATTGATAACAGAAGTAAATTAGATAGTTGTTTAAAAATGTATAATCTATCTGAATCATAAAAACATAATTTATGCTTACCTGATAAATTTATTTCTCTTGTAGTGTATCCAGTCCACGGATCATCCATTACTTGTGGGATATATTCCCTTCCCAACAGGAAGTTGCAAGAGGATCACCCACAGCAGAGCTGCTATATAGCTCCTCCCCTCACATGTCATATCCAGTCATTCGACCGAAACAAGACAAAAAAGGAGAAACCATAGGGTGCAGTGGTGACTGTAGTTTAATTAAAAATTTAGACCTGCCTTAAAAGACAGGGCGGGCCGTGGACTGGATACACTACAAGAGAAATAAATTTATCAGGTAAGCATAAATTATGTTTTCTCGTGTTAAGTGTATCCAGTCCACGGATCATCCATTACTTGTGGGATACCAATACCAAAGCTTAAGTACACGGATGATGGGAGGGACAAGGCAGGAACTTAAACGGAAGGAACCACTGCCTGTAGAACCTTTCTCCCCAAAACAGCCTTCGAAGAAGTAAAAGTGTCAAATTTGTAAAATTTTGAAAAAGTGTGAAGCGAAGACCAAGTCGCAGCCTTGCAAATCTGTTCAACAGAGGCCTCATTCTTAAAGGCCCAGGTGGAAGCCACAGCTCTAGTAGAATGAGCTGTAACCCTTTCAGGAGGCTGCTGTCCAGCAGTCTCATAGGCTAAGCGTATTATGCTTCGAAGCCAAAAGGAGAGAGAGGTTGCCGAAGCTTTTTGACCTCTCCTCTGTCCAGAATAAACGACAAACAGGGCAGATGTTTGACGAAAATCTTTAGTTGCCTGCAAGTAGAACTTCAAGGCACGGACTACATCCAGATTATGCAAAAGACGTTCCTTCTTTGAAGAAGGATTAGGGCACAATGATGGGACAACAATCTCTTGATTGATATTCCTGTTAGAAACCACCTTAGGTAAAAACCCAGGTTTAGTACGCAGAACTACCTTGTCTGAATGGAAAATCAGATAAGGAGAATCGCAATGTAAGGCAGATAACTCCGAGACTCTTCGAGCTGAGGAAATAGCCATCAAAAACAGAACTTTCCAAGATAAAAGTTTAATATCAATGGAATGAAGGGGTTCAAACGGAACTCCTTGAAGAACCTTAAGAACCAAGTTTAAGCTCCACGGAGGAGCAACAGTTTTAAACACAGGCTTAATCCTAGCCAAAGCCTGACAAAAAGCCTGGACGTCTGGAACTTCTGCCAGACGCTTGTGTAAAACAATAGACAGAGCAGAAATCTGTCCCTTTAACGAACTAGCTGATAAGCCTTTTTCCAAACCCTCTTGGAGAAAGGACAATATCCTAGGAATCCTAACCTTACTCCATGAGTAACTCTTGGATTCGCACCAATACAGGTATTTACGCCATATCTTATGGTAGATTTTCCTGGTAACAGGCTTTCGTGCCTGTATTAAGGTATCAATAACTGACTCGGAGAAGCCATGCTTTGATAGGATCAAGCGTTCAATCTCCATGCAGTCAGTCTCAGGGAAATTAGATTTGGATGATTGAAAGGACCTTGTATTAGAAGGTCTTGTCTCAGAGGTAGAGTCCATGGTGGACAGGACGACATGTCCACTAGGTCTGCATACCAGGTCCTGCGTGGCCACGCAGGCGCTATCAGAATCACTGATGCTCTCTCCTGTTTGACCATGGCAATCAGTCAAGGCAGCAGAGGAAACGGTGGAAACACATAAGCCATGTTGAAGAACCAAGGAGCTGCTAGAGCATCTATCAGCGTCGCTCCCGGGTCCCTGGACCTGGATCCGTAACAAGGAAGTTTGGCGTTCTGGCGAGACGCCATGAGATCCAGTTCTGGTTTGCCCCAACGATGGACCAGTTGAGCAAACACCTCCGGATGGAGTTCCCACTCCCCCGGATGAAAAGTCTGACGACTTAGAAAGTCCGCCTCCCAGTTCTCCACGCCTGGGATGTGGATCGCTGACAAGTGGCAAGAGTGAGACTCTGCCCAGCGAATTATCTTGGAGACTTCTAACATCGCTAGGGAGCTCCTGGTTCCCCCTTGATGGTTAGCCACAGTCGTGATGTTGTCCGACTGGAATCTGATGAACCTCAGTGTTGCTAACTGAGGCCAAGCTAGAAGAGCATTGAATATTGCTCTTAACTCCAGAATATTTATTGGGAGGAGTTTCTCCTCCTGAGTCCACGATCCCTGAGCCTTCAGGGAATTCCAGACTGCGCCCCAGCCTAGAAGGCTGGCATCTGTTGTTACAATCGTCCAATCTGGCCTGCGAAAGGTCATACCCTTGGACAGATGGACCCGAGATAGCCACCAGAGAAGAGAATCTCTGGTGTCTTGATCCAGATTTAGTAGGGGGGACAAATCTGAGTAATCCCCAATCCACTGACCTAGCATGCACAATTGCAGCGGTCTGAGATGCAGGCGTGCAAATGGCACTATGTCCATTGCCGCTACCATTAAGCCGATTACTTCCATGCACTGAGCCACTGACGGGCGTGGAATGGAATGAAGGACACGGCAAGCATTTAAAAGTTTTGATAACCTGGCCTCCGTCAGGTAAATTTTCATTTCTACAGAATCTATAAGAATCCCTAGGAAGGAGACTCTTGTGAGTGGTGATAGAGAACTCTTTTCCACGTTCACCTTCCACCCATGCGACCTCAGAAATGCCAGAACTATCTCTGTATGAGACTTGGCAATTTGAAAGCTTGACGCCTGTATCAGGATGTCGTCTAGATACGGAGCCACCGCTATGCCTCGCGGTCTTAGAAGCGCCAGAA
This sequence comes from Bombina bombina, assembly GCF_027579735.1. Taxonomy (NCBI): domain Eukaryota; kingdom Metazoa; phylum Chordata; class Amphibia; order Anura; family Bombinatoridae; genus Bombina; species Bombina bombina. The sequence goes on along the minus strand of NC_069502.1, from coordinate 1,119,476,168 downwards.
GTGAGCCCAGAACCTTTGTAAAGATTCTCGGGGCCGTAGCCAACCCGAAGGGGAGAGCTACAAATTGGTAATGCCTGTCTAGAAAGGCAAATCTTAGGAACCGATGATGATCTTTGTGAATTGGTATGTGAAGGTAGGCATCCTTTAAGTCCACTGTGGTCATGTACTGACCCTCTTGGATCATGGGCAGGATGGTCCGAATAGTTTCCATTTTGAATGATGGAACTCTTAGGAATTTGTTAAAGATCTTTAGGTCCAAAATTGGTCTGAAGGTACCCTCTTTCTTGGGAACCACAAACAGATTTGAATAAAATCCCTGTCCTTGTTCCGTCCGCGGAACTGGGTAGATTACCCCCATTACTAGGAGGTCTTGTACACAGCATAGGAATGCCTCTTTCTTTATCTGGTTTTCTGATAATCTTGAAAGATGAAATCTCCCTTGAGGAGGAGAAGCCTTGAAGTCCAGAAGATATCCCTGAGATATGATCTCCAACGCCCAGGGATCCTGGACATCTCTTGCCCACGCCTGGGTGAAGAGAGAAAGTCTGCCCCCCACTAGATCCGTTTCCGGATAGGGGGCCATTCCTTCATGCTGTCTTGGGGTCAGTAGCAGGTTTTCTGGCCTGCTTGCCCTTGTTCCAGGACTGGTTAGGTTTCCAGGCCTGTCTGAAATGAGCAACAGTTCCTTCCTGTTTTGGAGCGGAGGAAGTTGATGCTGCTCCTGCCTTGAAATTTCGAAAGGCACGAAAATTAGACTGTTTGGCCTTTGATTTGGCCCTGTCCTGAGGAAGGGTATGCCCCTTACCTCCAGTAATGTCAGCAATAATTTCCTTCAAGCCGGGCCCGAATAAGGTCTGCCCCTTGAAAGGAATATTAAGTAATTTAGATTTAGAAGTCACGTCAGCTGACCAGGATTTAAGCCATAGCGCCCTCCGCGACTGGATGGCGAATCCGGAGTTCTTAGCCGTTAGTTTAGTCAAATGTACAATGGCATCAGAAACAAATGAGTTAGCTAGCTTAAGATTTAAGCTTGTCCATAATTTCATCCAATGGAGCTGTGTGAATGGCCTCTTCCAGAGACTCAAACCAGAATGCCGCAGCAGCAGTGACAGGCGCAATGCATGCAAGGGGCTGCAGGATAAAACCTTGTTGAACAAACATTTTCTTAAGGTAACCTTCTAATTTTTTATCCATTGGATCCGAAAAAGCACAACTATCCTCAACCGGGATAGTGGTACGCTTTGCTAAAGTAGAAACTGCTCCCTCCACCTTAGGGACCGTCTGCCATAAGTCCCGTGTAGTGGCGTCTATTGGAAACATTTTTCTAAATATAGGAGGTGGGGAAAAGGGCACACTGGGTCTATCCCACTCCTTGCTAATAATTTCTGTAAGCCTTTTAGGTATAGGGAAAACATCAGTACACACCGGTACCACATAGTATCTATCCAGCCTACACAATTTCTCTGGAATTGCAACTGTGTTACAGTCGTTCAGAGCAGCTAAAACCTCCCCAAGCAATACACGGAGGTTCTCAAGCTTAAATTCAAAATTAGAGATCTCTGAATCAGGTTTCCCCGGATCAGATCCGTCACCCACAGAATGAAGCTCTCCGTCCTCATGTTCTGCAAACTGTGACGCAGTATCAGACACGGCTCTTACAGAACCGTGCGCTCTGCATCTCTCCTAATCCCAGAGCTATCGCGCTTGCCTCTCAATTCTGGCAATCTAGATAATACTTCTGACAGGGTATTATTCATGATTGTAGCCATGTCCTGTAAAGTAATTGCTATGGGCGTCTCTGATGTACTTGGCGCCATAATAGCATGCGCCCCCTGAGCGGGAGGCGAAGGTACTGACACGTGAGGAGAGTTAGTCGGCATAACTTCCCCCTCGTCGTCTGGTGATAATTCTTTTATAGATAAAGACTGACCTTTATTATTTAAAGTGAAATCAATACATTTAGTACACATATTCCTATGGGGCTCCACACTGGCTTTCAAACATAATGAACAAGTAGATTCATCTATGTCAGACATGTTTAAACAGACTAGCAATAAGACTGGCAAGCTTGAAAAACACTTCACAATAAGTTTACAAGCAATATAAAAAACGCTACTGCGCCTTTAAGAAGCACAAAACCTGTCTCAAGTTGAAATAACAATGAACCAAAGCAGTTATACCAACCAAATTTTCACAGTAAATGTATTAAGTTAGCAAATGGATGATTAACCCCTTAATACCCAAAACGGATAAACAATAGAGAAAAACGTTTTTTAAAACAGTCAAACACACTGTCACAGCTCTGCTGTGACTGATTACCTCCCTCAATATGACTTTTGAAGCCTTTTGAGCCCTTTAGAGAAGTCCTGGATCATGCAGGAAGAAGCAGGAAGTCTGAGTCTGAATTTTTACTGCGCAAAAAAAGCGCTAAAATAGGCCCCTCCCACTCATATTACAACAGTGGGAAGCCTCAGTTAACTGTTTCTATGCAGAAATTAAGCCAGCCATTTGGAAAAATTATGCCCCAATAAGTTTTATCACCAAATGTACGTTAAAAAACGATTAAACATGCCAGCAAACGTTTTAAAACACATTTTTTAAAGAGTATATATCTCTATTAATAAGCCTGATACCAGTCGCTTTCACTGCATTTAAGGCTTTACTTACATTACTTCGGTATCAGCAGCATTTTCTTAGTCAATTCCATTCCTTAGAAAATTTTTTTACTGCACATACCTTAGTTGCAGGAAAACCTGCACGCCATTCCCTTTCTGAAGTTACCTCACTCCTCAGAATGTGTGATAACAGCAAGTGGATCTTAGTTACTTCTGCTAAGATCATAGAAAACGCAGGCAGATTCTTCTTCCACTGCCTGAGAAAAAAACAGCACACTCCGGTGCCATTTAAAAATAACAAACTTTTGATTGAAGAAATAAACTAAGTATAAAACACCACAGTCCTCTCACAACCTCCATCTATGTTGAGGGTTGCAAGAGAATGACTGGATATGACATGTGAGGGGAGGAGCTATATAGCAGCTCTGCTGTGGGTGATCCTCTTGCAACTTCCTGTTGGGAAGGGAATATATCCCACAAGTAATGGATGATCCGTGGACTGGATACACTTAACAAGAGAAAGAAGAATTTTTGGTTTCATGCCCTTTTAAGGTAAGTTTACATTTAATATAAACATTGTCTTGTTATCAAATGGGCATTCTATCTTAAAGAAACATTGTATTCCAACATTTTCTATCATGCATATAAAAGAGTAGCACACACGTTCAAAATACTGTTTTGCTTTGGAACTGAAACCAATATTGCAGTATTGGTTAAAATATTACAATATGGCTAGTGTTTTTTATTTATTTATACGATACCTAAAAGCAGATGCATTTACTTTAGTGAGAGCCTGTGCTATTTTTTATGTCAATAAAAGCCTATGCCTTTAAAAAAATGAATGTAAAGGATTGATAATTAGAAGAGCTAATTGGAGATTTAACACAATTGTCTGACAGAGGCCCTTTGCATAGAGAACTTGTGTGTTAACACAACAGCCCACATTTATCAAATTATGGATGGATTAGGTTCCCAACTAGGTAACCTGTCCACCTGGGATTGCTTGGAACAGGAAGCAGACACTGTATGTTCGCTGCCACATTGCACAAGGAAATCCTTGTGTAGCACCTCCCACTGCTCTTCTGCATGCAGAGGTTAAGTTGAGGTCGAATGACCACTGATTTAAAAATTCCAGGAAGACAGAGCCTTTCCCCTAAAGGGCTCCAAAGTAGCGTCCACTGATTGATAACTGGAGCCCATCATCTTTGTATCCCACGGGCCAAAAGTATACTTCTATGTATGTTATAATGGGGGAGTTCAGAGCTTAGGGCTACAAATTTCCGATTGAGAAAGAGCGCAAACCAAAAATCAAACTATTTTTTTTGTTTGTTTTGTGTGTTGTGAGAACTTGATCTCTGACATGAAAGTCATTTTTGTTGCCATTTAATATATGAAACATTCATGGAAACAGATAGATTCTAGCGTTCAGGCAACTGAGATGTGAAGACTGTTCTCATGTTGCTAGGTGTTGGTTTCTTGGCCAGTCTTGATGTTTAGTCTGCTAGAATTTGACAAGCTATAAAGTAAATTAATTTACTTTTTACACTTGATCTTTACGTACCTAAATGGACATGAAACCCAATTTTTTTCCTTTTATGATTCAGACAAACAATACAATTTTAATCCTCATATACTATCCCCGCCGCTGCAGGTCCTGTAAATGCTGTAGATCCACAGGAAGTGGAAGGTGGAACAGTCCACAGTGATACAGCTGATAGGGGAGCAGGCTGAAACAGCCAAACAAAAGTACATAGAAAAAACAAAATTTATGCTTACCTGATAAATTTCTTTCTATGGAGAGTCCACTACATCATTCAATTACTAGTGGGAATATCACTTCTGGCCAGCAGGAGGAAGCAAAGAGCACCACAGCAAAGCTGTTAAGTGTCACTCCCCTACCCATAATCCCCAGTCATGTGACCGAAGGGAAATAGAAAAAGGAATAACACAAAGGTGTAGAGGTGCCTGGGGATTAGTAAAAAAATAACTGTCTTAAGAAAGGGCGGGGTCGTGGTAAGCATAAATTTTGTTCTCTTTCCTAAGATATGGAGAACCCACAACGTCATTCAATTTTTAGTGGGAACCAATACCCAAGCTAGAGGACACGGAATGAATAGGGAGGGAGAACAAGACAGTCAGACCTAAACAGAAGGCACCACCGCTTGAAGGACCTTTCTCCTAAAAGAAGCCTCAGATGAGGCAAAAGTATCAAATTTGTAAAATTCTGAAAAAGTATGCAGAGAGGACCAAGTTGCAGCCTTGCAAATCTGTTCCACAGAAGCTTCATTTTTGAAAGCCCAAGAAGAGGAGACAGCCGTAGTGGAATGAGCTGTAATTCTCTCAGGAGGCTGCTGTACAGCAGTCTCATAAGCAAAACAAATTATACTTCTCAACCAGAGGGAAAGAGAAGCAGCATTAGCCTTTTGACCCTTACGCTTTCCTGAGAAACAAACAAACAGGGCAGAAGACTGCTGAAAATCCTTAGTCGCCTGTAGGAATTTTAGAGCACGCACAACATCCAAGTTGTGCAACAGACGTTCTTTATGAGAAGAAGGATTGGGACAGAGAGAAGGGAAAACAATTTCCTGATTAATATTCCTATCCGAAACCACTTTAGGAAGGAACCCCAATTTAGTACGATGAACCACCTTATCCACCTGAAAGATAAGGCAAGGCGAATCACACGGCAAAGCCGAGAGTTCTGAAACTCTTCGAGTATTAGCTTATTAGCTATCTCGCAATCATCCAACATATTAACAGGTCCTCTTGTTACAGCATTATTTCTGAATTTATTAATAGCCGGCTGCAAAAAATATTGTTTGTATCTAACTGCTTGATATTATACAAACCAAGTACAATGTTTCATATTTAGATACATGACTGTCAGAGGTATTATTCACATACCTATGCTATAGATTGATATTGAGAGAGTTCAATCAGACAGAATCTATTACATTGAGCAGCTATGCTAAAGTTAACTGTGCAAGCAAGGACTTTATAATTACAGATAGAGTATTAGCTAGATATCTTTAATCTCATAATCTGACATCCCACATATTAACAGGTCCTCTTGTTACAGCATTATTTCTGAATTTATTGGCTGGCTACAAAAGATAATGTTTGTATCCGACTACTTGATATCATACAAACCAAGTATAATGTTTCACATATAGATACTTGATTCTCAGAGGTATTATTTATTTATTTATAAAATATTTTACCAGGAAGGATACATTGAGATTTCTCTCGTTTTCAAGTATGTCCTTGAAAAACATCTATGCTATATATCAATATCTAAAGAGTTTAAGTGTTTTTAAACGTGTATGATTGAATAGTTAAACCAATAAAAATAAAGTATGAATGGTTAAAAATCGTTCCTGTATTATTCAGTGAGAATGTTTCCTAAATAATTGCAGGGGTAAAGCACTCTTTTTTGTTACAGACTTTGTAACTCATTTATCTCCAAGGAGGAGCAACAGGTTTAAACACAGGCCTGATTCTGACCAGGGCCTGACAAAAAGATTGAACATCTGGCACCTCTGCCAGACGCTTATGTAAAAGAATAGGTAAAGCAGAAATCTGACTTTTCAGAGGACTGACTGACAGCCCTTTCTCCAGACCTTCCTGGAGAAAGGACAAAATCCTAGGAATCCTGACCCTACTCCAGGAGTAGCCTTTGGATTCACACCAATAAATGTATTTACACCATAACTTATGGTAAATTTTATGAGTAACAGGCTTGCAAGCCTGCAGCATGGTCTCAATGACTGACTCAGAAAACCCACGCTTAGCCAGAACTAAGCGTTCAATCTCCAAGCAGTCAGCTTCAGAGAAATGAGATTTGGATGGAGGAATGGACCTAGAGTTAGAAGGTCCTTCCTCAGAGCCAACCTCCAAGGTGGCAGAGAAGACATCTCCACTAGGTCATACTTCAGTCTCTGACCACGCTCCTATATTTCTTGAATTTCAGCCGGCTTCCAAAAACCATCGGTTCTATTTTCCTAATTATTTATCTTCAGACTTTAAGTTCAAAAATTGTCTCAAACTCAAATTTGAGGAATATGCCCATTTTAATCAGGACTATGTTAATCGTCCCGCCATTTTTTGGGAAGCCGCTAAAGCGATTATTAGAGGCGAGATATTAGCCTACAATATCAATATAACCAAGAAATTTAAGTTAAGGAAAAAAGAAGTCTTGAAGTCACTATCCAACTCATATAATCATTTCCTGTTAGAGAAAACTCCAGAAGCTTGGGTAAGGTACACACGAGTCAAAAAGGAAAGGGACACCTTCCTTATTCACAGGTCTACTCAGAAAGATCTAAAACTACAAGCTAAACTACTTCGATATGGAAGTAAAGCAGGGAAACTTCTTGCAAATCTAGTCAACAGAGACAAAGGCCCAGCTCTGATTGAATCTCTTCAAAATGAAGGTAAAACTTCTATAACGTCAGAGGAGGCCTTAATGATTTTTTCAGACTATTACCAAGATTTATATTCACTCAAACCATCAAATAACCACAAGCGTGAGGATTTTTGGAGCAAGATCTTCTTCCCGACCACAACACCTGATCTAACCTAAACCTTGAATTCTCCTATATCTGAGTTAGAAATACTTAAAGCTATTCAGGAACTAAACATAAATAAAGCCTCAGGACCTGATGCCCTTCCCAACGAATCTACAAGATTTTTTCTCCCCTAATTGTTCCATATCTTGCTAGGCTCTTCAATGACATGTACATTGAAGGTAATTCGGCCTCACCTAATTTTGTTGCTTCTTTTACTACTCTTATCTTAAAGCAAGAGAAATATCCGGCTAAGAAAGAGTCATATAGACCTATAGCCCTCCTGAACATGGACTATATGTTACTTACTTCTATCCTGGCTTGAAGACTACAAATCCTTCTCCCTAACATCATCCACAAAAACCAAGCCGGATTCTTGTCTAACAGGAATTCCTTGGCAAAAATAAGGGAACACTTGGTCACCATAGATTACTTCAACACTTAGAAAAGTTGGGCCGGGGAGGGGGAGAGGGCACCCCTGACTTGGCAATTATCTCAATTGAAGCTGAAAAGGCATTTGACTCAGTTCATTATGACCACCTGTTCTATACCCTTTCTAGATTTGGGTTCAGCGGCAAGTTCCTCAAGTTTACTGATATATAACAACGCCTGCACAAGACTGGTGGTAAATGGCAGGGTATCTGCAGATATAAGGCTAAGAAGAGGTACCAGGCAGGGGTGCCCCCTCTCCCCCCTTCTTTTTGATGTTGCAATTGAACCTTTGGCTATAATGATTAGACAACAAATGGAAGGCATTAGGATAGGTAAGAAAGAGCTTAAAATAGCTCCTTATGCCGATGATATTCTAATCTACACTACGAACACTCAAACCAGTATACCAAGACTTTTATCAATTATTGATCAATTTGGTTCATTTTCAGGCCACAGGGTAAATACCACAAAGTCTGAGCTATTATGGATAAAACATACTAAAGACTCACCCATGAATTTAACTTTTAGAATAGTCTCTGACTCATTTACATACTTGGGCATTGTAATATCTTCCAATCCGGATACCTGGTATACCCTCAATATCCTTCCGGTACTGAACAAAATTAAAGAAACCATGAAAAATTGGCAAATACTTTCTCTATTTCAGGCCGTATTGCCTTGTATAAGATGATCCTTCTTCCTAAACTTCTATATATACTCCAGAACATCCCATTGATTTTAAAAGGGAAAGACATCAGGAAGTTTAACACCACTTTGAGAGGGTTCATTTGGCAGAATAACAAACCTAGAATTTCATTACCTAAACTTTCTTTGCCCGAGAAGTTTGGGGGCCTTGCTCTGCCAGACCTCCAACTATATAACTATGTATTTCTTTGCGCAAATAGTGACTGATTGGATCTTTTCTAGAGATTATGTAATGGATAATGAGCTGGAGAGCAATGTAACCTTCCCACACCTCCCTGTGGCACTAATTCGATGTAACCCCAAGGTTAGATAGATCTATTTCCAATCCGACCCAGGCTTGGAGGAAGATTTGTAGTCTTCTAGAAGTGGAGGGAAGGGTTTCTAAATATATGCCCTTGATGGGGAATCCCCAATTTCAAGCGGGGCTGCAATCGGCACTCTTTCAGAGGTGGCATAACTTGGGTCTTGTTATGGTTGTCCATTTTTTAGATACTGAGAGAAGGTGTGTTAAAACTTTTGCCTCTATTAGGGGAGAATTTAATCTTCCCCAAAAAGATTTCTTTGCCTACCTACAAGCTAGGCATTTTGCTCTAAAACTGACAAATGACTGTGGCTGGAATTGGTCCCTGGGGAGTCTGGAAAATTGGCTCTTATTAGTGAAGAATGGACATATGTCAATCTCCACTTGTTACCAATCTCTCAATTCCCTTAAGGGTGCTACTAATTTGGAAAAAATCTCTTCCAAATGGGCACTAGTGGCCCTTCTTAGTGAAGTGGATGCTACTCTCATACAATCTTCTATTTCCGAAGTCTCGTGAGTCACCCTCTCCTCTTCTTGGAGAGAATCCCATATTAAATTACTCTTCATGACTTATTATACGCTCGATAAAGCCTTCAAATGCGGTAACCTTAACTTTAATAAGTGTCCAAAATGTTTCTCGGCTAATCTTCTGCATATGGTATGGGAATGGCCAAAAACCAGACGTTTTTGGCTTAAATTAGAGTATTGGTTTAACAAGGTGTTGTGGATCTCTCCTCTGGTTCTCTCACTGACACATATAGTGTTCCTATGGATAGATGAAAAGAATCATCGCGCTAAGAAAATTATCAACATGTTCATACTAGCAGCAAGACATTTAATTTTCAAAAAAATGGAAAGAGAATACGATTCCCAGTATTACGGAGATTGAGAACTGCCTGAAGAAACAATGCATTCTAGAACAGATTGATACAAATTCATACAAATTTAAATGATGAACGTAACATAAGCAAGTTCTTTATGAAATGGTAACTTTTAATTAAAACCTTTCCGACCAATGAAATTGACCATCTAATTTATCCATTCAGAAACTCAGAACTGGTACTGCTGGGTGTATGGTAATTTCTTTGTACTCATATATTCTCCACACATCCTTCTCCTTACTCTCCCCCTTCCCTTTCTCCTCTCCTCCCTTTTTTTTTTCCTTTGTTGTCTGCTTTGTTTCTGTTTTGCGGGGGGGGGGGGGGTTTGTTTTTCTGTTGTGTTTAGTCTTGTCATAGGTTATTGTTTTGGTTAAAATTGGGGAAAAGCCAATTCCAACAGATTTCGTGTATCATGTAATAATACAGGAATAGTCATATATCTGTTGTATTAATCTATGAATTGCAAGAGGATTTTTTTTTTCTTCTTGTTCACAACTGTGAGGGTGGGTTTATAAACACCAAAAGTAAAAGAAAAAGGGGGAGGAAAAAAAAAAAAAGACAAGAAGAATACTCTTTTCCCCCCCACTTATGGACAATAGGCTATTGTCCCCTAATTTTTTTTTATCATTTTTTTGTATATGGCCTGCACTGATTTTTTTTTTCCTCTCCTTCTTTCCCCTTCTCGTCCCCATACCTCTAATTGATTTAAGAATTGTTATAAGTCCTAAGATATTTTTGCATGTACGAGTATGTACTTGGTTAATATAATTTTGCAACAAACATTCAGAATCAATTGTATGTTTTGAGTTTTTCTGTTTAATAAGCGTTCAGTATTGGCAATTGGTACCAATTGTTTATTTCTTGATGTTGCTGTTTGTTTTAAAAAAATTAATAAAAATTTTTTTTAAAATAAAATCACATGCTCTATCTGGATCATGAAAGAAAAAAAAAATTGCACTAGCTATTGCACTAGCTATTGCAGCCCCTGGGAAAAATGTGTTTGATAGTTTTTGTGGATCCAGAAAAAAGTGAAACTAAAATGTGTGCTTTGGGTACTTTTGGTAGGTGGGCTATCAAGAGGGGAGAACATCAGATAGAGGGTACTATGCAACCTTACCTAAATCTGGCCCTGAGCCACTGGACAGTTTTAGAACATATTATGATATTATGCCGCCCTTAACCCCTTAATGACCACAGCACTTTTCCATTTTCTGTCCGTTTGGGACCAAGGCTATTTTTACATTTCTGCTGTGTTTGTGTTTAGCTGTAATTTTCCTCTTACTCATTTACTGTACCCACACATATTATATAGCGTTTTTCTCGCCATTAAATGGACTTTCAAAATATACCATTATTTTCATCATATCTTATAATTTACTATAAAAAAAATTATAAAATATGAGGAAAAAATGGAAAAAAACACACTTTTTCTAACTTTGACCCCCAAAATCTGTTATACATCTACAACCACCAAAAAAAACATATGCTAAATAGTTTCTAAATTTTGTCCTGAGTTTAGAAATACCCAATGTTTACATGTTCTTTGCTTTTTTTGCAAGTTATAGGGCCATAAATACAAGTAGCACTTTGCTATTTCCAAACCACTTTTTTTCAGAATTAGCGATAGTTACATTGGGACACTGATATCTTTCAGGAATCCCTGAATATCCATTGACATGTATATATATTTTTTAGAAGACACCCCAAAGTATTGATCTAGGCCCATTTTGGTATATTTCATGCCACCATTTCACCGCCAAATGCGATCAAATAAAAAAAAATTGTTCACTTTTTCACAATTTTTTTCACAAACTTTAGGTTTCTCACTGAAATTATTTACAAAAAACTTATGCAATTATAGCATACATGGTTGTAAATGCTTCTCTGGGATCCCCTTTGTTCATAAATAGCAGACATATATGGCTTTGGTTTTGCTTTTTACTAATTAGAAGGCTGCTAAATGCGACTGCGCACCACACGTGTATTATGCCCAGCAGTGAAGGGGTTAATTAGGGAGCATGTAGGGAGCTTCTAGGGTTAATTTTAGCTTCAGTGTAGTGTAGTAGACAACCCCAAGTATTGATCTAGGCCCATTTTGGTATATTTCATGCCACCATTTCACCGCCAAATGCAATCAAATTAAAAAAAACGCAAAATTTTTCACAATTTTAGGATTCTCACTAAAATTATTTACAAACAGCATGTGCAATTATGGCACAAATGGTTGTAAATGGTTCTCTGGGATCCCCTTTGTTCAGAAATAACAGACATATATGACTTTGGCGTTGCTTTTTGGTAATTAGAAGGCCGCTAAGTGCTGCTGCGCATCAAACGTGTATTATGGCTAGCAGTGAAGGGGTTAATTAGGTAGTTTGTAGGGAGCTTGCAGGGTTAATTTTAGCTTTAGTGTAGAGATCAGACTCCCACCTGACACATCTGACCCCCTGATCCCTCCCAAACAGCTCCCTTCCCTCCCCCACCCCACAATTGTCCCCGCCATCTTAAGTACTGGCAGAAAGTCTGCCAGTACTAAAATAAGTGTTTTTTTTTTTTGTTTTTTTTAATAATACATTTTTAGCATATTTACATATGCTACTTTGTAGGATCCCCCCTTAGCCCCCAACCTCCCTGATCCCCCCCAAAACAGCTCTCTAACCCCCCCCCCCTCTGCCTTATTGGGGGCCATCTTGGGTACTGGCAGCTGTCTGCCAGTACCCAGTTTGCAAGAAAAATGTTTTTTTTTTTAATTATTATGTTATTTTTCTGTAGTGTAGCTTCCCCCCCCCCACAGACCAATCCCCCACCCCCTGACTAATGTATTTTATATATATATATATAAATACTATTTTTTTATTAACTTTTTAACTTTTAATACACCTTTTTTTCTGTAGTGTAGCGGTTCCCACCCGCTCCCTCCCCGTGCACGCGCGCGCCCGTGCGCGCCTCCGATCACCCCCGCCCACGATCCCGCCCCCCACACATCATCAAGGCCATCGATGGCCGCCACCCGCCTCCCGAACCGGCTCCCACCCACCAACGAATTTAGCCGGTGATGTCCGGTGCAGAGAGGGGCTCTCTCTGCACCGGATTGCTAAAAAAGGTTATTGCAGGATGCCTCAATATCGAGGCATCACTGCAATAACCGGAAAGCAACTGGAAGCGAGCAGGATCGCTTCCAGCCGCTTTCCAGACCAAGGATGTACGCCACACGTCCTCTGTCATTAACTGTATTTTTTTTGAGGACGTGTGGCGTACGTCCTTGGTCGTTAAGGGGTTAAAGGGACACTAAACCCAATTTTTTTTCTTTCATGATTTAGAAAGAGAATGCGATTTTAAACAACTTTCCAATGTACTTCTATGATCTAATTTGCTTAAATCTCTTGAAATCCTTTGTTGAAAAACATATCTAAATAGGCTCAGTAGCTGCTGATTGGTGGCTGCACATAGATGCCTCGTGTGACTGGCTCACTCATGTGCACTGTTAGTTCTTCAACAAAGAATATCTAAATACTGAAGCAAATTAGTTAATAGAAGTAAATTGGAATGAAGTTTAAAATTGTATACTCTATATAAATCATGAAATAAGAAATTTAAGTTACATGTCCCTTTAAGGCTTTTCATAGAATAATAAAGATAATAACTATTAGTCCTTTTTTGTTCTGCTTCCTTCTTTGCGTTCCTAAAAATAAAGTTAATTTCCTTTGCTTTGATAAGACATCTGGGCAAGCCTTCCATATGGTGTGTGCAAATGACTCTGACTGACTAATGTAACTTTCATTTTTAAGGACTCCATGGTTGAACATATGCAGGGTAAGTTATAGCAACTCTCACATTAGCTGAAAAATGAAGTACCATTAACGGATCACTGCACTCTATTGAAAGAGGTAATGAATAATATCATAAAGTCGATTCACCCTACTGATTTTCCTGCATCTATCCTCAGCTTTTGATACAAACGTTTACTATATTTTCCATGATATGCCTCTCTTTATTGTTACATGACATAGCTTTCACCCAGTGGATTCTGGGGGATATGTTTGCCCATTCATTAGTGTAGCGTATCCAAATCTCAAAGGTGCCAGATAGCCTGAATTTGTACTTGAGTGGTCTAGATTCAATAAAAGCCAATTGCAAAATAAATATCTAGTGCAGTAGTTCTCAACTCCAGTCCTTAGGACCCCCAACAGGCCAGATGTTCACTATATCTAAACTAGAGCACAGGTGAAATAATCAGCAGGTAGGTGAGAACAGGTTAGTAACCAGGGTTACTGGTCAGCTGATTATTTCACCTGTGCTTTAGTTTAGATATCATCAAAATCTTTCCTGTTAGGGGTACTTGTGAACTGGAATTAAAGAGCACTGATCTAGTGCAACAAATCTGGTGCCACATCACCCCACATTTCAAAAAGATTTGTACGGCAATATGTCACATCCGCAAGATGTGGGTGACTATTATAATCAATGCAGCATCTATCTCATAACTATTTACTTGGCACATAGAACATGTTCCACTGTAAAGGACACAGGAATCATAAAAAAGCCTTCAACACCCCACAAAACAAATAAAATAAAATGGGGAAAAAACACCCTTGATAAATCAGTCCACCCTAACATATGCACAAAATAAAACTTAAATAAAGTTTTAAGTTAAAAAAAAACAAACCTCATCAGCTTTGAATTAGCGAGACACAAGCACATGACATTGCACAGGGACACATGCGTGGCATTTGTGTAGGTGAAAAATCCAAACCACATCCCTAGAACACTTACAGTCAAACTCCCCCCCCCCCCCCCACACACACACACAAACACACGGTATGTGTCTGCAAGGCCCCTTCTGTTCTCTCCAGATGTGAATATTTTACACTTACAAATATTTGTATTAACCATGTTTCTTTCCAAGATGTTGCTGTTGTAATTGTTTTAACCGGGCAAGAGGTGCTCGTTTAATATGCGAGATATCTTGTACTGCGCACAGTGACAGAAGTTAATGTCAGGAACATCCACTAACAAATGTGTATAAAATATATCATATGGTCTTTATAATAAGAGCCCTCAATCACCTCACAAGCATCTATGAATCTAGCCCAGTGTCTTTATTACATGCTCAGTGCTCTACGCAAAGCAATATAATATGTAAAGGAGGGAGATAGGGTTATAGAATATATATAGCATTGTTATCAACATGTTGCATCCCATAGTTATGGCTTAGAACCATCCCTGCATATACCTGCTTCATGTTTTTATTAACCAAACCATTCCGTAAAGGGACAGGAAACCCCCAAAAATATTTTCATGATTTGGATAGAACATACAATATCAAACAACTTTCCAATTTACTTCTATTATCAAATTTGTTTCATCATCTTGTTATCCTTTGCTGAAGGAACAGCATTGCACTACTGGCAACTAGCTGAACACATTTAGTTAGCCAATCACAAGGGATAAATGTGTGCAGGCACCAATCAGCAGCTAGTTCCCACTAGTGAGAATATGAGTGTCTTCTTTTTCAACAAGGGATACCAAGAGAATGAAGCACATTTGAATATAGAAGTGAATTTAAAGTGTCTTAAAAAGTAAATTTATGCTTACCTGATAAATTAATTTCTTCTATGGTAAGACGAGTCCACGGATTCATCCTTTACTTGTGGGATATTATCCTTCCTAACAGGAAGTGGCAAAGAGCACCACAGCAGAGCTGTCTATATAGCTCCTCCCTTAGCTCCACCCCCCAGTCATTCGACCGAAGGTACAGGAAGAAAAAGGAGAAACTACAAGGTGCAGAGGTGACTGAGTTTAAATAAAAAAAATATAATCTGTCTTAAAATGACAGGACGGGCTGTGGACTCGTCTTACCATAGAAGAAATTAATTTATCAGGTAAGCATAAATTTACCTTTCTTCTATAAAGGTAAGACGAGTCCACGGATTCATCCTTTACTTGTGGGATACAATACCAAAGCTACAGGACACGGATGAACGGGAGGGACAAGACAGATGGTTAAACAGAAGGCACCACTGCTTGAAGAACCTTTCTCCCAAAAATAGCCTCCGAAGAAGCAAAGGTATCAAATTTGTAAAAGGTATGAAGCGAAGACCAAGTCACAGCCTTACAAATCTGTTCAACAGAAGCATCATTTTTAAAAGCCCATGTGGAAGCCACCGCTCTAGTAGAGTGAGCTTTAATTCTTTCAGGAGGCTGCTGTCCAGCAGTCTCGTATGCCAAACGGATGATGCTTTTCAGCCAAAAGGCAAGAGAGGTAGCCGTAGCTTTTTGACCTCTACGTTTTCCAGAATAGACAACAAACAAAGATGTTTGAAGGAAATCTTTGGTCGCTTGCAAGTAAAACTTCAAAGCACGAACCACATCCAAGTTGTGCAACAGACGCTCCTTCTGAGAAGAAGGATTAGGACACAGAGAAGGAACAACAATTTCCACAACCTTAGGAAGGAATCCAGGTTTGGTACGCAAAACCACCTTATCAGCATGGAAAACAAGATAAGGTGAGTCGCATTGCAATGCAGATAGTTCAGAAACTCTTCGAGCCGAAGAGATAGCAACTAAAAACAGAACTTTCCAAGATAGAAGCTTAATATCTATGGAATGCATAGGTTCAAACGGAACCCCTTGAAGAACTTTAAGAACTAAATTCAAACTCCATGGCGGAGCAACAGGTCTAAACACAGGCTTGATTCTAACTAAAGCCTGACAGAACGACTGAACGTCTGGAATGTCTGCCAGACGTTTGTGCAGTAGAATTGATAAAGCAGATATCTGTCCCTTTAAGGAACTAGCTGATAGCCCCTTCTCCAATCCTTCTTGGAGAAATGACAAAATCCTAGGAATCCTGATCTTACTCCATGAGTAGCCTTTGGATTCGCACCAATAAAGATATTTACACCATATCTTATGATAAATTTTCCTGGTGACAGGATTTTGAGCCTGAATCAAGGTATCTATGACCGACTTCGAGAAACCCCGCTTGGATAAGATCAAGCGTTCAATCTCCAAGCAGTCAGCCGCAGAGAAACTAGATTTGGATGCTGGAACGGACCTTGAGTCAGAAGGTCCTGTCTCAGTGGCAGAGTCCATGGTGGAAGAGATGACATGTCCACCAGGTCTGCATACAAAGTCCTGCGTGGCCACGCAGGTGCGATCAAAATCACTGAAGCTCTCTCCTGTTTGATTCTGGCAATCAAACGAGGAAGGAGAGGAAATGGTGGAAACACATAAGCTAGGTTGCATGACCAGGGTACTGCTAGAGCATCTATCAGTACTGCCTTAGGACCCCTTGACCTGGACCCGTAATAAGGAAGTTTGGCGTTCTGACGAGATGCCATCAGATCCAATTCTGGTGTGCCCCATTGCTGAATCAATTGTGCAAACACCTCCGGATGGAGTTCCCACTCCCCCGGATGAAAAGTCTGACGACTTAGAAAATCCGCTTCCCAGTTTTCCACTCCTGGGATATAGATTGCTGATAGATGGCAAGAGTGAGTCTCTGCCCATCGAATTATTTTGGTAACCTCTATCATCGCTAGAGAACTCTTTGTCCCCCCCCTGATGATTGATATATGCTACAGTCGTGATATTGTCCGACTGGAATCTTATGAATCTGGCTGAGGCCACGCCTGAAGCGCGTTGAATATCGCTCTCAGTTCTAGAATATTTATCGGGAGGAGAGCCTCCTCCTTAGTCCACAATCCCTGTGCTTTCAGGGAATTCCAGACTGCACCCCAGCCCAATAGGCTGGCGTCCGTCGTCACTATGACCCACGCTGGCCTGCGGAAACACATTCCCTTGGACAGATGATCCTGTGACAACCACCAAAGAAGAGAGTCTCTGGTCTCTTGGTCCAGATTTATCTGAGGAGATAAATCTGCATAATCCCCATTCCACTTATTGAGCATGCAAAGTTGCAGTGGTCGGAGATGCAAGCGAGCAAATGGAACTATGTCCATTGCCGCTACCATTAAGCCGATTACCTCCATACACTGAGCCACTGATGGGCGAGGAATGGAATGAAGAGCTCGGCAGATGGATAGATTTTTTGATTTCCTGACCTCCGTCAGAAAAATTTTCATGTTGACTGAATCTATCAGAGTTCCCAGGAAAGGAACTCTTGTGAGAGGGATAAGTGAACTCTTTTGTATGTTCACCTTCCACCCGTGAGATCTTAGAAAAGCCACCACGATGCCCGTGTGAGACTTGGCTAGTTGGAAAGTTAATGCATGGATTAAGATATCGTCCAGATAAGGCGCCACAGCTATGCCCCGCGGCCTTAGAACCGCCAGAAGGGACCCTAGCACCTTTATGAAAATTCTGGGAGCTGTGGCCAACCCGAAGGGAAGAGCCACAAACTGGTAATGCTTGTCCAGAAAGGCGAACCTGAGGAACTGGTGATGATCTTTGTGGATAGGAATGTGTAGATACGCATCCTTTAAGTCCACGGTGGTCAAATATTGACCCTCCTGGATCATGGGCAAAATAGTCTGAATGGTCTCCATCTTGAAGGATGGGACTCTGAGGAATTTGTTTAGGATCTTGAGATCCAAAATTGGTCTGAAGGTTCCCTCTTTTTTTGGGAACCACAAACAGATTGGAGTAGAACCCCTGCCCCTGTTCTGTTTTCGGAACTGGGCAGATCACTCCCATGGTATATAGGTCTCCTACACAGCATAAGAACGCCTCACTTTTTGTCTGGTTTACAGACAATTGAGAAAGATGGAATCTCCCCCTTGGGGGAGAATCTTTGAAATCTAGAAGATACCCCTGGGTTACTATTTCTAAAGCCCAGGAGTCCTGAATGTCTCTTGCCCAAGCCTGAGCGAAGAGAGAAAGTCTGCCCCCTACTAGATCCGGTCCTGGATCGGGGGCTACCCCTTCATGCTGTCTTGGTGGCCACAGCGGGCTTCTTAGCCTGTTTACCCTTGTTCCAAGTCTGATTAGGCCTCCAGACTGACTTGGATTGAGCAAAATTCCCCTCTTGCTTTGCGGCAGGGGAAGAGGGAGAGGGACCACCTTTGAAGTTCCGAAAGGAGTGAAAATTATCTTTTTTGGTCCTCATCTTATTTGTCTTATCCTGAGGAAGGGCATGGCTTTTCCCTCCAGTGATGTCTGAGATGATCTCTTTCAGTTCAGGCCCGAATAGGGTCTTACCCTTGAAAGGGATGGCTAAAAGCTTAGCTTTTGATAACACATCAGCAGACCAGGATTTAAGCCATAACGCTCTACGCGCTAAAATGGCAAAACCTGAATTCTTCGCCGCTAATTTTGCCAATTGAAAAGTGGCATCTGTAATGAAAGAATTAGCTAGCTTGAGAGCCCTAATTCTATCCAGAATATCATCTAATGGGGTCTCAACCTGAAGAGCCTCTTCCAGAGCCTCGAACCAAAAGGACGCTGCAGTAGTTACAGGAACAATGCACGCTATAGGTTGGAGAAGAAAACCTTGGTGAACAAATATTTTCTTCAGAAGACCCTCTAATTTTTTATCCATAGGATCTTTGAAAGCACAACTGTCCTCGATAGGTATAGTTGTACGCTTAGCCAGGGAAGAAATAGCTCCCTCCACCTTACGGACCGTCTGCCACGAGTCCCGCACGGCGTCAGATATGGGAAGCATTTTCTTAAAAGTAGGAGGGGGAGCGAACGGAATACCTGGTCTATCCCACTCCTTAGTAACAATTTCCGAAATCCTCTTAGGGACCGGAAAAACATCAGTGTTGGCAGGAACCTCTAGGAATCTGTCCATTTTACACAATTTCTCTGGAACTACAATAGGGTTACAATCATCCAGAGTCACTAAAACCTCCCTGAGCAATAAGCGGACGTGTTCTAGTTTAAATTTAAAAGCCGTCATATCTGAATCTGTCTGAGGGAACATATTTCCTGAATCAGAAATCTCTCCCTCAGCCAGCAAATCCCTCACTTCAGAACATTGTGAGGGTACATCGGATATGGCTAATAAAGCGTCAGAGGGCTCAGCGTTTATTCTCACCCCAGACCTACTGCGCTTCCCCTGCAACCCAGACAGCTTAGATAAAACCTCTGTGAGGGTAGTATTCATAACTGCGGCCATATCTTGCAGGGTGAAAGAATTAGACGCACTAAAAGAACTTGGCGTTGCTTGTGCGGGCGTTAACGGTTGTGACACTTGGGGAGAATTAGATGGCAAAACCTGATTCTCTTCTGACTGAGAATCATCCTGCGACATACTTTTAGTAGCTAAAATATGTTCTTTACAATTTATTGACCTTTCAGTGCATGAGGGACACATTCTAAGTGGAGGTTCCACAATAGCTTCTAAACATATTGAACATTGACTTTCCTCAATGTCAGACATGTTGAACAGACTAGTAATGACTACAAACAAGCATGAAAACACTTTATTTTGTGAAAAAAATAACAATCTTAAAAAACGGTACTGCGCCTTTAAGAGAAAAAAAGCATACACGTTCTGCAAAACAGCCTAAACATGCACCAAATTTTTCAAAATTTTGTATGTAGACACAATATAGGTAGTTAAGATTGCATCACAAAAATTTTTAACAATTAACCCCTTAATTTGCAAACCGGATCGAAAATAGGCCCAGATCCGGAAAAAAACACTCTCAGCACCTTGCCACAGCCCTGCTATGGCCCTACCTGCCCTCAGGGATCGAAAATGTGGGGTAAAATCTCTGATTTGGCCCAAAACATACACCAGGGCCCTCAAGAGTTAGAGTTTGCTGCTTGCTGATAAAACTAACTGCGCATCTGAGGCGCGAAAATAGGCCCCGCCCATCTCACTCGATGTCTCCACAGCCTTAAAGAACCGCACCAGAGCGGTTATAACTAGCCATGTGGGTTCTGAGACCCAAAAGTTAAGCCATGTGTGCCCTTAATAAAGTTTGCCCAAAACGTTATTGCCCACAAAAACGTTAAAGCACTCCCAAATCAAAAAACGTTTGCTCACAAACATTTGCAATTCAGTGTCAACCCTATTTGTAATTGGCCCCATATGCAAGCTAAGTAATGCCCTTCTTTTAGCTCTAGGATTACTGCTTACCCTTACCCTCCTGGGTATGTCAGCCTTTCTGAAATACACAGTCTCTCCAGAAAAATATGACTGAACATACCTCACTGCTGCATAGCATGAAACCGTTCCTCACACTGAAGTTTCCTGTACTCCTCAGCCTCTGTGGGAACAGCAATGGATCTTAGTTACAAATGCTAAGATCATCATCCTCCAGGCAGCAGTCTTCATCCATCTGCTGCCTGAGAGTAAATAGTACACACCGGTACCATTTAAAATAACAAACTCTTGCTTGAAGAAATTAAAAACTAATATTTTATCACCTCTTTCACTTTACCCTTCCTAGTACTTAGAGTAGGCAAAGAGAATGACTGGGGGGTGGAGCTAAGGGAGGAGCTATATAGACAGCTCTGCTGTGGTGCTCTTTGCCCCTTCCTGTTAGGAAGGATAATATCCCACAAGTACAGGATGAATCCGTGGACTCGTCTTACCTTTATAGAAGAAATTACATGCGCTATCTGAATCCTGCAAGTTAAAATTTTGACTTATGAAATGTTTACCTTTAAAGGGACACTGAACTCAAATTTTTTCATTTGTGATAGAGCATGCAATTTTAAGCAACTTTCTAATTTACTCCTATTATCAATTTTTCTTCGTTCTCTTGCTATCTTTATTTGAAAAAAAACAGAATTTATGTTTACCTGATAAATTACTTTCTCCAACGGTGTGTCCGGTCCACGGCGTCATCCTTACTTGTGGGATATTCTCTTCCCCAACAGGAAATGGCAAAGAGCCCAGCAAAGCTGGTCACATGATCCCTCCTAGGCTCCGCCTACCCCAGTCATTCGACCGACGTTAAGGAGGAATATTTGCATAGGAGAAACCATATGTTACCGTGGTGACTGTAGTTAAAGAAAATAAATTATCAGACCTGATTAAAAAAACCAGGGCGGGCCGTGGACCGGACACACCGTTGGAGAAAGTAATTTATCAGGTAAACATAAATTCTGTTTTCTCCAACATAGGTGTGTCCGGTCCACGGCGTCATCCTTACTTGTGGGAACCAATACCAAAGCTTTAGGACACGGATGAAGGGAGGGAGCAAATCAGGTCACCTAAATGGAAGGCACCACGGCTTGCAAAACCTTTCTCCCAAAAATAGCCTCAGAAGAAGCAAAAGTATCAAATTTGTAAAATTTAGAAAAAGTGTGCAGTGAAGACCAAGTCGCTGCCTTACATATCTGATCAACAGAAGCCTCGTTCTTGAAGGCCCATGTGGAAGCCACAGCCCTAGTGGAGTGAGCTGTGATTCTTTCAGGAGGCTGCCGTCCGGCAGTCTCATAAGCCAATCGGATAATGCTTTTAATCCAGAAGGAGAGAGAGGTAGAAGTTGCTTTTTGACCTCTCCGTTTACCAGAATAAACAACAAACAAAGACAAAGTTTGTCTGAAATCCTTAGTAGCTGCTAAGTAAAATTTGAGAGCACGAACTACATCCAAGTTGTGCAACAAACGTTCCTTCTTTGAAACTGGATTAGGACACAAAGAAGGCACAACTATCTCCTGGTTAATGTTTTTGTTAGAAACAACTTTTGGAAGAAAACCAGGTTTAGTACGCAAAACCACCTTATCTGCATGGAACACCAGATAAGGAGAAGAACACTGCAGAGCAGATAATTCTGAAACTCTTCTAGCAGAAGAAATTGCAACCAAAAACAAAACTTTCCAAGATAATAACTTAATATCAACGGAATGTAAGGGTTCAAACGGAACCCCCTGAAGAACTGAAAGAACTAGGTTGAGACTCCAAGGAGGAGTCAAAATTTTGTAAACAGGCTTGATTCTAACCAGAGCCTGAACAAAGGCTAGAACATCTGGCACAGCTGCCAGCTTTTTGTGAAGTAACACAGACAAGGCAGAAATCTGTCCCATCAAGGAACTTGCAGATAATCCTTTTTCCAATCCTTCTCGAAGGAAGGATAGACTCTTAGGAATCTTAACCTTGTCCCAAGGGAATCCTGCAGATTCACACCAACAGATATACCAAATTATGTGGTAATTTTTCTGGTTACAGGCTTTCAGGCCTGAACAAGAGTATTAATAACAGAATCTGAGAACCCTCGCTTTGATAAGATCAAGCGTTCAATCTCCAAGCAGTCAGCTGGAGTGGGTCGAACGGACCTAGAACAAGAAGGTCTCGTCTCAAAGGTAGCTTCCATGGTGGAGCCGATGACATATTCACCAGATCTGCATACCAAGTCCTGCGTGGCCACGCAGGAGCTATCAAAATCACCGACGCCCTCTCCTGATTGATCCTGGCTACCAGCCTGGGGATGAGAGGAAACGGCGGGAACACATAAGCTAGTTTGAAGGTCCAAGGTGCTACTAGTGCATCCACTAGAGCCGCCTTGGGATCCCTGGATCTGTACCCGTAGTAAGGAACTCTGAAGTTCTGACGAGAGGCCATCAGATCCATGTCTGGAATGCCCCACGGTTGAGTGACTTGGGCAAAGATTTCCGGATGGAGTTCCCACTCCCCCGGATGCAATGTCTGACGACTCAGAAAATCCGCTTCCCAATTTTCCACTCCTGGGATGTGGATAGCAGACAGGTGGCAGGAGTGAGACTCCGCCCATAGAATGATTTTGGTCACTTCTTCCATCGCTAGGGAACTCCTTGTTCCCCCCTGATGGTTGATGTATGAACTTGGCCCTCGCTAGCTGAGGCCAAGCTTTGAGAGCATTGAATATCGCTCTCAGTTCCAGAATATTTATCGGTAGAAGAGATTCTACCCGAGACCAAAGACCCTGAGCTTTCAGGGATCCCCAGACCGCGCCCCAGCCCATCAGACTGGCGTCGGTCGTGACAATGAC
Source organism: Bombina bombina (assembly GCF_027579735.1). NCBI lineage: Eukaryota > Metazoa > Chordata > Amphibia > Anura > Bombinatoridae > Bombina > Bombina bombina. Next base: position 1,119,452,780 of record NC_069502.1, on the reverse strand, counting down.
CCACTCTGGTCTGCGGAAGGTCATCCCTTGTGACAGGTTGTCCAGGGACAGCCACCAACGGAATGAGTCTCTGGTCCTCTGATTTACTTGTATCTTCGGAGACAAGTCTGAATAGTCCCCATTCCACTGACTGAGCATGAACAGTTGTAATGGTCTTAGATGAATGAGCACAAAAGGAACTATGTCCATTGCCGCTACCATCAAACCTATCACTTCCATGCACTGCGCTATGGAAGGAAGAGGAACGGAATGAAGTATCCGACAAGAGTCTAGAAGTTTTGTTTTTCTGGCTTCTGTCAGAAAAATCCTCATTTCTAAGGAGTCTATTATAGTTCCCAAGAAGGGAACCCTCGTTGACGGAGATAGAGAACTCTTTTCCACGTTCACTTTCCATCCGTGAGATCTGAGAAAGGCCAGGACAATGTCCGTGTGAGCCTTTACTTGAGGAAGGGACGACGCTCGAATCAGAATGTCGTCCAAGTAAGGTACTACAGCAATGCCCCTTGGTCTTAGCACCGCCAGAAGGGACCCTAGTACCTATGAGAAAATCCTAGGAGCAGTGGCTAATCCGAAAGAAAACGCCACGAACTGGAAATGCTTGTCCAGGAATGCAAACCTTAGGAACCGATGATGTTCCTTGTGGATAGGAATATGTAGATACGCATCCTTGAAATCCACCTTGGTCATGAATTGACCTTCCTGGATGGAAGGAAGAAGTGTTCGAATGGTTTCCATCTTGAACGATGGAACCTTGAGAAACTTGTTCAAGATCTTGAGATCTAAGATTGGTCTGAACGTTCCCTCTTTTTTGGGAACTATGAACAGATTGGAGTAGAACCCCATCCCTTGTTCTCCTAATGGAACAGGATGAATCACTCCCATTTTTAGCAGGTCTTCTACCCAATGTAAGAATGCCTGTCTTCTTATGTGGTCTGAAGACAACTGAGACCTGTGGAACCTCCCCCTTGGAGGAAGCCCCTTGAACTCCAGAGAATAACCTTGGGAGACTATTTCTAGCGCCCAAGGATCCAGAACATCTCTTGCCCAAGCCTGAGCGAAGAGAGAGAGTCTGCCCCCCACCAGATCCGGTCCCGGATCGGGGGCCCGCATTTCATGCTGTCTTGGTAGCAGTGGCAGGTTTCCTGGCCTGCTTTCCTTTGTTCCAGCCTTGCATAGGTCTCCAGGCTGGATTGGCTTGAGAAGTATTACCTTCCTGCTTAGAGGACGTAGCCCTTGGGGCTGATCCGTTTCTGCGAAAGGGACGAAACTTAGGTTTATTTTTGGTCTTGAAAAGACCTATCCTGAGGAAGGGCGTGGCCCTTGCCCCCAGTGATATCAGAGATAATCTCTTTCAAGTCAGGGCCAAAGAGTGTTTTCCCCTTGAAAGGAATGTCAAGCAATTTGTTCTTGGAAGACGCATCCGCTGCCCAAGATTTTAACCAAAGCGCTCTGCGCCACAATAGCAAACCCAGAATTTTTTTCGCCGCTAACCTAGCCAATTGCAAGGTGGCGTCTAGGGTGAAAGAATTAGCCAATTTAAGAGCACGAATTCTGTCCATAATCTCCTCATAAGAAGAAGAATTACTAATAATCGCCTTTCCTAGCTCATCAAACTAGAAACACGCGGCTGCAGTGACAGGGACAATGCATGCAATTGGTTGTAGAAGGGAACCTTGCTGAACAAACATCTTTTTTAGCAGACCTTCTAATTTTTTATCCATAGGATCTTGGAAAGCACAACTATCTTCTATGGGTATAGTGGCGCGCTTGTGTAGAGTAGAAACCGCCCCCCTCGACCTTGGGGACTGTCTGCCATCAGTCCTTTCTGGGGTCGACTATAGGAAAACAATTTTATAAATATGGGGGGAGGTTCTAAAGGTATACCGGGCCTGTCCCATTCTTTACTAACAATGTACGCCACCCGCTTGGATATAGGAAAAGCTTCGGGGGGCCCCGGGGCCTCTAAGAACTTTTCCATTTAACATAGTGGTTCTGGAATGACCAGATAATCACAATCATCCAAATTGGATAACACCTCCTTAAGCAGAGCGCGGAGATGTTCCAACTTAAATTTAAAAGTAATCACATCAGGTTCAGCTTGTTGAGAAATGTTTCCTGAATCTGAAATTTCTCCCTCAGACAAAACCTCCCTGGCCCCCTCAGACTGGTGTAGGGGCCCTTCAGAAACCATATCATCAGCGTTCTCATGCTCTACAGAATTTTCTAAAACAGAGCAGTCGCGCTTTCGCTGATAAGTGGGCATATTGGCTAAAATGTTTTTGATAGAATTATCCATTACAGCCGTTAAATGTTGCATAGTAAGGAGTATTGGCGCACTAGATGTACTAGGGGCCTCCTGTATGGGCAAGACTGGTGTAGACGAAGGAGGGGATGATGCAGTACCATGCTTACTCCCCTCACTTGAGGAATCATCTTGGGCATCATTTTTACTAAATTTTTTTATGACATAAAATACATATAGTTAAATGAGAAGGAACCTTGGTTTCCCCACAGTCAGAACACAATCTATCTGGTAGTTCAGACATGATAAACAGGCATAAACTTGATAACAAAGCACAAAAAACGTTTTAAAATAAAACCGTTACTGTCACTTTAAATTTTAAACTAAACACACTTTATTACTGCAATTGCGAAAAAGTATGAAGGAATTGTTCAAAATTCACCAAAATTTCACCACAGTGTCTTAAAGCCTTAAAAGTATTGCACACCAAATTTGGAAGCTTTAACCCTTAAAATAACGGAACCGGAGCCGTTTTTATATTTAACCCCTTTACAGTCCCTGGAATCTGCTTTGCTGAGACCCAACCAAGCCCAAAGGGGAATACGATACCAAATGATGCCTTCAGAAAGACTTTTCTATGTATCAGAGCTCCACACACATGCAGCTGCATGCCATGCTGTCCTCAAAAACAAGTGCGCCATACCGGCGCGAAAATGAGGCTCTGACTATGATTAGGGAAAGCCCCTAAAGAATAAGGTGTCTAAAACAGTGCCTGCCGATATAATCATATCAAAATACCCAGAATAAATGATTCCTCAAGGCTAAATATGTGTTAATAATGAATCGATTTAGCCCAGAAAAAGTCTACAGTCTTAATAAGCCCTTGTGAAGCCCTTATTTACTATCTTAATAAACATGGCTTACCGGATCCCATAGGGAAAATGACAGCTTCCAGCATTACATCGTCTTGTTAGAATGTGTCATACCTCAAGCAGTAAGAGACTGCACACTGTTCCCCCAACTGAAGTTAATTGCTCTCAACAGTCCTGTGTGGAACAGCCATGGATTTTAGTTACGGTGCTAAAATCATTTTCCTCATACAAACAGAAATCTTCATCTCTTTTCTGTTTCTGAGTAAATAGTACATACCAGCACTATTTTAAAATAACAAACTCTTGATTGAATAATAAAAACTACAGTTAAACACTAAAAAACTCTAAGCCATCTCCGTGGAGATGTTGCCTGTACAACGGCAAAGAGAATGACTGGGGTAGGCGGAGCCTAGGAGGGATCATGTGACCAGCTTTGCTGGGCTCTTTGCCATTTCCTGTTGGGGAAGAGAATATCCCACAAGTAAGGATGACGCCGTGGACCGGACACACCTATGTTGGAGAAAAAGGCATCTAAGCTATTTTTTAGTTCAGACCTGGACAGCACTTGTTTATTTGGTGGGTGAATTTATCCAGGTTGTTCACCAAAAAATGGGCCGTCATCTAAACGTACATTCTTGCTTTTCAAATAAAGATACCTAGAGAATAAAGAAAATTTTATAATAGGAGTAAATTAGAAAGTTGCTTAAAATTGCATGCTCTATCTGAATCACAAAAGAAAAAATTTGGGTTCAGTGTCCCTTTAAACAATAAAGTAAATTTTTCACAGCCTTCTTTGCTCATATTTACCAAGGGTGCCACAATTAGTAGAGGGCACTGTATGTGTGTTTGCGCATATGTATGTGTATCTATGTGTGAAGTGTTTTATGCTTAAAGGGACATAATACTCATATGCTAAATCACTTAGAACTGATGCAGTATAACTGTAAAAAGCTGACAGGAAAATATCACCTGAGCATCTCTATGTAAAAAAGGAAGATATTTTACCTCACAATCTCCTCAGCTCAGCAGAGTAAGTTCTGTGTAAAAAGTTATACTCAGCTGTTGCTCAGCTGCAGGTAAAAAAAATATGAAGAAATGAACAGCAGCCAATCAGCATCAGCAGTGCTGAGGTCATTAACTTTTTTACTGTGATCTCATGAGATTTGACTTAACTCTCATGAGATTTCATGGTAAACTTCCTTAAACTGAATAGGGAAATAAGATGAGTGTGCACTAATGCTCGCTCCTTTCGCTGTCCTGGGACAGACATACCGATTTGCTGCTTAGAAATCCTTTACAATGGGATGTGGCTACTGAGGAACTTTTGAGGTAAAATATCTTTCTTTTTTACATAGAGATGTTCAGGCTTGCACTCTAGCGATGGTAATGCATCTTACCGTTCACATCTTTGAGCTGCACTTATAATCTAGCCAGTTATACTGTAAAATAAAAGTAACAATTCTATCATTTCCTTTACACTTTTTATCAAGAATTTTAGCACTGCCTGAAACACAAAATGCGCTAACAAAGAACAGATCCAAAGCACAAAGCCCCAGGTTTGTTATGGACACTTACCTTCATCCTCATATCTCTGGCGTGTTTTTCCAACTCCTTCTTAATGTCGGCACGCATCATCTTCCCCATATTTATTACTAAATATTTCCATTCAATAGGTTGGAAGGTGTGAGGATCATGTGGCACATATAAGCCAATTTTAACCTTTTTGACGGTATGTAAATACTTTTTGTAAGATTCTTCAAATTCAAAGATCAGTTCACTTAGAGTCCGAAACGTCATAGGTTTGTCCATGAGGTCAGCCCTCCTGCTCATTCCTACTGTACCATAGCGTCCATTACAGTGAATTCCAAGTACAACGTGGTGGAAGTGGTTCCCTGAGAACTGTGTCTTAAAGCTTATGGGAAATCGCTCCAAAGCTGGTTGTCCATTTGTTAGATATCTGAATAAACAGAGTTAGGGAGGAAACAGCCAAGAAAAGGTGGAATAGTGATGGTGTATGAACGTTTTGAGTGAAAACCTCATAAATATGCAAATAAACACAAACTCAGAATGAAAAACAGCGGTTCTTAAATATGTTTGTTATATGCACCAATGGAAAATAACAGTATATATTTGACGTGTACAGAAGAAAAATTACTTTCAGATGAGTCATTCATCCAGAATTTTTCAAATAATTTTTGTCAGTCACTTAATTCATTCTTGATGAAATTCATTAACAAAAAAATATTTTGTATTGAAATTAAGTAAACAAATTAAATATCTGTAAAGACTCCTCCTAACCCACTGCATGTAACCTCTATAAACCCACTAACCACAGATTCCATTAAATATTTAAATAATTATTTTACTTGGGGAAAAATGCAAGAATAATGTATAATTAGTTTTATTCCATATTTAGTGGTGGTTAAAGGGACAGTTAGCACCAAAATGGTTATTGTTTAAAAAGATAGATAACACCTTTACACAACCAAAATTGTTGTATTAATATACAGTTGTGCTCATAAGTTTACATACCCTGGCAGAATTTATGATTTCTTGGCCATTTTTCAGAGAATATGAATGATAACACAACTTTTCTTTCACTCATGGTTAGTGTTTGGCTGAAGCCATTTATTATCAATCAACTGTGTCTACTCTTTTTAAATCATAATGACAACAGAAACTACCCAAATGACCCTGATCAAAAGTTTAAATACCCTGGTGATTTTGGCCTGATAACATGCACACAAGTTGACACAAAGGGGTTTGAATGGCTATTAAAGGTAACCATCCTCACCTGTGATCTGTTTGCTTGTAATTAGTGTGTGTATAAAGGTCAATGAGTTTCTGGACTTCTGACAGACTCTTGCATCTTTCATCCAGTGTTGCACTGACGTTTCTGGATTCTGAGTCATGGGGAAAGCAAAAGAATTGTCAAAGGATCTGCGGGAAAAGGTAGTTGAACTATATAAAACAGGAAAGGGATATAAAAAGATATCCAAGAAATTGAGAATGCAAATCAGCCGTGTTCAAACTCTAATAAAGAAGTGGAAAATGAGGGGTTCTGTTGAAACTAAACCACAGTCAGGTAGACCAAGTAAAATTTTAGCCATAACTGCCAGGAAAATTGTTCGGGATGCAAAGACAAACCCACAAATAACTTCAGGTGAAATACAGGACATGTGGTGTGGCTGTTTCAAGATGCACAATAAGGAAGCACTTGAAGAAAGATGGGCTGCATGGTGGAGTCGCCAGAAGAAAGCCATTACTACGCAAATGCCAAAAAGTATCCCGCTTACAATACACCAAACAGCACAGAGACAAGCCTCAAACCTTCTGGCACAAAGTCATTTGGAGTGATGAGACCAAAATTGAGCTTTTTGGCCACAACCATAAAAGCTACATTTGGAGAGGAGTCAACAAGGCATATGATGAAAGGCACACCATTCCTACTGTGAAACACGGAGGTGGATCGCCGATGTTTTGGGGATGTGTGAGCTACAAAGGCACAGGAAATTTGGTCAGAATTGATGGCAAGATGAATGCAGTATGTTATCAAAGGCCAAAATCACCTGGGTATGTAAACTTTTGATCAGGGTCATTTGGGTAGTTTCTGTTGTCATTATGATTTAAAAAGAGAAAACACATTTGATTGATAATAAATGGCTTCAGCCAAACACTAACCATGAGTGAAATAAATGTTTTTGTGTTATCATTCATATTGTCTGAAAAATGGCCAATAAATCATAAATTCTGCCAGGGTATGTAAACTTATGAGCACAACTGTACTTTATAACATTTAAACCTCTAAATTTCTGCCTGTTTCTAAGCCACTACAGACAGCTTCTTATCACATGCTTTTTTATTTGCTTTTCCCAACAAGAGACTGCTAATACATGTGGGCCATATAGATAACATTGTGCTCTCTCCTGTGTAGTTGTGGCTGACACTGCACTAACTGGCTAAAATGCAAGTCAATAGATAATAAATAAATAGCATGTGATCAGGGGGCTTTCAAAAGAGGCTTAGATACAAGGTAATCACAGAGGTAAAAAGTATATTTAATATAACCGTGTTGGTTATGCAAAACTGGGGGGTGGGTAATAAAGGGATTATCTATCTTTTAAACAATAAAAAAAATAGAGTCGACTGTTCCTTTAAAGACAGAGAATAAAATGCTCTACATTGACGTGTCAAACTGTAATACATAATATCCTATGTGCCAAGCATCTGGAGAGCTACAATTTGCTCTAACATTTCACTATATTTTGTACAATGTCCCTTTAAATATAATTGTGCCGTTTGATTAAGAATGTAGAGCAGGAAGGATAGTGCAGTCAGTAAATTCCTACACAGTATATATTCTAATGTGAGATTAAACTAACTGCAGTAAATACTTTGTATGCTGAAGAGAGCACTTTTTGCTGAGTTTCTAAAAAAAAAAATAAACCCCTTTAAAGCTTAAAGAAAAATGTTGAAAAATGTCTGAGCATCAAATGTCACAAACCACAGTATATAGACTACTAAACTACTTAATTGTATGGTGCTGTATTAACATTTTATGTCTGCACATCTGAAAAAACACATCTAATACTAAAAGGCTATAACTTACTAGAATTCATACACACTTCTCAAGGCTTACTTAACTCCTTCCTGCCAGGCGCATATAGAGAAGTTATTAAAAGGGATAGGAAAGTCCAAAGTAAACTTGCAAGAATCAGATAAAGCTGGTCATTTAATACACTTTTAAAATCACTTCTATCACTTCTTTTTTCAAATGTGCTTTGTTTTCTTTGTATCCATTGTTGAAAATGAATACGCACATATTCTACACTAGTGGGAGTGAGCTGGTAATTGGTGCCTGCATACATTTGTCTCTTGTGATTGGCTAACTAGATGTGTTCAGCTTCCTGCCAGTAGTGTAATGCTGTTTCTTCCACAAAAGATAAAAAGAGAACAAAGCAAAATTGTTAATAAAAGTACATTTGAAAGTTGTTAAAATTGTATGTTCTATCCAAATTATGTAATAAAAATGTGGGCATTTCGGTCCCTTTAACCCAGTAGAGGCTCGTCCATATGGGCAACAAGGGCTCTGCCCCACCATTTACAATGCTCCCCAAAAATAAAATAAGTTTTGCCAGTCTCTTATTTTTTTTTATTATCCTAATCTTAATGTTTTCAGTTCCTATATAGAATGCTAATAGGTTTAGGCAAATAAATAACAGCAGGGAAAGCTTGTCCATAGACATTTTTATCCAATTCTGACTTCCTTTTCACTTTCCCATTTTCTCCTATAAGAGCATCTCCACCTAGTGGCTTTTAATGGTTCAGTGCAGGCAGGTCTGGAAGGCATTTAGCCCTATCAGTGTCTTATACATATTATTGTAAAAAAATGGCTGGTCAGCAATGTATTATGCTTGGTGGGGCTGCTCTAACTGTAGCGTTTAAAGTACTGCTCGGGAGCCGCAGAGCATTGCTGGACCTAAGTAGAAACTTCCATTGACCCAATCAGCAGTGGTAGTCACATGACCCAGCTGAGTGGCCGGTAATGTTCTGCAGCTCCCACAAAGGGGTTAAACACAGAGCTGGGGCATCACTATTGTTAAAATTATATGCTCCAATGTATTAGAGAATGTGTTTTTTTTTTTCATTATGGCCCTTTAATTATGATTAAATGAATAAACACGTTTTTCATTTTATGCTTATTTATAATACTTTTCAATTTATAAGCTACCCAACATCCCATAAGAAAAAAAGGAAAAATCAAGTAAGCAGCGTATTTTTTCTCTATATAAGATATCAAGATGTTTTTCTAAGTTGGAAGTTAGAGACATTCAGAGCTGGAGTTCTAGTCTGTTGATCTAACAAAGGTATTTGTTTGTCAAAAGCGTCCTGCCAATAACGTGACTGCAAAGCTAACACAAAGCTGAGATGATTACGTGACTTGTTGACAAAATACAGCGATTCATACGGATACAGACAGAACCATAAACAGGACATGTGTCTAAGGTCTATGTGTCCAATCCTTTCTAGATGTGATGCCATCAAAATAAAATGATAATATTCATACACACACACACACACATATATATATATATACACACATACATACACACACATATATATATTTATACACACACACACACATATATATATATATATATATATATATATATATATATACATACACACGCATACAAACATATATATATATATATATATATATATATACACACACAGACACAGGCTCACATATATACTGTACCTAAACCAAAATCACATGCTTTATAAGCTCAGAGATCAGGCAGCAATTAAAGGGACACTCTACTCCAAAAAATGTATTGTTTAAAAAGATAGATAATCTCTTTATTACCCATTCCCCAGCTTTGCACAACCAACAATGATATATATATATATATATATATATATATATACACTATTTTTATCTCTGTGATTACCTTGTATCTAAGCCTCTTCTGATAGCCCCGTTATCACATGGCTATTTATTTATTGTCTATTGACTTGCATTTTAGCCAATTAGTGCTATTTTATGCACAACTCTCTTGTTATGAAAAGCTAATAAAAAAAGCATGTGATAAAAGGCTGTCTGTAGTGGTTTAAAATGTAGAGGCTTAAAGGGGTATGAAACCCAATTTTTTTCTTTCATTATTTAAAAAGAGCATGTAATTTTAAGCAACTTTCTAATTTACACTTATTATCAATTTTTCTTTGTTCTCTTGGTATCTTTATTTTAAAAAGCAGAAATGTAAGCTTATAAGCCGGACCATTTTTGGTTCAGTAGCGCTTGCTAGTTGGTGGCTACATTTAAGAGAAGGCTAAATGGGGTAAAGAGGTGAAACTAGAACTGTCACCACTGATAGAAAATTATTTTGAATGGTTGTGAGAGTCTACAACCTTACTCTATGGAACTAATACCCAAACTGAGCAGTCCACAAAAAAAAGGGTGGGAGAGAAAGAAGGCAAGCACCTATTTACCACTGCCTGCAAAACCTTGCTCCCAAAAGCAGCCTCAGCAAACACATCAAAACGATAACATTTTGTGAAAGTATGTAAGGAGGACCAAGTTGCAGCCCTGCAGATCTTTTTTTCAAAAGCCTCATTCTTAACGGGTAGAATGAGCTGTAATCCTTGAGGACCCGCCTCCAAGTAAGCCTTACGAATGTGACTCTGTAACCAAAATGACAAGTAGACAGTCACAGAGGAAGACTTTTGTCCCTGAGTACACAACAAAGAGACTAGACGATTGCTTTAATTCCTTTCTAGCTTGTAGACAGAATTTCAAAACTCTAACGACACTAAGTTATGGAGAAGCCTCTCCTAAGATGACTTGGGATTAGGAAATAGAGAAGGGACAACAATCTCCTGATTAATGTCTGATAAAAATACCTTCAGTATAAAGCCATGAACAGTGCGTAAAACTGCCTTATCCTGGTGAAAAAACAAGTAAGTAGAGTTGCATTACAAAGCTGACAATTCTGAGACCCTTCTAGCTGAAGAGATGACTAATAGGAAAAGGACCTTCCAAGACAGGAGCTTAATGTCGGCTCAAATGGTGAAGCCTGAAGAACCTTCAGGACCAAATTAAGATTCCAAGGAGGTAATAAAGACCAGATAGATGGTCTAATTCTAATAAGAGCCTGAATAAAGGATTGAATATCAGGAAGCCAAGCTAATTTCCAATGTAACAACACCCAAAGGGCAGAAACCTCTCACTTTATGGAACTGGTAAATAAACCTTTATCTAGCCCTTCCTGAAGAATAGGAGGAATCCGTAACGAATGCCAGGGGAACCCCCTCGCTGAACACTAGTAAAGATAAACCTTCCACAACTTGTGATAAATTTTCCCCGTAACCAGCTTATGAGCCTGAATCAGGGTTGCAATCAGAGTCAGAGAAGCCCATCTAAGAAAGAATCAATTGTTCAATCTTTATGCATTTAAGCTAAGAGACTGAAGATTTTGATTGAAAAGTGGGCCTTGATTTGGTGGCTGTGGCAGACGCCATGGAGGAGGGCTGGACATCCTGACCAAGTCTGAATACCAGGTTCTACGTAGCCGCGCGAGGGCTATGAGAATGGGAGAAGTCCTATTCTGCTTTGACCAAGCTATTACCTTCGGTAGTAGGACATTTAGGGGAAAGATATAAACTAACTGATACTGACAAGGAGCTGTTAAAGCATCCACCAGCTCCGCCTGACGATCTCTCAACCTCGACCCGTACTGAGGAAGTGGTGATTCAAACGGGAAGCCATTAAGTCTATCTGCTGCCACCCCCAGAGACCCACCAATCTGTTGAAAATGTCCTGATTGAGAGACCATTTCTCTCTTTCAGAAACTCTCTATTGAGGGATAAAATAACAACTTCAAAGACACCTCTATCCTTGCCCTCTCCTTAAAGAGGCAAAGAGCTACTGAGAGAGAAAGGGAAGTAGGAGGGATACTTTGGTGTGGGGTGTCTTTGCCTCCTCCTGGTGGTCAGGTTAAGTAATTCCCAAGAGTAAGGTTGTGGACTCTCACTACCATTAGAAAGAAATAAATGCTTTTAAGAATTAGAGCACAACATTTTTCAACTATAATGGCCCTTTAAATGGACACTGCACTCAAAAAATATTGTCATTTATGTGAAAGGGCAGCAACTTAACTTGTTTTTCTCACATGATTCCTATAGAACATGCAATTTTAAACAAATTTCCAATTCACTCCCCTTAATCAAAAACAGAATTTATGCTTACCTGATAAATTACTTTCTCCAACGGTGTGTCCGGTCCACGGCGTCATCCTTACTTGTGGGATATTCTCTTCCCCAACAGGAAATGGCAAAGAGTCCCAGCAAAGCTGGCCATATAGTCCCTCCTAGGCTCCGCCCACCCCAGTCATTTGACCGACGGACAGGAGGAAATATATATAGGAGAAACCATATGGTACCGTGGTGACTGTAGTTAGAGAAAATAATTCATCAGACCTGATTAAAAAACCAGGGCGGGCCGTGGACCGGACACACCGTTGGAGAAAGTAATTTATCAGGTAAGCAAAAATTCTGTTTTCTCCAACATTGGTGTGTCCGGTCCACAGCGTCATCCTTACTTGTGGGAACCAATACCAAAGCTTTAGGACACGGATGAAGGGAGGGAGCAAATCAGGTTACCTAAACGGAAGGCACCACAGCTTGCAAAACCTTTCTCCCAAAAATAGCCTCCGAAGAAGCAAAAGTATCAAATTTGTAAAATTTGGCAAAGGTGTGCAGTGAAGACCAAGTCGCTGCCTTACATATCTGGTCAACAGAAGCCTCGTTCTTGAAGGCCCATGTGGAAGCCACAGCCCTAGTGGAGTGAGCTGTGATTCTTTCAGGAGGCTGCCGTCCGGCAGTCTCATAAGCCAATCGGATAATGCTTTTAAGCCAAAAGGAAAGAGAGGTAGAAGTCGCTTTTTGACCTCTCCTTTTACCAGAATAAACAACAAACAAGGAAGATGTTTGTCTGAAATCTTTAGTAGCCTCTAAATAGAACTTTAGAGCACGGACAACGTCCAAATAGTGTAACAAACGTTCCTTCTTTGAAACTGGATTCGGACACAAAGAAGGTACAACTATCTCCTGGTTAATATTTTTGTTAGAAACAACTTTAGGAAGAAAACCAGGCTTAGTACGCAAAACCACCTTATCTGCATGGAACACCAGATAGGGCGGAGAACACTGCAGAGCAGATAACTCTGAAACTCTTCTAGCAGAAGAAATTGCAACTAAAAACAAAACTTTCCAAGATAGTAACTTAATATCTATGGAATGTAAAGGTTCAAACGGAACCCCTTGAAGAACTGAAAGAACTAGATTTAGACTCCAGGGAGGAGTCAAAGGTCTGTAAACAGGCTTGATCCTAACCAGAGCCTGAACAAATGCTTGAACATCTGGCACAGCTGCCAGTCTTTTGTGTAGTAAGACAGATAAAGCAGAGATCTGTCCCTTTAGAGAACTTGCAGATAATCCTTTCTCCAAACCTTCTTGTAGAAAGGAGAGAATCTTAGGAATTTTTATCTTATTCCATGGGAACCCTTTGGATTCACACCAACAGATATATTTTTTCCATATTTTATGGTAAATTTTTCTAGTTACAGGTTTTCTGGCCTGAACCAGAGTATCTATAACAGAATCGGAAAACCCACGCTTTGATAGAATCAAGCGTTCAATCTCCAAGCCGTCAGTTGGAGGGAGACCAGATTTGAATGTTCGAATGGACCCTGAACAAGAAGGTCCTGTCTCAAAGGTAGCTTCCATGGTGGAGCCGATGACATATTCACCAGGTCTGCATACCAAGTCCTGCGTGGCCACGCAGGAGCTATCAAGATCACCGAGGCCCTCTCCTGATTGATCCTGGCTACCAGCCTGGGAATGAGAGGAAACGGTGGGAATACATAAGCTAGGTTGAAGGTCCAAGGTGCTACTAGTGCATCTACTAGAGTCGCCTTGGGATCCCTGGATCTGGACCCGTAGCAAGGAACCTTGAAGTTCTGACGAGACGTCATCAGATCCATGTCTGGAATGCCCCATAATTGAGTTATTTGGGCAAAGATTTCCGGATGGAGTTCCCACTCCCCCGGATGGAATGTCTGACGACTCAGAAAATCCGCTTCCCAATTTTCCACTCCTGGGATGTGGATCGCAGACAAGTGGCAGGAGTGATCCTCCGCCCATTGAATTATTTTGGTCACTTCTTTCATCGCCAGGGAACTCCTTGTTCCCCCCTGATGATTGATATATGCAACGGTCGTCATGTTGTCTGATTGGAACCTTATGAATTTGGCCTTTGCTAGTTGAGGCCAAGCTCTGAGAGCATTGAATATCGCTCTCAGTTCCAGAATGTTTATCGGGAGAAGAGACTCTTCCCGAGACCATAGACCCTGAGCTTTCAGGGATTCCCAGACCGCGCCCCAGCCCACTAGACTGGCGTCGGTCGTGACAATGACCCACTCTGGTCTGCGGAAGCTCATTCCCTGGGACAGATGGTCCAGGGTCAGCCACCAACGGAGTGAATCTCTGGTCTTTTGATCTACTTGAATCATTGGAGACAAGTCTGTATAATCCCCATTCCACTGTTTGAGCATGCACAGTTGTAATGGTCTTAGATGAATTTGTGCAAAAGGAACTATGTCCATTGTTGCAACCATCAATCCTACTACTTCCATGCACTGTGCTATGGAAGGACGAGGAACAGAATGAAGCACTTGACAAGAGCTTAGAAGTTTTGATTTTCTGACCTCTGTCAGAAAAATCCTCATTTCTAAGGAATCTATTATTGTTCCCAAGAAGGGAACTCTTGTCGACGGGGACAGAGAACTTTTTTCTTTGTTCACCTTCCATCCGTGAGATCTGAGAAAGGCTAGAACGATGTCCGTATGAGCCTTTGCTTTTGACAGGGACGACGCTTGTATTAGAATGTCGTCCAAGTAAGGTACTACTGCGATGCCCCTTGGTCTTAGAACCGCTAGAAGGGACCCTAGCACCTTTGTGAAAATCCTTGGAGCAGTGGCTAATCCGAATGGGAGGGCCACAAACTGGTAATGCTTGTCCAGAAAAGCGAACCTTAGGAACTGATGATGTTCTTTGTGGATAGGAATATGTAGGTACGCATCCTTTAGATCCACGGTAGTCATAAATTGACTTTCCTGGATGGTGGGTAGAATCGTTCGAATAGTTTCCATTTTGAACGATGGTACCCTGAGAAATTTGTTTAGGATCTTCAAATCCAAAATTGGTCTGAACGTTCCCTCTTTTTTGGGAACTACGAACAGATTGGAATAAAATCCCATTCCTTGTTCCTTTATTGGAACTGGGTGTATCACTCCCATCTTTAACAGGTCTTCTACACAATGTAAGAATGCCTGTCTCTTTATTTGGTTTGAGGATAAGTGAGACCTGTGGAACCTTCCCCTTGGGGGTAGTTCCTTGAATTCCAGGAGATAACCTTGAGAAACTATTTCTAGCGCCCAAGGATCCTGAACATCTCTTGCCCAAGCCTGAGCAAAGAGAGAGAGTCTGCCCCCCACTAGATCCGGTCCCGGATCGGGGGCTACTCCTTCATGCTGTTTTGTTAGCAGTGGCAGGCTTCTTGGCCTGCTTACCCTCTTAAATATAGGGGGGGGGACAAAAGGTATGCCGGGCTTTTCCCACTCCTTATTTACTATGTCCGACACCCGCTTGGGTATAGGAAAAGCGTCGGGGGGCACCGGAACCTCTAGGAACTTGTCCATCTTGCATAATTTCTCTGGAATGACCAAGTTGTCACAATCATCCAGAGTAGATAACACCTCCTTAAGCAGTGCGCGGAGATGTTCTAATTTAAATTTAAATGTCACAACATCAGGTTCAGCTTGATGACAAATTTTTCCTGAATCTGAGATTTCTCCATCATCCTCCCTCATGGCCCCTTCAGATTGGTGTGAGGGTATGACAGAACAATTATCATCAGCGCCCTCTTGCTCTTCAGTGTTTAAAACAGAGCAATCGCGCTTTCTCTGATAAGTAGGCATTTTGGGTAAAAGATTTGCTATGGAGTTATCCATTACAGCCGTTAATTGTTGCATGGTAATAAGTATTGGCGCACTAGATGTACTAGGGGCCTCCTGCATGGGCAAAACTGGTGTAGACACAGTAGGAGATGATGTAGTATCATGTTTACTCCCCTCATTTGAGGAATCATCTTGGGCAATATTATTATCTGTGGCAGTACTGTCCTTACTTTGTTTGGACGCTATGGCACAATTATCACATAAATTTAAATGGGGAGACACATTGGCTTTCATACATATAGAACATAGCTTATCTGAAGGTACAGACATGTTAAACAGGCTTAAACTTGTCAACAAAGCACAAAAAACGTTTTAAAATAAAACCGTTACTGTCTCTTTAAATTTCAAACAGAAACCACTTTATTACTGAATATGTGAAAAAGTATGAAGGAATCGTTCAAAAATTACCAAAATTTCACCACAGTGTCTTAAAGCATTAAAAGTATTGCACACCAAATTTCAGAGCTTTAACCCTTAAAATAACGGAACCGGAGCCGTTTTTAAATTTAACCCCTATACAGTCCCAGCTATAGTCTTTGCTGAGACCCAACCAAGCCCAGAGGGGAATACGATACCAAATGACGCCTTCTAGAAGCTTTTTCAGTGATTTTTAGATCCTCACACATGCATCTGCATGCCCTGCTCTCAAAAAACAACTGCGCAGTAATGGCGCGAAAATGAGGCTCAGTCTATAACTAGAAAGGCCCCCTGACTGAAAAAGGTGTCTAACACAGTGCCTGCCGTTTTATAAACGTTCCCCAAGATTATAAATGCCAATTGTTAGCCTAAATCTGAATAATATGCCCAAATAAAGCAATCTATTTAGCCCATAAAAATGTCTACCAGCTTTTTAGCCCATATTAAGCCCTTTATTCTGTTTGTTTGACTAAGAAAATGGCTTACCGGTCCCCATGAGGGGAAATGACAGCCTTCCAGCATTACACAGTCTTGTTAGAAATATGGCTAGTCATACCTTAAGCAGAAAAGTCTGCTAACTGTTTCCCCCAACTGAAGTTACTTCATCTCAACAGTCCTATGTGGAAACAGCAATTGATTTTAGTTACTGTCTGCTAAAATCATCTTCCTCTCACAAACAGAAATCTTCATCCTTTTCTGTTTCAGAGTAAATAGTACATACCAGCACTATTTTAAAATAACAAACACTTGATAGAAGAATAAAAACTACATTTAAACGCCAAAAAACTCTTAACCATCTCCGTGGAGATGTTGCCTGTGCAACGGCAAAGAGAATGACTGGGGTGGGCGGAGCCTAGGAGGGACTATATGGCCAGCTTTGCTGGGACTCTTTGCCATTTCCTGTTGGGGAAGAGAATATCCCACAAGTAAGGATGACGCCGTGGACCGGACACACCAATGTTGGAGAAATGTACACAATCTTTTTATGCTCACACTTTCTAAGGCACTAGCTCACACTGAGCATATAAATGAGTTTACAGTATATATGCATATGTATTTTGTGATTGGCTGATGACAGTTACATGATACAGGGCTGTAAAATGGAAGCAACTGTCACAAAAACAAAAATGACCGCTCATTTGAAATTCAGATGCATCTTTTTATTATGCATTTGTTGATTATGCAGTTCTACTGTATTTAAGGGATCATTAAATACTGTAGATTTGCATAATAAATAAGTGCATAACAAAATGACAATGCAATAGCACATACTCTGATGTTTAAATAAGCAATAGGTTTTTATTCTGACAAATTTAAAAATGTATTTCAATTTGCTGTCCCCTGCGACAGCCATCAGCCAATCACAGGCTCATATATGTACGCCCTGTGCTATGTAGTAGCTGCTGCATATTTAAATAATGGATTGGAAAGTCTCTTAAAACTGCATGCTCTATCTGAATCATGAAAGTTTAATTTTGAGTTGAGTGTCCCATTAATGGTTGTATAAATTTACACTGAAACCAATATTGTTGTATCTGTTGTGTCACACACTTCCTACTAATGTTTATTGGTGGACAGGTACTTCCTGTTTATGTTCACTTTACATTAATATATAAGCAAATTTGCATTAAAGGGACAGTCAAGTCCAAAATAAACTTTAATGATTCACATAGGGGATGTAATTGTAAACAACTTTTCAATTTACTTTTTTTTTTTTTTTTTTTTTTAGAATTTTGCTTTGTTCTCTTGGTATTCTTAGTAGAAAGATAAACCTAGGTAGGCTCATATGCTAATTTATTAGACCTTGAAGGCCACATCTTATGTGAATGCATGTTGACAGTTTTTCACCACTAGAAGGCATTAGTTCATGTGTGTCATATAGATAACATTGAGCTCACGCACGTGAAGTTACCTAGGGGTAAACACTGATTGGCTAAAATGAAAATCTGTGAAAAGAACTGAAATAAAGGGGGCAGTCTGCAGAGTTTTAGATACAAGGTAATGACAGAGGTAAAAAGATTATTATTATAACTGTTGGTTATGCAAAACTGGGGAATGGATCATTAAGGGATTAGCTATCTTTTTAAACAACAATTCTGGTGTTGACTGTCCCTTTAATACTCAAAATAAATTGGTATATTATTTTATTTAAACAGTTTTACTTCACATTTTAGAAAAAAAAAATGCCTAAATGTTTAAATACTGCTAATGTAACTGCATACTCAAGTACTATGTGGATGTAAATAAATGGCTGGCACCGCAATGGAAAACAAGCTGAAATGTCTATTTATTCAAAGTAAAGACAAATAAAGCCAAGGTGTTATTTTAGCAGACCTTTTTCAAGTTACTTTAAACGTGGGTTTAAGTGTTTTGTATTGACTCCCATAACCGTTAACATAATGTGCTAATTCAAAGCAACTGTTCTATGAACATTTTCGTCTATGCTATATAATTTTTGTTTCACTTGAATAAGGATCTGTTAACACAACACAAAGACTTCAGTTACCTCCTCCCACGGAGGAACATCCCACTATGCCACAAATGTAATGTTAAAGGAGTATAATAAGACGAGCAGATGGTTCTCTGTGTGACATCACCTAAATTACTGAAGCGCGAGACCAACATATTCACTACATAAATAAATCAGCATGGGAAAGGACTTACTTCAGTCGTCTTAAAAAAATAAAATTTTATATATATATATATATATATATATATAGATAGATAGATAGATAGATAGATAGATAGATAAAGCCAAAGTGATCATCTGAGGTGGCTGTGTTCCTTGTTCAAAGAGGAATTGCCTGGTATTTCAGTGTTAGACAGACATTAATAGGTGGGATCAGACGAATATTATAAGGGTACTTACCTGGAGAGCCCTGTCCCCGGACCGGCCCTCCGACTTCAATCTCAGAGTCCCACGTGGTGGGATGCCGAGATTCTGACCTTCCTGTCTCTGTCTTCAGCTGTGGCTGCAGCTCTTTTAAAGTGAAAGTCAGCCATAGCGTTTTGAAACGCTAGGGTTGACTGTTGAAACAAATAAAGGGCACTTTCATTCATAAAGTAAAAGATGCTTCATGCAGAAAGTGGCTTTATTAGTTTCTACCGTTCTCCGTTCTTAGCTGCTACGGCAGCCCATGGCCAAAAATTTTTTTGCTAAGAGGTGACGTTTTCACCTCTTAGCCAATAGCCATGCAGTAAATCCGGTTTGGCGCCCATGGGACCCGGATTTACCGCACAACTATTTGCTAAGAGGTAAAAAAGAACGGCGATCTGTTGAAACAAATAAAGAAGCTTTCTGCATGAAGTAACTTATACTTCATGAATAAAAATGCCCTTTATTTGTTTCAACAGTCAACCCTAGCGTTTCAAAAATGCTATCGTTGACTTTCACTTTAAGTGTGCGCGGCCACATCCTAATTACAGGAACTCCTACCAGGAGGACTCAGGTGTGGAAGTTCTTATAGAAGCTCACTCATTCCTTTGAGCTAAGTTATTGCCTTACCTACCTTGTTCCTGACTCCTGAGACCAAAGCATACTTACCTGATACCTGTGTATGCTCATCTTGCTCCTGAGACCAAAGTCTAATTGCATGATACATGTGTATGGTCACCTTGCTCCTGAGTCCAAAGCATACTTACCTGATACCTTTGTATGCTCTCCTTGCTCCAGAGACCAAGCATACATACCTTGCACCTGCCTATGTTCACCTTGCTCCAGAGACCAAGTATACTTACCTTGCTTCAGATGCCACGTATATTTGCCTGATACCTGTGTATGTGCACCTTATTCCTGAGACCAAAGCATACTTACCTGATACCTGCCTATGCTCACCTTGCTCCTGAGACCAAGCACTTACCGGATACCTGTGTTTGCTCACCTTGCTCCAGAGACCAAGCCTACTTACCTTGTACCTGTGTATGCTCAACTTGCTCCAGACACCACGTATACTGTGCTTACCATACCAGTGACAACCCTCCTCAAACAAGCTGTGCTTTCTGTACCTATCTGGTATCCCGTGACAGTCTCACCAACAGTACCCACTGGGTATCCTGTGCCTACTGAGAAACATGCGTCTACCTTACCATTGACAGCCTTCATCACCAGCTGCACCTATCAGGTATTCTGTGTTCAATTCAAACATCTGTGTCTATTGGACTTGGTTACTGCAATCTACTTAATAGAATTCTGAACCTTGTATTGGACTTTAGTGTTGTGCATAAGGCCTACGTTCAAACTTGCAGTTTCTGTGATCTTCAGGCTGAACTACCAATAGTTGTTTTGCTTATCAATCAGTAAAGCTTTCAAAAGACTTTTGTTGTTCTGTGTATCTGTTCCTGCATTCTGAGTTCCACACACCCTAAACTCTTCACAGATATACTACAGGAAAGTTCTAATTTTTGAAAAAGCATTACTGGGCTAAAAAGAGGCTGCACCAAGGGGGTATATCGCCAAAGAGCAGGCTAACAATTTATTAAGCTGGTAGTTTGTTCCTGAGAGTGCGCTTCTCTCTCTGTGTATTATATACCCCTAAGGGAAAAAGTGGCAACCAGACGTGGACTGCTTGCTCAGTGTGCTTAGAGGAATATGGCTAAACCTCACTGACAAGGCCCAATAAAGGCCGAAATGATCATCTGGGGTTGCCGAGTTCCTTGTTCAGAGATAAATTGCCTGGTATTTTGGCGCTGGACTGACCTTAAAGTGAAGGTCCATTTTAATGAATTAGTGTCCAGTTTTTAATAAACCTATTAAAAACAAGGGCACTTTAATTCATCAAAATTGACATTTCACTCATTTTCTTCAAAAACTTACCTTTTAATCCTGGTAGCCGCTCCAGCACTTCCTCCGCCCGTCGCAAGCCGTCTTCGTGAGTCCAAAAGGCCAAGATTCCCCCCGGGGGGGGGGGGGATCTGTGATTGGAGGAAGCCTGATTTTTTTCACTTTTGTTGCCAACGGTTTAGACATTAATGGCTGTGAGTTGAGTTATTTTGAGGGGACAGCAAATTTACACTGTTATACAGGCTGTGCACTCACTACTTTACATTGTAGCAAAGTGTCATTTATTCAGTGTTGTCACATGAAAAGATATAATCAAATATTTACAAAAATGTGAGGGGTGTACTCACTTTTGTGAGATACTGTATATATTTTTACAACCTCCCCCTGCACACAGACCTCTGTAAGACTTTCTGTTTTTTTAGCCATCCTGTGTTTTAAGATATAATCTGTACATTCCATTGAATTGGTCAGTATTGCTTCAGACTTGAGAAAGGAAGTTATTCTTCCGAAATCTTGTCAACTTATAAATGTATAGTTAGTCCAATAAAAAAAAAAGTATCAAATCATTGCTCAATAAATCTCTGGACTAACATGGCTACTCCAATCAACGTGTGTGTATATATATATATATATATATATATATATATTTATATTTATATATACATACACATATACACACACTATATTTTTTGACTGAATGAGGTGATATGCAAATAGTAGTAGTGTAATTATGGAGATGACTCCTTTCACTTTTTCTTTATCCTTTTCCTAAATCAACATTTAAAAAAAATAAATATATATATATATAATAATTATTATTATTTTTTTCCCACTGTGATGGACCATTAAAATAAAGTAATCGCATAATCAAAAAGTGAATAATAAATTGACAATGCAACATCACTTACTCTGAATTTGAAATGAGCAACATAATTTTTTTTCTTAATAAATTTCAAACTTTCTTTAATTTGCCAGTCATGTATCATGTGACAAATCACAGACTCATATGTATACAATGTGATCTCTTGCACATGCTCAGTAGGAGCCAGTGCCTCGTAAAGTGTGCATATAAAAAGATTGCTCGGTTTGATAAAGTAAATTTGAAAGTTTCTGAAAACTGTATTCTTTATTTGAATCATGAATATTTAATTTTGACTTTAGTGTCCCTTTAAATATTCAAAGCTCTTGTTTAATATTAGTTAATCCCATTTTACTAGCCATGCTATAGGGACATATTATAAATGCTTATAACTCATAAAATGCCATGTAAAGGAGTAATATGTAGTGTTCCCACACCAAGCTTATTGCATGGTGGCTCTTCCATGGTACTGGAATACACTCAGATATGATATTGTTACGTATAAATACCCTGTTACTAGCCCAGTAAGCCTAGCTCAGTCCAGATAAAGTCTGCTCAGGACCAGTAGTGCATTGGTGATCCAGAACTGAAGATTAACTGAATACTATAGGGTTCAGAGGTGGCGAAAAGATGAATATGCTCATTATCTTACTAGAAAAAATGTGCTATATAATAAGTGGGATGTATCACAAATGTATTACAAAATACTGTATCTATGTTCATAAAAAACATCAGCAAAAATTATCAACAACAAAAATGATACCTAACATATTCAGATCATTTCCCCCAGTATTTATTATTTCTTCAGATGCCAAGTATAGGAACGGACATCACCTGTTATCTTTAGCTGTAAAAACCACATTGTCTATCCATCTTCATCAAACTAAACTGTGAATACCAGAAAAACATTTTTGGATATATTCATCTTTTTTGTCTGGATGCCATAATTCCATCTTGACTCCTATTGTCAGTTGTGATGTTCAATATTATCTCAGATATTTTGATTTGCATAATTTTGTTGATATTTTTTGCTGATGTTTTATATGAACATATGTATTCAGGATTTGCATTTGTGATACATAACACATTATAAATATGATAATGTATATAATCTTTAGCCTTTTGGGGATTCTGAGCACTATTCCATTTGATTCTGGAGATTCAAATTAGGAAACTTCTTTCAGTTAAACTTGAATTATATTCCTAAATGTAAATTAAAGGGATATGAAACCTAACTTTTTTCTTTCGTGATTCAGATAGAGCATGCAATTTTAAGCAACTCCTATTATAAATTTGTCTTCATTCTCTTTGTATCTTTATTTGCAATATAAGCTTAGGAGCCGGCCCATTTTTGGTTCAGCACCTGGGTAGAGCTTGCTGATTGGCGGCTAAATGTAAGTTGTGCTAACCCGACGCACAAACGTTTACTTTCAACTCATAATACATGCACGTTTTACATTGCCTACAAAGAGTCACAAAATACCCCCTTACAGTTAGCGCGCCACTTGTAACCTAATGGGGTATTACATTTTTATTTGAATGTCACTTTATCCCACAGATAAAAATGTGCTGGAAATAAATCACACAGTAAATGCCAGTGAAGCAGTCTGGAAGGTGACCTGATTAAAATGACAAGTCACTAATCCACTCATCTCACATAAACTGTGAACTGTTTTGTGAGCTTCTTTTCTGCTGGTATCTTAGCAACTGTATACATGGCTAAACCTTACTGCTAGACTAGGGGGTACCATTCTAGCACACTGTGCCGTATTATTTAAGGTGACAACACCAGAGCATTTTGTAACAGGGCATGCATCATAAAAAGCATATCGTAATACAATCATTTGTAGCATGTTTCTGTGCCACAAATTCAAGGGACACGATTCCAACAGAGAATGATACTTTTACATGTACTTTTATTATCAAATGTTCTTCATTCTCTTGGTATCTTTTGTTGAATAGCAGAGCCATAAGCTCAGGAGCGTACGTGCATTTGCCTGAAGCACTATATGGCAGCTGTGTTGCAAGATTGTTATCGATTTGCAAGATCACTAGATAGAGCACTATTTCCTGCAATGTACTGCTCCAGGCACCTGCCTAAGTAGATCTTCAACAAAGAATACCAAGGGAACGGTCTGAATCACAGAATACAATTTTGGGTTTCATATCCCTTTAAGATATACTTAAATTATTTTGTCAACTTTTCTTCTAATTTAAATGTAGCTTTGTGAAGCTCCTCCTACAGAATTCACACCATCCTACATGCTGCACAGTGACTGATTGTGGAGCTCACTTATATCTGTTTCTAAATAACCTCAGCAGAGAAGATAAGATAAACAACTGCAGAAAAAGCTGATTTTACTAACAAAAACAGAATTTATGCTTACCTGATAAATTACTTTCTCCAACGGTGTGTCCGGTCCACGGCGTCATCCTTACTTGTGGGAATATCTCTTCCCCAACAGGAAATGGCAAAGAGTCCCAGCAAAGCTGGCCATATAGTCCCTCCTAGGCTCCGCCCACCCCAGTCATTCGACCGACGGACAGGAGGAAAAAATAGGAGAAACCATAGGGTGTCGTGGTGACTGTAGTTAAAGAAAATAATTCATCGGACCCGATTAAAAAAACCAGGGCGGGCCGTGGACCGGACACACCGTTGGAGAAAGTAATTTATCAGGTAAGCATAAATTCTGTTTTCTCCAACATTGGTGTGTCCGGTCCACAGCGTCATCCTTACTTGTGGGAACCAATACCAAAGCTTTAGGACACGGATGAAGGGAGGGAGCAAATCAGGTCACCTAAACGGAAGGCACCACGGCTTGCAAAACCTTTCTCCTAAAAATAGCCTCCGAAGAAGCAAAAGTATCAAATTTGTAAAATTTGGCAAAAGTGTGCAGTGAAGACCAAGTCGCTGCCTTACATATCTGATCAACAGAAGCCCCGTTCTTGAAGGCCCATGTGGAAGCTACAGCCCTAGTGGAGTGAGCTGTGATTCTTTCAGGAGGCTGCCGTCCGGCAGTCTCATAAGCCAATCGGATGATGCTTTTAAGCCAAAAGGAAAGAGAGGTAGAAGTTGCTTTTTGACCTCTCCTTTTACCAGAATAGACGACAAACAGAGAAGAAGTTTGTCTGAACTCTTTTGTAGCTTCTAAGTAGAACTTTAGAGCACAGACTACATCTAAATTGTGTAGCAAACGTTCCTTCTTTGAAACTGGATTCGGACACAAAGAAGGTACAACTATCTCCTGATTAATATTTTTGTTGGAAACAACCTTTGGTAGAAAACCAGGCTTAGTACGCAGAACAACCTTATCTGAATGGAACACCAGATAGGGTGGAGTACACTGTAGAGCAGATAACTCAGAAACTCTTCTAGCAGAAGAAATAGCAACCAAAAACAAAACTTTCCAAGATAACAACTTAATATCTATGCAATGTAAAGGTTCAAACGGAACCCCTTGAAGAACTGAAAGAACTAGATTTAAACTCCAGGGAGGAGTCAAAGGTCTGTAAACAGGCTTGATCCTAACCAAAGCCTGAACAAATGCTTGAACATCTGGCACAACTGCCAGTCGTTTGTGTAGTAGGACAGATAAAGCAGAAATCTGTCCCTTTAGAGAACTCGCAGATAATCCTTTATCCAAACCTTCTTGTAGAAAGGAAAGAATCCTAGGAATCTTTATCTTATTCCATGGGAATCCCTTGGATTCACACCAGCAGATATATCTTTTCCATATTTTATGGTAAATCTTTCTAGTTACCGGTTTTCTGGCTTGAACCAGAGTATCTATCACGGAATCTGAAAACCCACGCTTTGATAGAATCAAGCGTTCAATCTCCAAGCCGTCAGCTGGAGGGAGACCAGATTTGGATGTTCGAATGGACCCTGAACAAGAAGGTCCTGTCTCAAAGGTAGCTTCCATGGTGGAACCGATGACATATTCACCAGGTCTGCATACCAAGTCCTGCGTGGCCACGCAGGAGCTATCAAGATCACCGAGGCCCTCTCCTATTTGATCCTGGCTACCAGCCTGGGAATGAGAGGAAACGGTGGAAACACATAAGCTAGGTTGAAGGTCCAAGGCGCTACTAGTGCATCCACTAGAGTCGCCTTGGGATCCCTGGATCTGGACCCGTAGCAAGGAACCTTGAAGTTCTGACGAGACGCCATCAGATCCATATCTGGAATGCCCCATAGTTCCGTCAACTGGGCAAAGATCTCCGGGTGGAGTTCCCACTCCCCCGGATGGAATGTCTGACGACTCAAATAATCCGCTTCCCAGTTTTCCACACCTGGGATGTGGATCGCAGATAGGTGGCAGGAGTGATTCTCCGCCCATTGTATTATTTTGGTCACTTCTTTCATCACTAGGGAACTCCTTGTTCCCCCCTGATGATTGAGATACCCAACAGTCGTCATGTTGTCTGATTGGAATCTTATGAATCTGGCCTTTGCTAGCTGAGGCCAAGCCCTGAGAGCATTGAATATCGCTCTTAGTTCCAGAATGTTTATCGGGAGAAGAGACTCTTCCCGAGACCACAGTCCCTGAGCTTTCAGGGATTCCCAGACAGCGCCCCAGCCCACTAGGCTGGCGTCGGTCGTGACGATGACCCACTCTGGACTGCGGAAGCTCATTCCCTGGGATAGGTGATCCTGGGTTAGCCACCAATGGAGTGAGTCTCTGGTCTTCTGATCTACTTGAATCACTGGAGACAAGTCTGTATAGTCCCCATTCCACTGTTTCAGCATGCACAGTTGTAATGATCTTAGATGAATTTGCGCAAAAGGAACTATGTCCATTGCTGCAACCATCAAACCTACTACTTCCATGCACTGAGCTACGGAAGGACGAGGAATAGAATGAAGAACTTGACAAGCGTTTAGAAGTTTTGACTTTCTGACTTCTGTCAAGAAAATCCTCATTTCTAAGGAATCTATTATTGTTCCCAAGAAGGGAACTCTTGTCGACGGAGACAGGGAACTTTTTTCTATGTTCACCTTCCATCCGTGAGATCTGAGAAAGGCCAGAACGATGTCTGAGTGAGCCTTTGCCTTTGAAAGAGACGACGCTTGTACTAGAATGTCGTCCAAGTACGGTACTACTGCAATGCCCCTTGGTCTTAGAACCGCTAGAAGGGATCCGAGTACCTTTGTGAAAATCCTTGGAGCAGTGGCTAACCCGAATGGGAGTGCCACAAACTGGTAATGTTTGTCCAGAAAGGCGAACCTTAGGAACTGATGATGTTCTTTGTGGATAGGGATATGTAGATACGCATCCTTTAGATCCACGGTAGTCATAAATTGACCTTCCTGAATTGTGGGTAGAATCGTTCGAATGGTTTCCATCTTGAACGATGGTACTCTGAGAAATTTGTTTAGGATCTTTAAATCCAGGATTGGTCTGAAAGTTCCCTCTTTTTTGGGAACTACAAACAGATTTGAGTAAAATCCCATTCCTTGTTCCGCCGTTGGAACTGGGTGTATCACTCCCATCTTTAACAGGTCTTCTACACAATGTAAGAATGCCTGTCTCTTTATTTGGTTTGAGGATAAGTGAGACATGTGGAACCTTCCCCTTGGGGGTAGTTCCTTGAATTCCAGAAGATAACCCTGAGAAACTATTTCTAGCGTCCAGGGATCCTGAACATCTCTTGCCCAAGCCTGAGCAAAGAGAGAGAGTCTGCCCCCCACTAGATCCGGTCCCGGATCGGGGGCTACTCCTTCATGCTGTTTTGTTAGCAGCGGCAGGCTTCTTGGCCTGCTTACCCTTGTTCCAGCCTTGCATCGGTTTCCAGGCTGGTTTGGTCTGTGAGGTATTACCCTCTTGCTTAGAGGATGCAGAATTAGAGCCCGGTCCGTTCCTGAAATTACGAAAGGAACGAAAATTAGACTTATTCTTGGCTTTGAAAGGCCTATCTTGTGGGAGGGCGTGGCCCTTTCCCCCAGTGATGTCTGAGATAATCTCTTTCAATTCTGGCCCAAAGAGAGTTTTACCCTTGAAGGGGATATTAAGCAATTTTGTCTTGGATGATACATCCGCTGACCAAGACTTTAGCCAAAGCGCTCTGCGCGCCACAATTGCAAACCCTGAATTTTTCGCCGCTAATCTAGCTATTTGCAAAGCGGCATCTAAAATAAAGGAGTTAGCCAACTTAAGTGCGTGAACTCTGTCCATAACCTCCTCATATGGAGTCTCTCTACTGAGCGACTTTTCTAGTTCCTCGAACCAGAACCACGCTGCTGTAGTGACAGGAACAATGCACGAAATGGGTTGAAGAAGGTAACCTTGCTGTATAAAAATCTTTTTAAGCAAACCCTCCAATTTTTTATCCATAGGATCTTTGAAAGCACAATTATCCTCGATAGGAATAGTAGTGCGCTTGTTTAGAGTAAAAACTGCCCCCTCGACCTTAGGGACTGTCTGCCATAAGTCCTTTCTGGGGTCGACCATAGGAAATAATTTCTTAAATATAGGAGGGGGAACAAAAGGTATGCCGGGCTTCTCCCATTCCTTATTCACTATGTCCGCCACCCGCTTGGGTATAGGAAAAGCGTCGGGGTGCACCGGAACCTCTAGGAACTTGTCCATCTTGCATAATTTTTCTGGAATGACCAGGTTGTCACAATCATCCAGAGTAGATAACACCTCCTTGTTGCATGGTAATAAGCATTGGCGCGCTAGAAGTACTAGGGGCCTCCTGCGTGGGCAAAACTGGTGTAGACACAGAAGGAGATGATGTAGAACCATGTCTACTCCCCTCATCTGAAGAATCATCTTGGGCAACTTCATTATCTGTGACAGTACTGTCCTTACTTTGTTTGGACGCTTTGGCACAATTATCACATAATTTAGAAGGGGGAGACACATTGACTTTCATACATATAGAACATAGCTTATCTGAAGGCACAGACATGTTAAACAGGCTTAAACTTGTCAGTAAAACACAAAAACCGTTTTAAAACAAAACGGTTACTGTCTCTTTAAATTTTAAACAGAGCACACTTTATTACTGAATATGTGAAAAAATATGAAGGAATTGTTCAAAATTTACCAAAATTTTACCACAGTGTCTTAAAGCATTAAAAGTATTGCACACCAATTTTCAGAGCTTTAACCCTTAAAATAACTAAACCGGAGCCGGTTACAGTTTTAACCCCCTACAGCCTTTGCTGCGACTCTACCAAGCCCAGAGGGGAATACGATACCAAATGACGCCTTCTAGGAACTTTTCCAACTATTTTCAGGTCCTCACACATGCATCTGCATGTCTTGCTCTCAAAAACAACTGCGCAGTAATGGCGCGAAAATGAGGCTCAGCCTACAACTGGGAAGGCCCTTCCTGACTGGAAAAGGTGTCTAACATAGTGCCTGACGTTAAAAAAAAACGTTCCCCAAGTTTATAAATGTGAAAAACCAGCATAAACATGTATAAAATGCCCAAATAAAGCAATCAATTTTGCCCATAAAAGTGTCTACCAGTTTTATAGCCCATATTAAGCCCTTTATTCTGCTTGAGACTAAGAAAATGGCTTACCGGTCCCCATGAGGGGAAATGACAGCCTTCCAGCATTACACAGTCTTGTTAGAAATATGGCTAGTCATACCTTAAGCAGAAAAGTCTGCTAACTGTTTCCCCCAACTGAAGTTACTACATCTCAACAGTCCTATGTGGAAACAGCAAAGGATTTTAGTTACTGTCCGCTAAAATCATCTTAAACAGAATTCTTCATCTTTTTCTGTTTCAGAGTAAATAGTACATACCAGCACTATTTTAAAATAACAAACTCTTGATAGTAGAATAAAAAACTACAACTAAACACCACATACTCTTAACCATCTCCGTGGAGATGTTGCCTGTGCAACGGCAAAGAGAATGACTGGGGTGGGCGGAGCCTAGGAGGGACTATATGGCCAGCTTTGCTGGGACTCTTTGCCATTTCCTGTTGGGGAAGAGATATTCCCACAAGTAAGGATGACGCCGTGGACCGGACACACCAATGTTGGAGAAATTACAGATTTAAAAGCTTTTAAAATGTTTTTTTATATATACATATCATTTGCAATGCAGTTTCAATGCATGTATAAAAAAAAAATCTTTAAGGTCTATTTAAATATGCTAAAAAAAAATATTTATCCCTAAAAAAAGTTAAAGGGATATGAAACCTAAAAATGTTTCTTTTATGGTTCAGAAAGAGCATGCAATTTTAAGCAACTTTCTAATTTACTCCTATTAAATGTAGCCACCAATTAGCAGGCACTACCCAGGTTCTGAACCAAAAAGTTGGGTGCTTTTATTTGACGGCTTTCTTTAAAAGGTTTTTTTTTTATTTCAAAGGAACACTTTAATTTGCAGTTTTAAAAGGCTTTCCAATTTACTTCCATTATTTCATTTTGCACAGTCTTTTTATATGCACACTTTCTGAGGCACCTTTCTCAGCAAGTGGCATTAAAGGGACATTAAATACATTCTAGTTAGGGTGGTGAGGTCACAAAAACAACTAGCCTGCAAATAATATGCAAAGTGTATGTTTTAATGATACTAGTTGCTTATGTAAGTCAATCAATAACTTTGTAAAATAAAGCAGTATTAGAGGGATATAAAACAATCTATTTCATTGCTGTAATTAAAAAAGAAACTAAGCAGTGGGTTATTGTAATCATTATTATTTTTATCATTTTAAATGGATTTTATCTGGTATTTCTTACTTTTTTTATTTAATTTGTGCAGGGTCGATCACTTCCTGTCACTGCCCCACTAAAGGGCTGGGGTCTCTACAGGAAGGCGTAAATCTTGTAGAGCAAGTTGAGCTGGTTTACTGTTCAGCAAGGGCTAGAAAAACAGGAAGTCAGTTTATTGCCCATGCTAAAAAGAGGCAGAATGCATATCAGCATCCTTATGTCACTATACGCATTGGCTACACTGAAAATGTGCTCATTTTCCAAGAAAACAGTTAAGTTGTTTGCAGTTTTTTTTAAACAAAATCTGTTTCTTTTTAAGTTTACTTTGATTTTATTTATATTATTTTTTTTTTTAAATAAAGTCTGGTGTCTGCACTTAAACTTTTAACAGGAATTAGAAGCTCTACAATTTTCAGAATCAAATTACAGGAACACAAATAAAAATAAACAAATGACCTCATATAGGAAAATAGTTTTTCTAATTTTATAGTGCAATCCCATGGTGCTTAATATTTCTTTAATGCTGGATGACCATTTGGCTAGCTGTTTTTCAAAGACAATTTGCTTTATAATAGCCAAAACTTAGTAGCTCCAATGGATATCACAACTAATGTTATTTTTATACCGACTTCAGTTTCAGTGCAATATACTAATGTAATTGAAGGGATTCTATAAACGTATATAAAAAATAATAGTAATAAGGCTGTAAACTGTTTAGAATGTGTCTTTAAGAGGAAATAAAGCTACTGGTTGCCTGCACTGTCCCTGCTCATTCTTGTTATTTGGAAATGAACAGCTTCGTACTGAATAATTACACTACAGGCATTTAGAAAAATAAAATAAAAAATGCCCACTGACCCCAAATAAGGTACGAGAGAGCAATTCTAAACAGATCTGGGCTTCATCTCACATTGTGAAATTGTTCCAAGGCAAGGGAACGTTCAGCATGTCCTCAAATGACTGGTGGGGATAACAAGCGGTCCAGGGATTCTCTGTAATGTCACATACAACTGCAGAAAACGTATTCTGAGCAACATTTGTCACAGGCTTATTTAAGTATGGATTAGCCGACCATCATATCTAAAAATAGAATGTATGCAGCTGAATTTCAGAAGAATGAATCAGATAAGCACAGATGATACAAACGTAACAATGAACACTACAAAAACAGTATATGTGAAAGAAATCTTTTTTTTGTGGATCAGAGTGACCGTACACAGACAGAGCAGCCCCAGATATATTGTATAGACTTCCTGGGCACACACAGGGGCTGCAGCTGTTCTCACTCAGTGCAGTGAATTACCAAATAAAAATTACAGAGACAAACTCTGCCTGGCAGCAATGCACTATTGGGACCTTGCTAAACACATTTGGTGAGCT
Organism: Bombina bombina; assembly: GCF_027579735.1. Lineage (NCBI taxonomy): Eukaryota > Metazoa > Chordata > Amphibia > Anura > Bombinatoridae > Bombina > Bombina bombina. The sequence goes on along the minus strand of NC_069502.1, from coordinate 1,119,420,971 downwards.
ATTGATAAGAGGCATATGTGTGTAGCCACCTATCATTTTTACGTATAGTCCTATGCAAGCAACAGTGGAATAATAAAATGTTTTTGCTGACCCTTTAAGACTGCATGCTCTATCTAAACAATGAGGGCCAGATTACGAGTGGAGCGCTATCTTAATGTGCACGTTAAATAACAAGCCATTACAAGTGGCTGGTTAATGCTCCGGTGAGCTTGTGGTTTTACTTTGTGCAATTAACCAGAGGTCAGACCTCTGGTTAAAAGTTAAAATATGCCCCAATTGCCCCCAAAATACAGATTACACTACAGTGAATTTACATGTTTAATAAAGATAGCCATTTTATTTTAGGTGAACGGGGGACTGTGTTTTCATTCTAACTATATATGTCTATGCTTATATACATACCTGTATATATTTATGTGTTAATATGCGTATATACACATAATAACACACATATATATTTTCATAGACATATAAAAAAAATGTGCTTCCCAGCGCTGCGTGATTTGCCCCCTGCACTGCGCTAAGTGGTTTGCCGTGTCTGATGGCATGAAAATGAGGCTCCCATTGGAGCCTATGGAGGCGCGCTTTCGTGAGCGCAAGGCTCCCGGGCAATACGAATGCAAGGTTGCGTTTCCTTTGCGCCTCACTTGTAATACCAGCACACATTTACGTGCGTGATATTACTGAGTTGAGTGCAAATATCACACTCGCGTAAGCACAATATTGTGCTCCACTTGTAATCTAGCCCTGAATGTTTAATGGTGACTTCATGTTTCCCTTTCAAATCTGCCTGTAGCTTTGAACTGCAGGCTGCACATTTTCCTTGGGTAAAAAGTCTTTGATGCTTAAAGCATTTTTATAAATATCTGATGTTGCATTCTTTTAAATTCCTTATGTAGCAAGAAGTTTAAAGTGAACATGTGTTAAGTATAGTAAATCCACATGGCATACAGTTGTGATTTTCAAACAGTGATCTCTATTCCAGTCTGTTAGAAGAACTCTCTGAACATGTTTTTGCAATGTGATAAGCTGTTTTCAGATTTAAAGCCATATCAATCCATAAGAAAAAAAACACATTATTCTACTGGTTTTGAATACAAATGAACAGTGAAAACTCAAGAGCTAAAGAAAAGTTCTGCTCCTCACAATGAAATAATCTACACTTGTTTCCAGACTCCAAATCTTATATTGTGCTATAGTGACAAACAAATGTCTGATGTACCCTGTGCAATTATACAAAATTATATGAAAGGGTTAATTACACAGGTCAAGAACTGCAATTGCAAGTGACCACAAGGAAAGAGAAAACGCTACAATGAAATAGAGAACTTTAAAAAGGGATTAGATCTATTTTTGGCTAAAAATAGAATCCACTGTTGTTATTGTTTGTGTAAAATTGAAAAGGATTTTCAAATCTACTAGAGTATTAAAGGGAGAGTAAACCTAAAAAATAATGTTATATAATTCTGCACATAGTGCAGAATTATATAACATTATTTTAGTGCTATCGTTATAAAAGCTTTTTTCCCTTTTAATTTTTATAAAATATGCCCGTTTTACAGACCCGCTCTCTGCTCTCTGCTGAGTGGGTCTGTTTTTTTTACACAGCGCATCGGGCCAGCTGTATAGTCACAGCCCGGCCCGACCGTGCCATAACATTAAGTGCAGCTCGCTCCTGCTGTCAGACAGAGCAGGAGCGAGCTGCACTTATTGTTATGGCGCGGTCGGGCCGGGCTGTGACTATACAGCTGGCCCGATGCGCTGTGTAAAAAAAACAGACCTGCTCAGCAGAGAGCGGGTCTGTAAAACGGGCATATTTTATAAAAATTAAAAGGGAATAAAAGCTTTTATAACGATAGCACTAAAATAATGTTATATAATTCTGCACTATGTGCAGAATTATATAACATTATTTTTTAGGTTTACTGACACTTTAATAAACATTGATCAATGAGTGCATTATTTGGTTGCTATCTTTTTTTTGCACAATATTTCTAATTGACTGATTATTTTTAAGTCTGTGTTTGTTTGCAAAAATTCTTCTTTTTTGTAGGCTTTATCTTTTCCTCAGTCCAAGCGCTCAATTTATCAAACAAAATGAGAATTCTTGTAATTCTCCCAAGTGTTTTCTTCATCTCTCCTTAAGAGAAGCGCATCTGTGCGCTCAAATTTATCAAAAAGAAGCAGTTTTTTTCTTTGTGTTTCTCCATAGGAGAGCTGAGAACTAAAGCTAAATTTCTCTAGTCAGATTAGTATCTGCACCTTATTTATCACTGAAAATAAGCAACTATTCTCCCTATCAGTCATATGTAAGCCAATAGAAATCTTTATACAGCCTTCCTAATAGCTTTGTTAATGCCCCTTTGCAACAAACTGTCATGTAAGAAAATAGATCTACATTTTCATTGTTTTTGTGTTTCAATTTTAGCGCTTCTTTTGCATATTATTTTTATGCCACAGATAGATATAATTTTTGCGCTTCATTATATAATTTTTTTATCACCACAATACATAATATTTTTGCATTCCAATATAAATTATTATTGGGCTCCAATAAACATTATTATTGCACTTTGTTATATATTATTTTAGCACCTTGTAGAGCCTGTTTTTTGGTAACATTGCTTCTACAACTGGTAGAGAATAGATTTCTAAAGCTTTTCTCCACAGCAGCTATGGAGAACTTTAAAGGGACAGTATACACTCATTTTCATATAACTGCATGTAATAGACACTACTATAAAGAATAAGATGCACAGATACTGATATAAAAATCCAGTATAAAATGGTTTAAAAACGTACTTAGTGGGAAATAAGACACTCCCCCCCTCCCCCCTTCTTTTGCATATGAAAAGACCCTTTACACAAACAGGAGCAAGCTGGAGAAGGTAGCTGACGGTATTCAAATAAAACTTTGGGGCTTGGTTAGGAGTCTGAAAATCAGAGCAATGTTAATTAAAAATAAGCAAAATTGTACATTTTTAAAAAAAACAAACTTTATGGGCTTTATAAATAGATCATCTACAAAACATTTATGCAAAGAAAAAATGAGTGTATAATGGCCCTTTAAAGGTACATTGTACGCTAGATTTTTCTTTGCATAAAGGTTTTGTAGATGATCCATTTATATAGCCCATCTGGGAGTGTTTTTGTAATAATGTATAGCTTATTTTTTTATTAACATTGTGGTGATTTTCAGACTCCTAACCAAGTCCCAAAGTGTCAGATGTATAAAAGCGTTTACAGACTCCTGCAGGCTCCTGTTTGTATAATCTGCCTTTTCATATGCAGGGAAGGTAGGGGGGAGTGTCTTTTCTTCAGGATTTTCCAGCCCCTTTCACTGGGTGTACCAGCTAACCTCAGCAACAGTGTTACCTGGAAGCTTCTAAGTAAGTTTTTAAACTGGATTTTTAGATCAGTATCTGTGCATATTCTTCTTTATAGTGCTGTCTATTTTATATTGTCCTGCAGGAGAATCTAAATGATACATTTGTTAATAGGTGAATTAATGAGGAGAACTATATTAAATATGACTAAAAGAATCTAAATTTTATTCTCAAAGGAGAATGGAAACAGAGTACAACATTTTTACGGTTGAACTTGACCAATTTTGAGGTGCATTTTCGAATGATAAATAGGGGCATTATTTCTCATGCACATTTTTAGGAGGAAATATAGGAGAATTGGAATGATAAATGGAGCCCCAAATGTAGAAAATCTAGATGTTTCAGAAATATTATCTACATAACTCATGCAGGCTAAATGATGTGCTTCCATTGGACAGGTAAACCAAATAATGCACTCGTTGAGCTTTTGATTTTATGTTTTTTCCACAGTAAACGCTAAGAGACTGGAATCTACGCTATTGTGTTCAGACAGCTGTTTCACACAGTATTAAAGCTTGAGACGAAAATATCCTATACCGATGATCATGGTATCTAATATATAGGGGGATATTTATCAAAGGTCTGGTAGACCTGATCCGACAGTGCGGATCAGGTCCGCCAGACCTCGCTGAATGCGGAGAGCAATACGCTCTTCATATTCAGCATTGCAACAGCAGCTCTTGTGAGCTGCTGGTGCAAAGCCGGCCCCCTGCAGATTCGCGGCCAATCGGTCACCAGTAGGGAGGTATCAATCAACCCGATTGTACTCGATCGGGTTGATTTTCGGCGATGTGTCCGCCTGCTCAGCAAGCACTATCAAGCAACCTAAAATGGGTCTGCTCCTAAGCTTTACATTCCTGCTTTTTAAATAAAGATAGCAAGAGAATAAAGAAAAATTGACAATAGGACTAAATTAGAAAGCTTAAAATTGCATGCTCTATCTGAATCATGAAAGAAAAAATTTGGGTTTAGTATCCGTTTAAAAAATATTAGAATAACAAGATATTTTTATCTTAGTAATAATAATTATTGCTTATCTGCAGAATATTATTAGTCAATAACCCAGACCTGTGCTGTAGGTTTTATGAGTCCCCTTTGGTGGAGAGAAAAGCTCTACATAAATAACACTTTTATATTATTGCTATTAGTAATATTATTGTCCTTGACTGCTTAAACATATTAATGTAAGTACAATCAGAGATAGGAGAAGCCTAGAATTGTGTTAACAGGGTGGAACATTTGGTTTGGTTTTGTGAAAAACAGATTTTAGAACATATCTTGGCAAGGCCTTCATTACTTGTTAATTTATTCATTAATCTGCCCATAAAAGGATACATTCCCAGTATAACTGCTTCCAGACATTTGATAGGTAAAGATTCTCGTGTCATCTCCCGCGCAGTCTCCATCAATCTGGAAGAAAATGAGCCATAAACAACACACGCAGGACTTAACATTTCCAGCGGTCAAGGACGAAATTTTACTTTTTCCTATCCTTAACATTTAGTGAACTACTACTGGACCCTCTGGGATAGTAGCTTTTAACCCCTGACTAGTAAACCATAGTGATCATTTTCCATGCCCTGTATATATATATATGTGTGTGTGTGTGAGAAAAAAGGCGCAATCAGTACTCAAAAAATAAACATAAAGGTATACAATGAATGAATAATGTATGATTGATCAAATGACAATTAGAAATTATTCTGGTTCTCTGATAATCCAATGTTAATAAAAGGATAAGCAAATGATGAGCATATATCTATCAATAAACTGTTAGTTAAATAGAGTATATATATATATATATATATATATATATATATATATATATGTGTATATATATATATATATATATATACACAAACGCATATATATTTATATATATGTATATAAAACACACACACAATGTATATATATATATATATATATATATATATATATATATATATAAATAAATAAAACACACACACTATATATATAGATTACATTCACACACCTCCCCATACCCCCCCTTAACCTAGAGCTCTGCAGATGAGACAAATAACTTGTATAAAGAGGTCACTAGATGCCTTAAGGAATTAAGTACACATGGGTATTTCTACTATAAGAAAACCTTTGTGTGTCAGCTATTCTACATTGTCAGCTGTCTTCCTGGCTGTGTTTTCATACAGTCACAAGCCCTGTTGGAAGATTTCCGACCAACACCCCCCCCCTCCTCTTTTTCAGGACAGAATACAGCTGCAAGCTTGGCTAGAGATCACCGATAGTGCTACAAGTGTGAGAGAATTATATGTTTGGGTTCTTATAAAAGTTTCTGATGGAAAATCTGCAGTCAGCTAACAGAGAGAATGTTCTGCACAATGACAGAAACGCACAAATAAGTTTTAATAATAATATCAACATTTATGTAGTGACAGTGACAACAGCAGATAATGTGTTACATGACAGCCGCGTGCTACCAGATTGTACAGCTTATGCTTTTTCTGCAGTTTTTATGTACATGAGGCTTGTCAGTAAAAACAACTCTGTGGCATCATTTTCAGTCTTTTTTCTTAATGAAGATTCAATAAAACCCATTTTTAAAACTCATGAAAAAAATAATTCCACAACATTGCAACTCAAGCATTGCAGCATTTATAAAGATTTGTGCCACTTAGAGTTGTGCGTAGAGTTCTAATGTGAAAGATACCGGAATCCAACTGCCTCTATAAAGTGCTCCACTCAAATAAAATCTTAAAGGGAAGGTCAATTTAGATAAATCGGTGCCCGGTTTTTAATAATCCCATTAAAAACAAGGGCACTTTAATTCATCACAATTGACATTTCACTCGTTTTCTTCAAATACTTACCTTTTAATTTTCACAGCTGCTCCAGCGTTTCCCCCGGCCGTCGGAAGCCTCTTCATACGTCAGAAATGACGAATCCGGCTTCCTCCAATGACGGCTTCCCCCCCAGGGGAATCATGGCCTGAGGCAACGCCGTGATTGAAGGAAGCCGGATTCGTCATTTTGGACCTTCGAAGAGGGCTTGCGACGGGCAGAGAAAGCGATGCAGCGGCTGTCAGGAGTAAAAGGTAAGTATTTGAAGAAAATGAGTGAAATGTCAATTTTGATTAATTAAAGTGCCCTTGTTTTTAATAGGTTTATTAAAAAACAGAATTTATGTTTACCTGATAAATTACTTTCTCCAACGGTGTGTCCGGTCCACGGCGTCATCCTTACTTGTGGGATATTCTCTTCCCCAACAGGAAATGGCAAAGAGCCCAGCAAAGCTGGTCACATGATCCCTCCTAGGCTCCGCCTTCCCCAGTCATTCGACCGACGTAAAGGAGGAATATTTGCATAGGAGAAATCATATGATACCGTGGTGACTGTAGTTAAAGAAAATAAATTATCAGACCTGATTAAAAAAACCAGGGCGGGCCGTGGGCCGGACACACCGTTGGAGAAAGTAATTTATCAGGTAAACATAAATTCTGTTTTCTCCAACATAGGTGTGTCCGGTCCACGGGGTCATCCTTACTTGTGGGAACCAATACCAAAGCTTTAGGACACGGATGATGGGAGGGAGCAAATCAGGTCACCTAGATGGAAGGCACCACGGCTTGCAAAACCTTTCTCCCAAAAATAGCCTCAGAAGAAGCAAAAGTATCAAATTTGTAAAATTTAGTAAAAGTGTGCAGTGAAGACCAAGTCGCTGCTTTACATATCTGATCAACAGAAGCCTCGTTCTTGAAGGCCCATGTGGAAGCCACGGCCCTAGTGGAATGAGCTGTGATTCTTTCAGGAGGCTGCCGTCCGGCAGTCTCATAAGCCAATCTGATGATGCTTTTAAGCCAAAAAGAGAGAGAGGTAGAAGTTGCTTTTTGACCTCTCCTTTTACCAGAATAAACAACAAACAAGGAAGATGTTTGTCTGAAATCCTTTGTAGCATCTAAATAGAATTTTAGAGCACGAACTACATCCAAATTGTGCAACAAACGTTCCTTCTTTGAAACTGGATTCGGACACAAAGAAGGCACGACTATCTCCTGGTTAATGTTTTTGTTAGAAACAACTTTCGGAAGAAAACCAGGTTTAGTACGCAAAACCACCTTATCTGCATGGAACACCAGATAAGGAGGAGAACACTGCAGAGCAGATAACTCTGAAACTCTTCTAGCAGAAGAAATTGCAACCAAAAACAAAACTTTCCAAGATAATAACTTAATATCTACGGAATGTAAGGGTTCAAACGGAACCCCCTGAAGAACTGAAAGAACTAAGTTGAGACTCCAAGGAGGAGTCAAAGGTTTGTAAACAGGCTTGATTCTAACCAGAGCCTGAACAAAAGCTTGAACATCTGGCACAGCCGCCAGCTTTTTGTGAAGTAAAACAGATAAAGCAGAAATCTGTCCCTTCAAAGAACTTGCAGATAATCCTTTCTCCAAACCTTCTTGAAGAAAGGATAGAATCTTAGGAATTTTTATCTTGTTCCATGGGAATCCTTTAGATTCACACCAACAGATATATTTTTTCCATATTTTATGGTAGATTTTTCTAGTTACAGGCTTTCTGGCCTGAACAAGAGTATCAATGACAGAATCTGAGAACCCTCGCTTTGATAAAATCAAGCGTTCAATCTCCAAGCAGTCAGTTGGAGTGAGGCCAGATTCGGATGTTCGAACGGACCCTGAACAAGAAGGTCCTGTCTCAAAGGTAGCTTCCATGGTGGAGCCGATGACATATTCACCAGGTCTGCATACCAAGTCCTGCGTGGCCACGCAGGAGCTATCAAGATCACCGATGCCCTCTCCTGATTGATCCTGGCTACCAGCCTGGGGATGAGAGGAAACGGTGGGAATACATAAGCTAGGTTGAAGGTCCAAGGTGCTACTAGTGCATCTACTAGAGTCGCCTTGGGATCCCTGGATCTGGACCCGTAGCAAGGAACCTTGAAGTTCTGCCGAGAGGCCATCAGATCCATGTCTGGAATGCCCCACAATTGAGTAATTTGGGCAAAGATTTCCGGATGGAGTTCCCACTCCCCCGGATGAAATGTCTGACGACTCAGAAAATCCGCTTCCCAATTTTCCACTCCTGGGATGTGGATTGCAGACAAGTGGCAGGAGTGAGTCTCCGCCCATTGAATGATTTTGGTCACTTCTTCCATCGCCAGGGAACTCCTTGTTCCCCCCTGATGGTTGATATACGCAACAGTCGTCATGTTGTCTGATTGAAACCGTATGAATTTGGCCTTTGCTAGCTGAGGCCAAGCCTTGAGAGCATTGAATATCGCTCTCAGTTCCAGAATATTTATCGGGAGAAGAGATTCTTCCCGAGACCAAAGACCCTGAGCTTTCAGGAGTTCCCAGACCGCGCCCCAGCCCACCAGACTGGCGTCGGTCGTGACAATGACCCACTCTGGTCTGCGGAAGCTCATCCCCTGCGACAGGTTGTCCAGGGTCAGCCACCAACAGAGTGAATCTCTGGTCCTCTGATCTACTTGTATCGTCGGAGACAAGTCTGTATAATCCCCATTCCACTGACTGAGCATGCACAGTTGTAATGGTCTCAGATGAATTCGCGCAAAAGGAACTATGTCCATTGCCGCGACCATCAAACCTATTACTTCCATGCACTGCGCTATGGAAGGAAGAGGAACAGAATGAAGTACTTGACAAGAGCTTAGAAGTTTTGATTTTCTGGCCTCTGTCAGAAAAATCCTCATTTCTAAGGAGTCTATTATTGTTCCCAAGAAGGGAACTCTTGTTGACGGAGATAGAGAACTTTTTTCTACGTTCACTTTCCACCCGTGAGATCTGAGAAAGGCCAGGACAATGTCCGTATGAGCCTTTGCTCGTGGTAGGGACGACGCTTGAATCAGTATGTCGTCCAAGTAAGGTACTACTGCAATGCCCCTTGGTCGTAGCACCGCTAGAAGGGACCCTAGTACCTTTGTGAAAATTCTTGGAGCAGTGGCTAATCCGAATGGAAGTGCCACAAACTGGTAATGCTTGTCCAGAAAGGCGAACCTTAGGAACCGATGATGTTCCTTGTGGATAGGAATATGTAGATACGCATCCTTTAAATCCACCGTGGTCATGAATTGACCTTCCTGGATGGAAGGAAGAATTGTCCGAATGGTTTCCATTTTGAACGATGGAACCTTGAGAAACTTGTTTAGGATCTTGAGATCTAAGATTGGTCTGAATGTTCCCTCTTTTTTGGGAACTATGAACAGATTGGAGTAGAATCCCATCCCTTGTTCTCCTAATGGAACAGGATGAATCACTCCCATTTTTAACAGGTCTTCTACACAATGTAAGAATGCCTGTCTTTTTATGTGGTCTGAAGACAATTGAGACCTGTGGAACCTCCCCCTTGGGGGAAGCTCCTTGAATTCCAGAAGATAACCTTGGGAGACTATTTCTAGCGCCCAAGGATCCAGAACATCTCTTGCCCAAGCCTGAGCGAAGAGAGAAAGTCTGCCCCCCACCAGATCCGGTCCCGGATCGGGGGCCAACATCTCATGCTGTCTTGGTAGCAGTGGCAGGTTTCTTGGCCTGCTTACCTTTGTTCCAGCCTTGCATTGGCCTCCAGGCTGGCTTGGTTTGAGAAGTATTACCCTCTTGCTTAGAGGATGTAGTACTTGGGGCTGGTCCGTTTCTGCGAAAGGGACGAAAATTTGGTTTATTTTTAGCCTTGAAAGACCTATCCTGAGGAAGGGCGTGGCCCTTACCGCCAGTGATATCAGAAATAATCTCTTTCAAGTCAGGGCCAAACAGCGTTTTCCCCTTGAAAGGTATGTTAAGCAATTTGTTCTTGGAAGACGCATCCGCTGACCAAGATTTTAGCCAAAGCGCTCTGCGCGCCACAATAGCAAACCCTGAATTTTTCGCCGCTAATCTAGCCAATTGCAAAGTGGCGTCTAAAGTAAAAGAGTTAGCCAATTTGAGAGCATGAATTCTGTCCATAATCTCCTCATAAGAAGAATCTTTATTGAGCGACTTTTCTAGTTCATCGAACCAGAAACACGCTGCTGTAGTGACAGGAACCATGCATGAAATTGGTTGTAGAAGGTAACCTTGCTGAACAAACATCTTTTTAAGCAAACCTCTAATTTTTTATCCATAGGATCTTTGAAAGCACAACTATCTTCTATAGGGATAGTAGTGCGTTTGTTTAGAGTAGAAACCGCCCCCTCGACCTTGGGGACTGTCTGCCATAAGTCCTTTCTGGGGTCGACCATAGGAAACAATTTCTTAAATATAGGGGGAGGGACAAAAAGGTATGCCGGGCCTTTCCCATTCTTTGTTTACAATGTCCGCCACCCGCTTGGGTATAGGAAAAGCTTCGGGGGGCCCCGGAACCTCTAGGAACTTGTCCATCTTACATAATTTCTCTGGAATGACCAAATTCTCACAATCATCCAGAGTAGATAACACCTCCTTAAGCAGAGCGCGGAGATGTTCCAATTTAAATTTTAATGTAATCACATCAGGTTCAGCTTGTTGAGAAATTTTCCCTGAATCTGAAATTTCTCCCTCAGACAAAACCTCCCTGGCCCCCTCAGACTGGTGTAGGGGCACTTCAGAACCAATATCATCAGCGTCCTCATGCTCTTCAGTATTTTCTAAAACAGAGCAGTCGCGCTTTCGCTGATAAGTGGGCATTTTGGCTAAAATGTTTTTGATAGAATTATCCATTACAGCCGTTAATTGTTGCATAGTAAGGAGTATTGGCGCACTAGATGTACTAGGGGCCTCCTGTGTGGGCAAGACTGGCGTAGACGAAGGAGGGGATGATGCAGTACCATGCTTACTCCCCTCACTTGAGGAATCATCTTGGGCATCATTTTCTCTAAATTTTGTGTCACATAAATCACATCTATTTAAATGAGAAGGAACCTTGGCTTCCCCACATACAGAACATAGTCTATCTGATAGTTCAGACATGTTAAACAGGCATAAACTTGATAACAAAGTACAAAAAACGTTTTAAAATAAAACCGTTACTGTCACTTTAAATTTTAAACTGAACACACTTTATTACTGAAAATGTGAAAAAGTATGAAGGAATTGTTCAAAATTCACCAAAATTTCACCACAGTGTCTTAAAGCCTTAAAAGTATTGCACACCAAATTTGAAAGCTTTAACTCTTAAAATAATGGAACCGGAGCCGTTTTTATATTTAACCCCTATACAGTCCCTGGTATCTGCTTTGCTGAGACCCAACCAAGCCCAAAGGGGAATACGATACCAAATGACGCCTTCAGTAAGCTTTTTCTATGTATCTGAGCTCCTCACACATGCAACTGCATGTCTTGCTTCCCAAAAACAACTGCGCAATAGAGGCGCGAAAATGAGGCTCTGCCTATGATTAGAGAAGGCCCCCAGTGAAAAAGGTGTCCAATACAGTGCCTGCCGGTTATTTTACATAATTCCCAAGAATAAAATAACTCCTCAAAACTATGAAGTATTAAAAATGCTTATAAATCAATCGTTTTAGCCCAGAAAAATGTCTACCAGTCTTTAAAGCCCTTGTGAAGCCCTTTATTCTTATTTAATAAAAATGGCTTACCGGATCCCATAGGGAAAATGACAGCTTCCAGCATTACCAAGTCTTGTTAGAAATGTGTCATACCTCAAGCAGCAAAAGTCTGCTCACTGTTTCCCCCAACTGAAGTTAATTCCTCTCAACAGTCCTGTGTGGAAACAGCCATCGATTTTAGTAACGGTTGCTAAAATCATTTTCCTCTTACAAACAGAAATCTTCATCTCTTTTCTGTTTCAGAGTAAATAGTACATACCAGCACTATTTTAAAATAACAAACTCTTGATTGAAGAATAAAAACTACATTTAAACACCAAAAAACTCTAAGCCATCTCCGTGGAGATGTTGCCTGTACAACGGCAAAGAGAATGACTGGGGAAGGCGGAGCCTAGGAGGGATCATGTGACCAGCTTTGCTGGGCTCTTTGCCATTTCCTGTTGGGGAAGAGAATATCCCACAAGTAAGGATGACGCCGTGGACCGGACACACCTATGTTGGAGAAAAACAGGCACCAATTCATCGAAAATTGACCTTCACTTTAAAGAGAAATAAAGGAGAAAAAAAAAAAAAAACACATGACAACACCTTTCCTTCTATTCAGTGAGATTACTTTAGGATAACAAAAACAGAAAAATATTTTACAATTACAAACATTGTTTTGCATGAGCGTTTCCGAAGTCTGAAGTTGTAATTACTGTTTTTCCATTTTACTAGTAGTTCTCATTTACAGGGACAAGATACCCAAATGTTAAAGCACTTGAAAGTGACACAGCATAGCTGTAAAAACCTGATTAGAACATATCACCTAAAATCTATTCATACCCCACTGTAGAGGGACTTTAAAGGGACACTGAACCCAATTTTTTTCTATCACGATTCAGATAGAGCATGCAATTTTAAGCAACTTTCTAATTTACTCCTATTATCAAATTCTTTTCATTCTCTTGGTATCTTTATTTGAAATGCAAGAATGTAAGTTTAGATGTCGGCCCGTTTTTGGTGAACACTTGTTGATTGGTGGGTAAATTCACCTACCAATAAACAAGTGCTTTCCATGGTTCTGAACCAAAAAAATAGCTTAGATGTCTTCTTTTTCAAATAAAGAAAGCAAGAGAACGAAGAAAAATTGATAATAGGAGTAAATTAGAAAGTTGTTTAAAATTGCATGCTCTATCTGAATCACGAAAGAAAAAATTTGGGTTCAGTGTCCCTTTAAGCAGCCACTTAGGATGCTAGTCCCAAGACTAGCAAGGGAGTAGGGATGGGTGAATGTGTTTATATTCAAATGTTAGAAAGAATGTTATTGTAAAAATTCGACTTACATAATCAAATGTTGACAAGAACAAATATTCTCAAAATTCTATAAACGAATGCTATTTACAGTTTTCGAATTTCACTTTCGAATTCGAATGTTCATAATTAGATTGAATGTCCACATTCGAAATTTCGAAATGTAACATTCGATTTAACAAATACTATTCAGAAGTTCAATAGTTCATGTGGTAGGGAAATTAGTAAAATGATACATAGATACAAATATATCAATTTGAATGTTTCTATTTCGAATACTGTATAATTCGAATATTACATTTAAAGAAAGCATTAGAAATACTATTAAAAATATATAAATTCGAATTCGAAAATTGTATAATTTGAATATTAAATTTAAAGAGAGCATTAGAAATACTATTAAAAATATATAAATTCAAATTTTTCTAATTCGAATATTACATTTAAATAAAACATTTGAAACACTATTACATACATACATATATATATATATTTGAATTTTTTTAATTCGAATATTACATTTAAATAAAGCATTAGAAATACTATTACAAATATATAAATTTGAATATTGCATAATTCGAATACATGAAACAAATGTTAGAATGTTGTACAAACATTCGAAATTTGAAACGAAACATTCGCCCATCCCTACAAGGGAGTGTGCATCTGGCATGTGTCAGGCACAGTCATATTATTTTCCTATTCAGATTTAAGGAACAGTCAACCCAAAATAGCTTCTGAGTGATACATATTAAGTTTCAATTGATTATTATTTACCAATGTAGCCCAATTTTCTCCTATAAATCATTTTAAAGTAAAATGACTTACGATTTGCTCCTGTGTCGTTTGCAAATGTCTGCCTGCCCCTCCCCTATTTTGTCAGCAGCACGTCATCTGCAAGTGATCGCAGTAAACTTTTCTATCCTACACGTTCCTGTGTTTGGCGCATGCGCAGTGAATGTGCTAGAATACTGAGCGGTTACATGAAGTTCCGGATTCAAAACACAGGAACGTATAGAATAGAAAAGTTTACTGCGATCACTTGGAGATGACGTGCTGCTGATGAAATAGGGGCAGGCGGACATTTGCAAACGACACAGGAGCAAATCATAAGTCATTTTACTTTAAAGCGATTTATAGGAGAAAATTGGGCTACATTGGTAAATAATATTTGTTTGAAACTTAATATGTATCACTCAGAAGCTATTTTGGGTTGACTGTCCCTTTAAGGAACTTTACTATGAAATCTCGCAAGACCCCAACTAAGCATAGTAATGCTGAAGCTGATGGTTATTTTTTTCAACTTGCAGCTGGACAGTAGTAGAAGTATAACTGTTCACAGAGCACTTACTCTGGTGATCTGAAGAAATTGTGAGGTAAATATCTTATCCCTTTTTACATAGAGATGTTCAGGTGATATTTTCCTGTCAGCTTTTTACAGTTATGCTGCATCATTTTCAAGTGATTTAGCATGAGTATTATGTTGCAAAAGAAGCTAATGGCAGAAACGCCCAATAACAAAACCCTGCAAAATATAGGCAAAACAGTGCTAAATTGATTTTGAAGATTATTTCACCTTTACAAAATGGCCATTCATAAACATATATGAATCTAGTCTATCTTAAAGGACCAGTTCACTCAATGTAGAAAAACTCATTATCAGCAATATTGCATTACCAAGAAAATGAAAGGAGAACACTGAATAATTATGGTGTGTGAAATATATATTATGTTTTACCTTTTTAATCAGCTTGTGTGTGTTAAAGCTCGGCGACTCTGGAACACCCAGATAAAAGGGTTGTGCTTGCAAAACTCTCTTACCCCGCCCTGTGACCTAACAAATAGTTTTATTCAATTTTATGCAAAATAGCTTTTTTTCTACTCAGCATGCGCAATTGTCAGAGAAGCGCGTCCTCTACATCAAGGAAGCTTGCGCACGTGATCGGGGGCTTACTTGCACCGAAATCCAAGTTCTTATTTGGAGTTTCTCACGTTGTAATGTACAACATTCAGAGCGCAGAATTTGCCACGGATGCTTGTTTCTGATACTTATACAATGTTGCATACCCATTTTGCTTAAACTAATAGCGCCGGAACACTACACCACTAGTCATGAACAGCAGAAAAACAAACTGTAGTATTTTCTACCAAACTTTAAAACTGTTATTAAAAATCATGCATAGCGGATACCTATTTACAAAATAAATGCTGCACCGGGAGAAGTCTTCATCCAAGCGGCAAGAAGTCCTCAACGAAGCCGGGAGAAGTCTTCATCCAAGCGGCAAGAAGTGGTCCTAAAGATGGGCAGAAGTCTTCATCCAGACGGCATCTTCTATCTTCATCCTTCCGACGCGGAGCGGCTCCATCTTCAAGACATCCGGCGCGGAGCATCCTCTTCTTCCGACGGCTCTTCAAGAATGAAGGTTCCTTTAAGGGATGTCATCCAAGATGGCGTCCCTTAAATTCCAATTGGCTGATAGAATTCTATCAGCCAATCGGAATTAAAGGTGAAAATTAGGATTGAGCTTGCATTCTATTGGCTGATTGGAACAGCCAATACAATGCGAGCTCAATCCTATTGGCTGATTGGATCAGCCAATAGGATTGAAGCTCAATCCTATTGGTTGATTGCATCAGCCAATAGGATTTTTTCACCTTTAATTCCGATTGGCTGATGGTTAAAGGAACCTTCATTCTTGGCTTCGTTGAGGACTTCTTTCCGCTTGGATGAAGACTTCTCCTGGCTTCGGTGAGGATGGATGTCCGGTCTTCAAAAACTGTAAGTGGATCTTCGGGGGTTAGTGTTAGGTTTTTTTTAAGGGTTTATTGGGTGGGTTTTATTTTTAGCTTAGGGTTTGGGCTGAAAAAGAGCTAAATGCCCTTTTAATGGCAATGCCCATCCAAATGCCCTTTTCAGGGCAATGGGGAGCTTAGGTTTTTTTAGATAGGATTTTATTTGGGGGGTTTGGTTGTGTGGGTGGTGGGTTTTACTGTTAGGGGGTTGTTTGTATTTTTTTTACAGGTAAAAGAGCTGATTTCTTTGGGGCAATGCCCCGCATAAGGCCCTTTTCTTAGGGCTATTGGCAGTTTAGTTTAGGCTAGGGTTTTTTTTATTTTGGGGGGACTTTTTAATTTTGATAGGGCTATAAGATTAGGAGTAATTAGTATAAATATTTGATAATTTCTTTTTTATTTTGTGTAATATAGTGTTTATTTTTTTTGTAATTTAGTTAATTGTATTTAATTAATTTAATTTATTTTATTGTAATGTTAGGTTTTAGTGTGAGGCACGTTAGGTTTTATTTTACAGGTAACTTTGTATTTATTTTAACTAGGTAGTTAGCAAATAGTTAATAACTATTTACTAACTAGTCTACCTAGTTAAAATAAATACAAACTTACCTGTAAAATAAAAATAAAACCTAAGATAGCTACAATGTAACCACGTTGAGGGTGGCAGATTAGGGGTTAATAAGTGTAGGTAGGTGGCAGTGGCGGCGTCGGGGGTGGAAGATTAGGGGTTAATAAGTGTAATGTAGGTGGTGGCGGCGACATTGGGGGCAGCAGATTAGGGATTAATAAGTGTAGGTAGGTGGCGGTGGCGGCGTAGGAATCAATGGGGCTGCGTTACGGAGCTTTACGCTCCTTTATTGCAGGTGTTAGGCTTTTTTTTAGCCGGTTCTCCCCATTGATGTCTATGGGGACATTGATGTCTATGGGGAAATCGTGCACAAGCACGTAAAACCAGCTCAAAGCAGTGCTGGTATTTGAGTGCGTTATGGAGCTCAATTTTGCTCAACGCTGCCATATTGCCTGCTAACGCCGGGTTTTTGCAAACATTTAATAGCAGCGCTATAGGGAGATGAGCGGTGGAAATAACTTGTGAGTTAGTACCAAGCCGCTCATAATGCAAAACTCGTAATCTAGCCGTTAATTTGTTAATTGCTGACATGATACAAACCTCACTGGTGCTCTGCGTAGCTGCAGTATTTCAAAGCTGGTGATCTAAGAATGTCTAGCTATGCTTCACATGCACATACAGAGACAAATGTTAACACTAAAACCGTGATAACTTTTACTATAAGCATTTATGCCAATACATGTATATTGTAAATATGTTTCTATTCAAAGGTGTAATTCCTCTATGTGCATTTAAATTTTGACCGGAATCTCCCTTTAATTGGCACAACAGTGAAACACAGATTAGGACAATATAAAAAGGAAGCAAACCAATTAGTCTGCTCATTCCCCTATTTACCTAAACTATGGTTTTTCATTGAATTCTTAACCGACTTATACATTATCATGGGCATGCTCTATATACTTTGTGTGTGTTTGTATTGTAATATGAACAACAATTTATGGAGAATTGGAGATGAAGTGAAACTTTGCTGCACAGGAACTGTGGCTCCTGGTTACATGACAAACTGATTTGTGGCTCCTGGTTACATGACAAACTCATCTGTGGCTCCTGGTTACATGACAAACTCATCTGTGGCTCCTGGTTACATGACAAACTCATCTGTGGCTCCTGGTTACATGACAAACTGATTTGTTAATACAGCCGTCTTGAGTTACAACTGTCATTATAGATGAGTAAATGATATGGTTAGAGCAAGAGGAGAGTGGAGCCTTCCTATATCACACTGTTTCAGCTGTTTCTAATTCCACAGTTTTACCCAAACAATTATTCTTCATAACTTGACCCAATCATACAACATTATGAGAGATGAGGTCTCATGTTTATTCCACCAACTAACCTATTGAAAACTACCTTTAAACTTGCTATCCTCAAACTTTAAAGGGACAGTCAACACAGATGAAAACGTTATCCCATACCTTAGATCAAACAAAAAAAAAAGAGCCTTGCACTGCATCCCATCTTCAATAACACCAACGTTAGGTGCCTAATCTTCAATGAACATTTAGTTAACAGCGGCAGATATGGCCGCCAAACTCCGCCCCCTGTTACGTAGGAGGCTTCTTGTTTTAAATCCATACTTGTTCACAGGGATACTGTTCTATTTCTAATGCACACGCTCGCTATTAGAAATAGAGCAGTGTCTCTGTGAAGGCGGCTAAATAATCTAACCGAGGATTTGATTCGCATTGACTGAAGAGTTAGAGAAAAAGCCTCCTACGTAACAGGGGGAGGAGTTTGGCGGCCATATCTGCCGTTGTTAACTAAATGTTCATTGAAGATTAGCCACCTAACGTTAGTGTTATTGAAGATAGGATGCGGTGCAGGCTCTTTTTTTTGCTTGATCTAAGGTATGGGATAACGTTTTCATCGGTGTTGACTGTCCCTTTAATATTATCACCCTTGGTCTGATTATTCCTTATTTTTAGAGATTTTTTTAACTCCAGAATTTTATTAAATCTCTTCATAAATGAACCATTTTTGTCATACCCTTTCACACTATACACATTGACATGAAGTTTAATATTCAACTTTCCATGTTTAATTTATTTATCTTCTGTCTGCAGAAATGTACATAATGATCTGGGGTGTGATCTTATTAAAGATCAATAATCTACAAGAGTAACTAACCATATGTCTGATACTGCAGCGCTGCTTTATATCATTTGCAACAATATCTCCCAAGTCACCTTCCTCTACTGTTAAAATAATATTTGAATTCCCTTTTTGGGGTTTAAGATCCTAAAAGCATAATTTGCACATAATTGCTTTAAAGTTTAAATCATATTTTTTTTCTTCAGCTTTATAATGCTTTCCACAAGCAGATATACTTAACCCTTTTTAAGCTCCATCTGATATTAAGGGCTAGATTATGAGTGGAGTGGTACTTTGCGCTCCCGCTCACACGTTAACTCCCCTAAATGGAGGCTTTTTGCGCAAATCGTGTAGCATGTGTTTATAAGTTGAAAGTAAAAAGGTTTTCACACTTGCGCTAACAGGATGCGTGCAAAAAGCCGAAGTTCGGTCTTCATTGTGCCTCGTCAGTGAGGTGTAGCCATATTCCTCTAAGCACACTGACCAAGGAGTCCACGTCTGGTTGTCCATTTTTTCCATAGGGAGACTAAATACACACAGCGAGAAGTGCACTCACAGGAACGAACAACCAGCTCAATACCATTGTTAGCCTGTTCAATGGCGATTTACCACCTGGGTGCAGCTTCATTTTAGCCCACAAATGCATTTTACAGAGTAGAACTTTCCTATAGTATATCAGTCTGATCCCACCTATTACGGTCAGTCCAGCGCCGAAATACCAGGCAATTCCACTCTGAACAAGGAACACAGCAACCCCAGACGTCTGGATACATACATATTGAGACGTATATATCTCTATGTTAAAGCCCTTTACTTGTCTTTTTTTTTTTTCTAACACCTGAGACCTCACATTTTTCATCCCTTATAACTTTTTTATGCAATTTTTTTTTAACAATTTTTATCAGACAGTGTTATTATGAGTGTAACTGTACTTTTAAATGTATTTTTTATGTTTTATAAAGTATATTAACATAACAATCTTAGTTATGCAGATCTGGGGAATGGGTAGTAAAGGCGTTATCTATATTTTTAAACAATAAAAAAAAAAAAATCAAGTAGGCCATCCTTTCTCCAGCAACAAATAAATCATGTCAATATGGGCTAAAGGACAAATCATTTGTATTAAAAGTAATTGCTCAGTACAAGATCATTGTTTGTTTTGATAATGTGCGCTGGTATTACAAGTACATCGCAATCTGATCACAAGCTTGCGGTCTCATTGCAAGGAAGCATTGCGCTCACAAGAACGCACTTCCATTGGCTCCTATGGGAGCCTCGTTCTGATGCCATCACAGACAGCATCAGAACCTCGCGCAACGAAGGGGGTAAATAGCACAATGATTGGGCAGCAGTTTTAAATATATATGTATATGATATATATGTATATATATATGTATATGATACACATAAATAAGCATATACATATATATATTTACTGGGAACACACAGTTCCCTTAGACCACAATGTAAAGGCACCTTTCAGTTTTCTAACACCATGCTGCCATCTTTATTTTTTAATAAACTACACTAGGCTGTATTTTGCGGGCATTTGGGGCAGATTTATAAAATTAATTAATTGTCCATTTTGAGTGGTGATGATGATGGCTGAGCGATGTGGTAGCTAATGGTTATGAATTTGAATCCTAAAGCAACAAACCAAGTGGTATTTGTGCAGCGCTTGGTACATTACGTAGACCCCAGAAACAAACAAGTTGGTTACAACGTGTGGGTCACTGTAAATGTGGGTTCAACATGTGTAAAGCTCACCACTGTTGGGAGGTATTTTCAGAACCCACATTAGGGAACATATCAATGATGCTAAACATAATAATCCATGCTCTGATGTGGCCAAATATTTCATCACTATTCATAACAAGAAATGCAATACACTGAGATGCTTATAGAACCTTAAGAAAATATCCTGGGGGTGATCACATGACACTTCTTAGGAGGGAGGCTTTTTAGATCTTTTTTGCTAAGGAAAAGGAAACATTTTGGTTTAAATATACAGGGAGATGTTATTAGCATCATAGCAATAAACAATGATAAATGGTGATGAGCAGGCTCATCTGTATCAGTGGACTAACACCTAGGCCATACTCAACTAACCAAACCTAATAGTGACCCTATCTGCAGCCTACCTACCAAATCGAAAGAAGCCGACACTTAACCAAGCTATTTACCTAGCTAGAGAAAAACCCCAACAGATGTGTGTGTTATTTAAACTTTCTTAAAGGGAAATTCCGGTCAAAATTGAAATGCACATAGATTATTTACATATTGGAATAGAAACATAGCTGAAATATACTTGTATTGCCAAAAAATGTTCTAGTAAAAGTTACCACTGTTTTAGTGTTAACATTTTTAGTCTGCACGTGCATGTGAAGCATAGCTAGATATTCTTAGTGCACCAGTATTTTAAATACTGCAGCTGCTCAAAGTACAAGTGGGTTGTGTATGATGTAAGCAATTTAACATATTTAGTCATTACCAGATTGTACAAGCACCTTAGGCTCTCTGAGCAAGTGCTTTGTTTAAAATGCTTGTGCACGGTGCATACTTGAATATACTTTTGAAACAGCTATAGCTTTTATTAGGAGTATTTCTGCTAATACATATATATATATAACAATTCATTTAAAGCCAATGTAACAAGTAATTGTTATCCTTTGATAAAGAAGACATTTCTTTCTCTGTTGCAGGAACAATTAAAGGGACACTGAACCCAAATTCTTTCTTTCATGATTTAGATGCACATTTAAGCAACTTTCTAATTTACTCCGATTATCAATTTTTCTTCGTTCTCTTGCTTTCTTTATTTGAAAAAGAAGGCATCTGAGCTATTTTTTTGGTTCAGAACCATGGAAAGCACTTGTTTATTGGTAGGTGAATTTATCCACCAATCAGCAAGAACAACACAGGTTGTTCACCAAAAATAGGCCGGCATCTAAACTTATATTCTTGCATTTCAAATAAAGATACCAAGAGAATGAAGAACATTTGATAATAGGAGTAAATTAGAAAGTTGCTTAAAATTGCCTGCTCTATCTGAATCACAAAAGAAAAAATATGGATTCAGTGTCCCTTTAAGATTACAGCCCTACTAACTTTGAATTGAAACGCTCAGCATTCGCATCTTACCAGAACTCTATTAAGATCATTTTTACCCTGTTGTTTAAGTCTTCACACCTTAGACAATTTTGTTTTATGTGGAAGCTAAAACTACAGAACCGTTCACATAAAGAATTTGCAATCAATAACAATGTATCCCTTACAAAGAGCACCTTCATAGTCCAACATGAAAACACCATCTGCAGCTCTCAAAAGCAATATTTGCATATCTGTGTGTAATAATATATAAAGGACGGAACACCGACGGTAAATTGTACAATAGGGGCTTTGTTATGTAAGAAAATACCAACAGCATACATAACTTACCTGTACACAATGAATACAGAGGTTATTGTATTTAATAATTGCGGAACATGGAAATATTTATAAAAATGCGAGAACCATATTGGGAGAATTCTATATATGACGTGTAATTAAAAGAATACTCATGAATAAGAAGTAATAAATGAGTCATTCATACCCACTTATCGGCCTTGACTTCCTTATTTCAAAGAACTGTGTTCCTGTGTGGTTATATCTTTAATTCTGACATTAAGGAGAAAACATAATACATAGATCATTACAGTTTGCCAACAGGTTAAAAAGTTGTGAAAAAAAATGGAACAAACACTATACAGGTACAAAACCCTTTATCCAAACGGCTTGTAGAATGGGACCAAGTGTAAATAAAAATATCTTATGCAATTTAGACATTATCTACATGTCATAAAAACAGTTTATACAGGTAATATAAAGGTCGTTTTTATATAATGTTTAATATTTTTGTATACACAGAACCATCAGAAAGATAGTACAGTACTATAATCAGAAAGGTAATAGTTGTAGATTTAAATAAATATAGACTAGTATTTGCACTCAAGAACACAAAAACCAAACAAAAGTCAAAAGGCAGAGGACATTGTGACTTACTGGGGTGGAATTTTTTTTATTTTTAACAATTTTATTTAAAAAATAAATAAATGTAAAAGTTTGGATTTTGGAATAATTTTGGGTTTTGGAATTCTGTACCTGTATGAAAATAGTAATTTTAATTTGCAACATTCATTAAAGGGACAGTAAAGTCATAATTAGACATTCATTTAGATAGAACATACCATTTTAAACAACTTTCCACTTTACTTCTATTATTTAATTTGCTTCCTTCTCTTGTTATCCTTTGCTGAAAGGTTTATCTAGGAAAGCTCAGGAGCAGCAAAGAACCTAGGTTTTAGCTGCTGATTGGTGGCTGCATATATATAAATATATATATACCGATTGTCATTGGCTCACTTATGTGTTCAGTTAGAAACCAGTAGTGCATTTCTGTTCCTTCAACAAATGATACCAAGAGAATGAAGCAAATTTGATAATAGAAAAAAACTGGAAAGTTGTTTAAAATGTGTATGTTCTTCCTAAATCATGAAAGAAAAATTTTGGGTTTCACGTCCCTTTAAATTAATATTGTGGATTTGTGTTTTTAACAAAGGCTCCCAGCAGCACCTAATTATAGTTTATTTTTATTATTCGCTGAGGAAATGTCCTTAATCCTCTATACCATTCATTAGAGAATATGTCATTTTATACCTAGCAACGCATCAAAGCATTGCTGGCCCTGAGCGGAAACTGACGCTCATCTAATCAGCAGCAGTAGTCGCTCGACCCAACTATATAACTATTACTGCTGACTGGAACCAAGGCCGTTTCTGCTCAGGACCAACGGAGGATAAACACATAACTTTGCAGCATCTTACGAATTAGAGCATTTCATTCTATCACTATAAGGCTACTGTGAATATCCCTCATTAGGTTGTAAAAATGAATCTTTCTGTTAAATGTAATGCACCCATATTATAAACATGAGAACACGTACTTTTTATCTAGGAATCTCTGTAGGAATCTCTGTTCATCATCCTACAACATAAAAAGGCTGCATATGTGTAACATAAACAAACACATTTTATTTCTGCAATATAAAAAGTACTGAACATTCACTCATAAATGCCAAAGAAAATCGATATGTTACTATTCACGTTTATTTGTAAAGTGGCATTATATTCTGTAGTTCTGATGATATGGGATACTTTATATATAGATACAGTAAAGATTGGCAGAGGCTTGATTGCAAGATACATGCGAAGGGTCCTGTTTCAAGAAGCTTACAATCTAGATATTTATAGGTAAATGAGCCAGAAGGGGTGGGATTTGTAGCAGCCGTAAAAAGGAATAAGACATAGAGATGTTTATTTTCTTAAGATATGATGATGAGAAACTCTCAGGACAGTAGATCATAATTAACTTAGCAGTGTCATTCTGTTGGTAGATAATTCCTGACACTTCACTACTGAGGACATAACAAGCAGGAATATAGTAGTGGTGCACATGAGGTTTATCTGATGAGACATATACACATAAGGACGCTGGGGTAAATGACACCTGGATATTTAAAGGGACACAAAAGTCAAAAATCTAAATGTTCATGAGTGTATTTCACTTTTCAATAGAAGCATTTTTGTGTTATATTTGTATTAGCAAAAAATGCTCCTAGTAAAACTTACTGCTGTCTCAAGGGCATATGTACGTATACTTTACATGCCCAGTGCACCCACGTATAAACATATTGTGTCAGCATCTATCATGTCAGGGACTACTCAATTTTAATAATTTATTTGCTGATCGTATAGTATATTTTCTAGTGCACAAACTGAATGCTCTAATTTGTTAGAGGATGCATTTTTTGCACTATTGATGTTCCAGCTGAACTGGTCCAAGGGCAGGAAACAGATGGTGAACCAATTAGCGAAAGGCATTCACATGCCGCTAGCAATCACCGTCTGTGTTCAGCTCAGCAGCTGCAGCATTTGCAGTGCCAAGTGGGACTTTAACTATGTGTTTAACCCAAATTTATAGGAGCTGAATGCATGGAGCTGCACTTATAATATCCTTTAAGGCGAAACAATTGTATTTAAGATTGAAAGGCACTCATGCAAATTCTGATTCATTTTACCTGGAATATATCTACCTACTCAGACAGTAAACTAGTTTTGATGCTGGATTGTGAATGTGTCTGTGTATGTTCCTATTTATTTTATTTTGCAACATTACTTTTTGCCAAATGTTTATTATTTTTTTCTGTACACACCCTTCCTGCACTGCTCTAAACTAATACAATACTGTAAATACAGATAGTGCTGCCATAAGACCAGGACAAATGTATCTAATTCCATTGTCTAATAAATTGAAGCACCCAATAAATCACAAGTGATATCACACTGTTTATGCCAAATGCCTGACCTTCCCAATACATGGGAAACACATGGTTGTATTCTATCCAAAAAGCTGCATGTACATGTAATATATCACATCAAAAAATACATATCCTGTCCAAATTTTCTGCCCATTAGCTAGGTAATGAAAGCATTAAGGATTTTCTGTACCAAAAGAAAACAATTTATAATATATTTCTTTCTTTGTGTATTTTGATGTAAAAGAGCTGATTATCTTGCGGCAATGCCCTGCAAAAAGCCCTTTTAAGGGCTACTGGCAGTTTATTCTTAGAGTACGGGGTGTTTTTATTTTGGGGGAGGGGCTTTTTTATTTTCATAGGGATTAGGAATAATTTTTTACAATTTGATCATTTTGTTTTTTTTATTTTCTTTAATCTTAGATTTTTTTATTTTCTGTAATTGTAGCTTAAAGGGACAGTCTACACCAGAATTTTAATTTTTTTCCCTTTAATTTATACTTAGTTTATTTTTATTTTTAAAGTAGTGCTAGGTTATTTTATTTTAATAGTAAGTTTAGAATTTTGTAATTTTTTTGTAATTTTGTAATTTAGGGGGTGCTAGGTTAGGGGGCTTAGTAATGTATTTATTTGCGTTGTGGGCTTTGGTGCTTTAGGGGGTTAATACTTTAATAGGTAGTTTGCGTTGTGGGTTAATGGCGGATTAGAGGTTAATAGTTTGATGTGCAAGGTGAAATTACAGGCGGCACGGGTTGCACCGCTTGCACTGAAGCCTGCGCAATATATGTAATCTTGTCCAAAGTAGGGAAGACAAGTAGGGTAAAATAGGTGCAAATTAGAACTCCTGCCAACGAGAACAAAAGAAAATGGGCGGACTCGTGGACTCTCC
This sequence comes from Bombina bombina, assembly GCF_027579735.1. Classification (NCBI taxonomy): domain Eukaryota; kingdom Metazoa; phylum Chordata; class Amphibia; order Anura; family Bombinatoridae; genus Bombina; species Bombina bombina. The sequence goes on along the minus strand of NC_069502.1, from coordinate 1,119,395,007 downwards.
CCACCTAGAAAGAAATTAATTTATCAGGTGAGAATAATATGTGTTTTCTTGTAATATGTATAGGAGGAGATTGTCCCACCTCCAATTAATCTTTATAAATCAAACTTTTTAGCCAAGAAGCTAAGGAAACCGAAGTAGCCTTCTGACCCTTGCGTTTACCTGAAAAATGAACAAACAAACTTGAGGACTGCTGAAAATCCTTAGAAGCTTGCAGATAATATTTCAAAGCTTTAACAACATCCAAACTCTGTAACAACCTTTCTTTAGAATACCTTAGACATAGGAATGGCACTAAAATTTCCTGGCTAATATTCTCAGAAACCACTTTAGGTAAAAAACTATAATGCATACGTAAAGCTGCTTTATCCTGAGGGAAAACAAGATACAGTGCATAGCTAGAAAGAGCAGACACTTTCCTGGCAGAAGATATAGCCAAAAGGAATAAAACCTTCCAGGTTAACAATTGAATGTCCAGAAGACGCAAAAGGTGGAACACTGGACATTTGAATCAGATCAGCATACCAAGACATGGGAGGCCATACAGGAGCTATTAGAATTGCTGAAATGTGTTCATGTTTGATCCTAGCAATTACCCTGGGAAGAAGAGCAAGTGGTGAAGTGGCCAAGGAACTGCTAATGCATCTATCAGTTCCGCTTGAGGGTCTCTGAACCTCGCTCCATATTTGGATAGCTTGGGGTTCAGACAAACACCATCAGGTCTATCTCTGGTAGGCCCCAACGCTAAACCAACTGGTTAAAAATGTCCTGATTAAGGGTCCGTTCCCCAAAATGCATAGATTGATGACTTAAGTAGTTCACCTTCCAACGTCGACTCCGGGAATGTGGATCGCCGAGAATGAAAACACGGATGAGATTCTGCCCTAGATAGAATATGAGTTAACTTCATTACCAGAGTATTGCAGGTACCTACTTGATGACTAAAATAGGCTACTGCAGTTATGTTGACGGATTGAAAACAAATACATTGAACTTAGAAGAGACCAAGCCTGAAGCATCTGGAAGACCACACAGTTCTAAGTTCTAATACAATGATTAGTAAACTCGGTCCTTGAGCAAACCAAACTCCATGAGATCTCTGAAGAACCCCAGATCTGCGTCCCAACCTGAGAGACTTGTGTTGGTGGTAAATTTTTTCCATGCCGGACAAAGAGAAGACATTCTGTGAGACGCATGATTGTTTGATATCCACCAAGAAAGGGACTATATGAGCAACGGGTCCAACCGAATTAACTGAGATAGATTGGTGTAATCCCCATTCCACTACGTTAGCATGAAGAGCTGAAGAGGACAAGGTGAAACCTCACAAAAGGAATGGCGCCTGACACTACAACCACCATACCCATTACCTCCATACACTAAGCCACTGAAGCAAGAGCTAAGGACTGAAGATTGAGCTTGTGTTGATCTGTCAAATATAGCCTCATGGGGTAACAGAATCTATAATCACACCCAAGAAGGAAACTATTGTCTGAGGAAGAGAACTCTTAGCAACATTTACCTTCCAGCCATGACTGGAAGTGGAAAGGATTAGAAAGCTCTTGGTGCAGGGTATCTTTGCCTCCTCCTGTTGGCCAGGTGATGAATTCCCAAAAGGAATTGTGGCCTCTCGCCACCTTAAGACAGAAACAGTCAAAAATGGTAAATGAAAAGTTGTTGGACATGGATAGGCACTTTGCTTTTTTTCTTGGCAAAACAGTGAAAAAACTAGACACACTCAGTATTTCCAAAAACAGTAAGCAATCGAAGCTTGTCTACACAGTTTCTACTGCACAAATATTTAATGGTCTGATGAAAGGTCTCTGCTTCATAAATAAGCAATAGCACATGAATCAACCTGCAAACAATACACAAGTCCTGCAAGAACAAAGCAGCGTAACAAAATAATTTACCACACACCTGACAAATGCAATGTGTTTTACAGGATAACATTGTTTTTATGTGACTATATAGCAAATCAGTCTTATTTGCTTACAATCAGGTATCTGATTTCTATACCAGGAACCCATACATTACCCCATTGGTCTTGGTGCATGAACCTCCATGCTCGTAATTATATTTACTAAATTGTCCCCTCTGGTCTAAGGTATTTTGTTCCAACATTTAACATTAAGGGACACCATACTGTAACCCCCCCCCCCCCCATTTAAAGTAAACATTCTTAAAGTATAGAAATAAAATGAATGTGCCTGCACATGCCAGATGCATGCGCTCATCAATCTTAAAGGGACATTTATTCTTTAAAAAGATAGATAATCCCTTTATTACCGATTCCCCATTATTGCATAACCAATACTGTTATTAATATATCTTTACCTCTGTGATTACCTTGTATCTGAGCCTCTGCAGGCTGCCCCATTATCTCTGTGATTTTTACAGGCTTCATTTTAGCCAATCAATGATGGCAACTCCACAGGAGTGAGCACAATGTTATCTATATCGCACAAAGAGCTAGCATTGTCTGGCTGTAAAAAGCTAAAAAAAACTGCACTGAGATATGAGGCGGCCTGAAGGGGCTTAAAAACAGGCAGATATTTAGAGATCTAGACATAAAGTATATTAATATACAAATGTTGGTTGTGTAAAGCTGAAGAATGGGTAGTAAAGGCGTTATCTATCTTTTTAAACAATTTTCACGTATACTGTCCCTTTAAAGTTCCTTTACAAATTATATTTTAGGTGAAAATTTACTTTTTTACATAGAGATAGTCATGTGATATTTTCTAGTCATCATCATCATCATTTGGCTTGTTATACCAGCTGCAGAGTATTCAATCTATGGGAAATTGCTTCTTTAGGTTTATTTTTGCAATTTAAATAGCTAATTTTGAACACTGAAACCACGACCCATAATGAAAATTTCAGGACCTAAAAATTGGCTGTTGAGTGGGATAAGATAAGCAAGTGTCTGTCTTCTACAGACTCAGCACACTTGAATGGGTATGCTCTACTGAACTATTTCAAATACAAAAATAACTTAAAAGGGACATAAAACTATACATTTAAATGGACATAAATGTGTTTCAGTTCTGAAAATAAGCATTGTTCCAATACACATATATTAGCAAAATTCTTTTAGTAAATAAAACGGCGTGTGTTTGTCAGCTATGATGCAAAACATTTTCATAATGCAATTCAGGGGTATGAGTCTTATGTATATATGCTCTGTGAACAGTAAAATAAATCACCAAAACAGTGATAACGTTTATTATAAGCATTTTCGCTAATCATCGTGTACTGCAAAAATGTTTCTACTCAAAACTAAAATGTACTCAAGTACATTTCAAATGAGTGTTTATGACCCTGTAACCATACACCTTGCCTCAATGTAAGACTACAATTTGGTGTGCAACTCGTATCTGTGGTGCTTTTAACAATAAAAGAAGCACATTTTTATTAAAGGGATCACAAATTAAAAATTTAGATTCAGATAGAGCGTCCAATCTTACACAACTTTCCAATTTACAACTATTTTCAAATATGCTTTGTTCTTTTCGAATCCTTTATTGAAAACATACCTAGGTAGGCTTGGGAACAGCAATGAACTATTGTGAGCTAGCTGCTGATAGGTGGCTGCACATATATACCTCTTATCATTGGCTCACACAATTAATTCAGCTAGCTCCCAGTGCATGCTCTCTTGAGCCTACATAGGTCTACTCTTCAGCAACGCACATCAAGAGAACGAACACATTTGATAACAGAAGTAAATTGGCAAAAGCTGTTTAAAACTGCACACTCCTGTACCTTTAACTTATGGTTAGTTCTATTTTTTTCTATTTTTAAATTACAGTGATGGAAATATTTACACTAGATGCACCATCTCAATCTAGGTTACATTTGTTAAAAAGGAAAGATTTTATTATAATTTTGTAATATTTTAAATAGCATTTTATTATTCCATTCCCTGCAGTGATATTTACATAAATAACAATGAACGCACCTGATGCACTTGGGACAAATCAGTGACACGTCCTAAATTAATTCTGCTTTTCCTTAGCACTAAGGGCTAGATTTATCAACCCTGAGGCGTACAGGGGCGCGTATACGCGCCCCTGTACGCCTCAGCTCGCCTGTGGCGGGGCGCAATTACCCGCAGGTAATTAACATTGCACACGAGCGCAATTTTGCGCTCGCTTGCAATCCCGCCCCCTACCCTGCCCGCGCACAGCCAATCACGCGCGGGCAGGAGCTGTCAATCTCCTCGGTCGGACTCGACCGAGGAGATTGAATTTCGCCAGAATAGATGTGGCAAAGATGTTAGGGAAGCAGCGGTCTGGTGACCGCTGCTTGATAAATCGCGGCGAGCAAGTTCTTGTGAGAACTTGCTGCCGCAGGGGCTTGATAAATCTAGCCCTTAATGTCAAATCTGATACTTTCAGAAATAACATCCATTGTGAACTTAAAAGATGGATAATAGCAGATACCATATAGAAGAGCTGATACAATGCACATGTTTTTTTAACACATTAAATTTAAATTGAATCTGAAACAAATACATGATGACATTGCTGTTTACTGTGAACATTCCTAAGAACATTAGATATCAGGACTGGTAAAAGCAGCTGTTCGGAGACAAGTTGTGTGAAGCAGATGCTAGCTCCGCACTGTGCTATGGTATTTCTGTAAGACTGCTCCGGTCTTTGGCATTTGAAGGATTTATACTTTCAATATTGCCAGACCAGATAAAATCTTCATAAAGAATTCTGCTGTCGTTTTTTTATGCAGAGTCGATGATTTGACCCAGAGACCCAAACTGATTACCCCAGCAGAAGCCATGTATAAACCCTGAGAGCAATGTCTAGTGCAGGGAGGTGAGACTTCAGTAACTGAAGGTGTGAAAATGTAATTAGCAATGTGACAGCTGCGTACTGACTCATAACAGAAGCTTAGGGACATAAAACAATTTTTTTTTTCTTTCGTGATTTAGACAGATTGTTTGATGTTAAACATTTTTCCAATTTACTTCTATTATCAAATTTGCTTCAGTCTCTTGCTATCCTTTGTTGAAGGTACAGTTATGTATACTGGAAGATAGCGGAACACATCTGGTGAACCAATGAAAAAAGAGGCATTTGCATGCAGCCACCAATTAGCAGCTAGCACCCAGTAATGCATTGCTTATACCAATCCTATCTAGGTATGGTTTTCAACCAGGATACTAATAGAATAAAAGCAAATTAGATAATAGAAGTACATTTCTAAAGTTATTTCAAATCACATGCTCTGTCTGAGTTATTATAGAAACATTTTTCTGTTTTATATCCCTTTAAAATGCAGCTTTTTTTTTCTTCCTCACACTGATTTATAGGTGCACAGTAGGCACGCTGAATACGGCGAGCAATACGCTATCCGTATTCAGCATTGCACCAGCAGCTCACAAGATCTGCTGGTGCAACGCCACCCCCTGCAGACTCGCGGCCAATGGGCCACCAGCAGGGAGGTGTCAATCTACCTGATCGCACTCAATCGGGTTGATTTCCGGCGATGGTTATGGAGCAGCGCTCTTTGGGCTAGATTTATCAACGCTGAGGCGTACAGGGGCGCTGTACGCCTCAGCTCGCCTGTGGCGGGGTGAAATTACCTGCAGGTAATTAACATTGCACACTAGCGCAATTTTGCGCTCACGTGCAATCCCGCCCCCTGTCCGCGCACAGCCAGCAGGAGCTGTCAATCTCCTCGGTCGGACTCGACCGAGGAGATTGAATTTCACCACAAAGAGGTGGCGTAGATGTTAGGGAAGCAGCGGTCTGGTGACCGCTGCTTGATAAATCACAGTGAGCAAGTTCTTGAGAGAACTTGCTGCCGTAGGGGCTTAATAAATCTAGCCCTTTGTGACCGCTGCTTCATAACTGCTGTTTCTGGCGAGTCTGAAGACTCGCCAGAAACACGGGCCATCAAGCTCCATTCGGAGCTTGATAGATAGGCCGCTATATCCTTTAGGAATGCTGACACTGAACCGGATATATTATTTTGATCAGATGTATTGTACAGTACATGCCTCACTGTTTCAAATATCATATTGCAATATGTCACATTAAATGAAATATAAAACCAAGTTTTTATTAATGTGAGAAAAAATTAAAAACTAATACTTTAAGGACCAAATCATTGACTGTAAAAATTAAAACTTCTTTTTTTAAATGATATTTGCAATAAATACAATTTATGCTTACTGGAAGGCTAGTTCAGTTGCAGATAGTGTTTATCACATTGGGGGCCACGTCAGTTACAGCACTGGTATCCATATACAATAGGTACAGGTCTTACAGGTGCTGGGTAAGCGGTATCTTACCTGGTTGGTTACTTTGATCCACCAATAGCACGCTGTCACTGTAAATGTGACGGATTGCTGTGGTAGAGGTGCAATTATAGAAACTATACAAAAGAAGCAGCCAATCACACTGTGTAGCAGCTTCTGTGCATCTCAGTTGTGATCTAACCAATACTTTTTAGTGAGTCAATTTTAATAAACAATAAAAACAAACATACAATTGTAGGGGAATCAGAGAGCACCTCAACTCTATAAAGAGTAAAGTAAAGGATACTGCAGCACCTTCATGTATCTCTGAACAATCTGGAGCCATTCTGGCATCGACATTGAAGATTTGTAGCTTGGCACTGGTGGCACGGAAGGCTAGGACAAGAGAAAAAAAAAGTACATTTTTGTGGTTTAATGAGCAATTAAAACAGACAGCTATGAAGTAATATACTGATGAATAACAACAAGTGTTTTCAGTGATAGAGCTGGTTTTATTGTATGATTTCATTTTTAAGCCCTCGGTGATAATGTGACAACCAACCTAACGTGATGCACAACAATACGGGGTTCTCTGCATTACTTACACCTTTCTTGATGCTGAGCCATTTTCACTTGTTGCATTAGAACATTATTGGCTTTTTGGTCAGTAACTCACACAAGTTATATGTAGTTTTTTTATAAGCAGACCAAGTACTTTCAGGAAATACCTTCAGCTTGCAGAAATACTCAAAATGGCATAAGCTACCTCATGAAATGCAACAAAGGTTATGTTTGTGGGGGTTTTTTCTGTGGTGTACATATGGTGTGGTGCAAATATTTCAATCGTATAAACACTAACATTTGTTATTCCATTCCTATGCTCTCTATTCTCTATTTTAAAGGGTCGTAATAGTAAAAACATATTGTCCCTGCACGAATGTGTGTTTAACCCACACAAAGGTGTTAGACAGTTGGAGAAACTGTGCTGATCCAATCAACATCGTTAGTAGAAATATTACATTTGTTAGATCCAGCTGTGTAACTATTATGGCCCTTTAAGCGGAAATTAACTACCTAGGAAAGGGACATAAAACTCCTCACTGAGACTATGACAGAGATATGACACCACATTTTCAAACACTGAGAGTCAATCTTCTGAAGATGAGGTCTTATTCCCCTCTGAAAGAGACCCGCTGTTCCTTCCTACACCACAAGCAGGAAATACCTCTAGAAAACAAGTAATATGAAGAAGGCATACTCCTTATAGCTAGCTCCTAGTACTGCATTCCTGCAAGTCTACCTAGTTATACTATTTAACAAGGGATAGCAAGAGAACAAAGCAAATTTGATAACAGAAGTCCCATGTGAAGTTGTTTAAAATTGCATGCTCTATCTGACACATGTAAGTTTAACTTCCACTTTACTGTCTGTTTAAACAAGAACATAGTAGCATACGTTAGCATAGTTTACTACGGAGATAAAAAGGTGCGTATTCCATGTTATAGGTTAAAATGAAAAGAAAATGTCCTATGACAGAAACAAGAAGTCTTTACTACAATATAAATCTGCTTCAATTAGTAGGTGTGAATCGTATTTGCACAGAAATAAGCTGCAACTTACATCATTTGAAAAGGTGTAAAATTCTAATGAGAATTGTTGCATATCATGAATTTCTGATACGTAAAAATAAATGTGTGAAAACCTGGAAGGTTAATTTAAAACCGGATGCGGGAAAAGGAAAATGTAAATTTGGTAAAGATGAAAGAAAAAAAAGAAAAATGTAAGAGTTGCATAGCAAGACAGTTAAGCCATCTATTAAAGGGACATCAAACTTAAAGGCTGTAATATAAAAAATTGATTATGGGTCATAAGACAACTTTGCAATATACTTTATTTATTTTGTCCCCTTTTCTGTAATTTAAAGGGATAGTAAAGTTAAAAATAAAACTTCCATGATTCAGACAGAGCATGTAATTCTAAACATTTTTCCAATTTACTTCAATGATCAAATTTGCTTCGTCCTTTTGGTATTCTTTGCTGAAGAATAGAAAACCTATGTAGGCTTATAAGAACTTAGGAGTGGGCAGGTCCCTTTAATACTGGCAGAAGGGTTTTGCAACATTGTTGTAGCTTGTTGCAAACACTGCTGTCAGAGTATTAAATTGATGATAAATTTTGACAAATGAAAACCCTCCATTGCAGTGAAACTTGAAACTAAGCAAACCGCCCCCTTTTTTTTTTAATATAGAATATAAGTATATTTGATTATCACCTGTGATTTCACTGTTTACTCTTCCTCCTTGCATCTTCCTTTCTGTAGTGTAGTGATATATAGAGCGTAAGCGATATTCACGCTTTCATGACGTCAGACACGGCATGAGAACTAGCGCAGCAAAGGGGATAAATCGTGCAGTGATGGGCAGCAATTTTAAATATATATGTATATTAAATTAATATATACATATATATTTAGGTGCTAATATGTGTTTCAGTGCCGTTTTTTTTTTCTAACACCCCTCAGCCGCGACTTTTAGCCCCTTAAAACTGCTTTTTGCAGTTACTTTATTAAAAAATAAAGATGCTACCATTTTTTTTTTTTTTTTAATAAAGATAACTATGTTGAAATTTGGGGGCTACTTGGGGCACTTTTAGACAAGAAGAAAAAAACATCTGAGGGGTGGGGACAGACGGCAGATTTAATGTAAGTAGAACTTCGTCAAATAATGGAAATATCTAAAAATATCTATATTTAAAAAAAGAAAAACCCAGCTATAAGTATTTTTAATATCAATACTGTATGTATACTATTTGCAACAGTGATGACTTTACAGTCACACTAGAGACAAAAAAAAGGCAACAAAGGAAACCCCAAAGCGATTTTGACAATAGAGGTAAATTAGAAAGTTGTTTAAAATTGCACGTTCTATCTGAATCATGAAAGTTTAAAGGGAGATTAAACCCAATATTTTTCTTTCATTAAAAACATTTTCAACAACCTTTGAATTTACTTCTATTATCTAATTTGCTTCATTCTTTAGATATCCTTTGTTGAAGAAATATCAATGCACGTGGGTGAGCCAATCACATAGGCATTTATGTGCAACCACCAATCAGCAGCTACTGAGGCAAATTAGACATTAAAAGTAAATTAGAAAGTTGTTTAATATTGCTTGCTCTTTCTAAATCATGAAAGAAAAAAATTGGGTTTCATTTCCCTTTAATTTCGACTTTACTGCCCCTTTAAGCCTGAAAATTGTGGGGGGTCTTCATTTTTGAGCACCACAACATTGTACCTTTGCTATCCTGTATTTAAAAAGGTACAGTGTACTATAAAATGGTTTTCCTTAATGTGTTTCCAATGATTTGTTATACCAGCTGCAGAATATAAACTGTATGAGAAAATTATTCTTTTGGTTTATTTTGTATATGAAATAGCTTGTTTGTTCTTTGAAACCACCACTCATCCCTATTCATTAAAATAGTTTGTTTTTGCAGGGAAATCATATCTCTTTATTAATCACTTTCTGTATACACACATGCTTCTTTATATTATTATCTCTGCCTGTTTACCAAAGCCCAATACTTAGAGATGAAAATTAATATTTTATCTCTACTAACACCCACTGGGAGTTTAATTTCTGCTGGCTATGTTTACATAGCTTCAGTATTGCCAATACTCTCAAGTATAGAAACTTTCAGTATAGGTAATGTAAGCTTGACTAAATGTTTTCCCAAGAGATACCACTGGTTGTTTTCACATGGTTGGGTATATTACTGCCCACCAATAGATTTGTGGGAGTTTCACCAAACAGCCAATGAGATTGTATCCCCTAAACATGCACCTTCTGTTAGTTTGATCAAAATAAACAGTTTTTACCTTAATGTATTTTTTTAAATGTTTAAAAAGTGTTTTTTGGAATTGAATATTCCTGAAAATACTCAGTTGTTTTTTTTTAAACTAAATAAATCAAACACTGCCACAAATAAACTACATGTAATACATTGTTCGTAACACCCTTCAAAACTAATAAAAATGATTTATCCCTATAGCATGGAAGTGACTAATCCAGCTTATATTTGACACGCGTTTCTCACAAACATATTGAGCAGTTAAAGGGACAGTGAATATTTTTTAGTCTAAATTACATTTACTTACTGCAGTACGTCCTTTTAATTGTATCCTCTTGTTCACACATACACTAAAGCTGTCATTTCCCCCCCAAAGCTGCAGTGGCCGCCCTACAGGCTTATCAGGAAGCAGGCACGTACCCCTAATCATTCCTTGAGGGCTTGAAGCCGTGTTGCACATGCAATGCACACGTCTGACCTAGCTTCACACTCGTAAACAAGCACTGGTTAAAGGGACATGAAACCCCAACATTTAATTTCATGATTTAGGTAGAACATACAATTTGAAAAAACTTTCCAGTTTACTTCTATTTTCAAATTTGCTTCATTCTCTTGGTATCATTTGTTGAAGGAGCAGAAATGTACTACTGGTTTCTAACTGAACACATGGGTGAACCAATGACAATCTGTATATATATCCAGCCACCAATCAGCAGCTAGAACCTAGGTTCTTTGCTGTTCCTAAGCTTCCCTAGATAAACCTTTCAGCAAAGGATAACTAGAGAAGGAAGCCCATTAAATAATAGAAGTAAATTGGATAGGTTGTTTAAAATTGTATGTTCTGTCTAAATCATAAATGTCTACAACTTTACTGTCCCTTTAAAACAGGATATCGTATATAAATGGGTCCCTTGTGATTGAGAATCCTGTGGGGCATCTATTGCACCCTGTTTTACTGCAACTTTTAGGGAGGGGAAACTATACCTTTAAAAAAAATGTGTGGAAAGAGGAGACGATTTAAAGGATATACTGCAGTAAGTAACTGTAATTCTGAACATTTAACGCCCCATCAAATATTCACTTCTCCTGCCAGGCACACAGGAAATCATACATCAGTGATTATCCCCTTCTGAGAGCCACCTTTAGACCAGTAATAAACCATTTCTATCTCCTTGAAAAGCATACGAGTGGCACTGCATTCTGAAATCAAGCTGTTCTCTAAAATATGCTGCCCCTTATGACTGCTGAATGGTGAATAATTGTTTCTTTTATTTATATATATATAAGAAACTATAGAACTTTAAAGTTGTGAAGTTTGCCCAGGTATAATTGCAGTTTTAGTGTTCAAATAAGTGAGAGTTATTGGTGAAACGAGTATCTGCCCAATGCTGAGAGGAAGAGGGGTATTGGATGGCAGGGAAGTTGCTTTTTTTTTTTTTTTTTCCTTCCATATTCAGTGATCAAGACCATTGGCAATATCATTGGGCTAACTATTTTTTGTATACAACAGTAAGCTGAATCTTGTTGCTAAATATGGCTGTCATGTATGTTATTTTATTCTGCTTGTTGTTGAAATTAAACAAAATCAATAAAAATTATATTTAAAAAAAAAATCTGCTGCCCCTCCAAAATACTGTTATCCCAGACGCAGGCCAAAATACACCCCTAGACTAAATTATTGTCATATAGAGCGCAATAAAACCTACAGCAAATGTTCTTTGCACCGCACCATTTAATGTTTTATACACTGTGAATACAATTACTCATAATGCATTTTTAATACTAGTGCAGTCCCCACACCCAGATCACACTGACCCCTTGGAACCCTCCCTCTGCCTCCCAGGTAAACATAATTAAAGGGACACTCAAGTCAAAATAAACTTTTATGATTCAGAAAGAGCATGCCGTTTTAAGACACTTTCCAATTTACTTCCATTATTCAATTTTGCACAATCTTGTTATATACAAACTTTCTGGGGAACAAGATCCTATTGAGCATGTGCACAAGCTCACAGGGTATACGTATACAAGTCTGTGATTGGCTGATGTATGTCACATAATACATGGGGCCGGACAATGGGAGAAAAAATAAATTTGTCGTAAAAAAAATCTACAGCTTATTTGAAATTCAGAGTTGGTGTTATTGCATTGTCTTTTTATAATGCACTTTTTAAATTATGCAATTCTACTGCATTGAATAGTCCTTTTAATGTTAGGTGATATGACATTTAAAGGAACATACAACTCAAGATGTAATTCCTCATAAATTAATTAATGAAAATTGATCAACAATCAAGGAAAATTGATTAAATTCTTCTTCTTGCTTTTGCTATAAAAAGCAAGCCAAAAGCAATAAGGGCTAAGTGTAAATGGGTTTTTGCACTTTTCTAAGCAACCTCTGTGCACTGTATAAGCTGGGTAAAGCAAGTTGCAGCAATGTGAGAACCAGCCCCTCTACAGGGTGTTAAACAAGCACAATTTAGTAAGGAATGTCACAGTAAAAGCAGGCAAAATGATAATAAATATTATTACGTTATTTAGGGTCATTAATTTATAGGGAATTAAGTTATGAGTTTTATATCCCTTTAATATTAGATCTCATAAGAACCGTTTTATATTTTATAGTCCAATATTTAGCTTTATCTCTAACCTGATAATTGCACATATAAAGTATATCATATATATGTAATAATTTTAACTAAGAAGCTATTTCAGTCCATCTGTCTTTTTCCCAATATGCAAATGTTAGACGTTCTTGTAACACAGCTAATTTTATGCACCACACTGATGTGTAGTTATCTGATTTCCCTGGGATGTGAGATCTCTCGTAGTGGTGCAAATTTACACTCTGAGATGCAACCGTAGATAGGTTCTGGGCAAACAAACAAAAACAGAATTTATGTTTACCTGATAAATTACTTTCTCCAACGGTGTGTCCGGTCCACGGCGTCATCCTTACTTGTGGGATATTCTCTTCCCCAACAGGAAATGGCAAAGAGCCCAGCAAAGCTGGTCACATGATCCCTCCTAGGCTCCGCCTACCCCAGTCATTCGACCGACGTAAAGGAGGAATATTTGCATAGGAGAAACCATATGATACCGTGGTGACTGTAGTTAAAGAAAATAAATTATCAGACCTGATTAAAAAACCAGGGCGGGCCGTGGACCGGACACACCGTTGGAGAAAGTAATTTATCAGGTAAACATAAATTCTGTTTTCTCCAACATAGGTGTGTCCGGTCCACGGCGTCATCCTTACTTGTGGGAACCAATACCAAAGCTTTAGGACACGGATGAAGGGAGGGAGCAAATCAGGTCACCTAAATGGAAGGCACCACGGCTTGCAAAACCTTTCTCCCAAAAATAGCCTCAGAAGAAGCAAAAGTATCAAATTTGTAAAATTTGGTAAAAGTGTGCAGTGAAGACCAAGTCGCTGCCCTACATATCTGATCAACAGAAGCCTCGTTCTTGAAGGCCCATGTGGAAGCCACAGCCCTAGTGGAATGAGCTGTGATTCTTTCAGGAGGCTGCCGTCCGGCAGTCTCATAAGCCAATCTGATGATGCTTTTAATCCAAAAAGAGAGAGAGGTAGAAGTTGCTTTTTGACCTCTCCTTTTACCAGAATAAACAACAAACAAGGAAGATGTTTGTCTAAAATCCTTTGTAGCATCTAAATAGAATTTTAGAGCGCGAACAACATCCAAATTGTGCAACAAACGTTCCTTCTTTGAAACTGGTTTCGGACACAAAGAAGGCACGACTATCTCCTGGTTAATGTTTTTGTTAGAAACAACTTTCGGAAGAAAACCAGGTTTAGTACGTAAAACCACCTTATCTGCATGAAACACCAGATAAGGAGGAGAACACTGCAGAGCAGATAATTCTGAAACTCTTCTAGCAGAAGAAATTGCAACCAAAAACAAAACTTTCCAAGATAATAACTTAATATCAACGGAATGTAAGGGTTCAAACGGAACCCCCTGAAGAACTGAAAGAACTAAGTTGAGACTCCAAGGAGGAGTCAAAGGTTTGTAAACAGGCTTGATTCTAACCAGAGCCTGAACAAAGGCTTGAACATCTGGCACAGCTGCCAGCTTTTTGTGAAGTAACACAGACAAGGCAGAAATCTGTCCCTTCAAGGAACTTGCAGATAATCCTTTCTCCAATCCTTCTTGAAGAAAGGATAGAATCTTAGGAATTTTTACCTTGTCCCAAGGGAATCCTTTAGATTCACACCAACAGATATATTTTTTCCATATTTTGTGGTAAATTTTTCTAGTTACAGGCTTTCTGGCCTGAACAAGAGTATCAATAACAGAATCTGAGAACCCTCGTTTTGATAAGATCAAGCGTTCAATCTCCAAGCAGTCAGCTGGAGTGAGACCAGATTCGGATGTTCGAACGGACCTTGAACAAGAAGGTCTCGTCTCAAAGGTAGCTTCCATGGTGGAGCCGATGACATATTCACCAGATCTGCATACCAAGTCCTGCGTGGCCACGCAGGAGCTATCAAGATCACCGACGCCCTCTCCTGATTGATCCTGGCTACCAGCCTGGGGATGAGAGGAAACGGCGGGAATACATAAGCTAGTTTGAAGGTCCAAGGTGCTACTAGTGCATCTACTAGAGTCGCCTTGGGATCCCTGGATCTGGACCCGTAGCAAGGAACCTTGAAGTTCTGACGAGAGGCCATCAGATCCATGTCTGGAATGCCCCACAGTTGAGTAATTTGGGCAAAGATTTCCGGATGGAGTTCCCACTCCCCCGGATGTAATGTCTGACGACTTAGAAAATCCGCTTCCCAATTTTCCACTCCTGGGATGTGGATTGCAGACAGGTGGCAGGAGTGAGTCTCCGCCCATTGAATGATTTTGGTCACTTCTTCCATCGCCAGGGAACTCCTTGTTCCCCCCTGATGGTTGATGTACGCAACAGTCGTCATGTTGTCTGATTGAAACCGTATGAACTTGGCCTTTGCTAGCTGAGGCCAAGCCTTGAGAGCATTGAATATCGCTCTCAGTTCCAGAATATTTATCGGTAGAAGAGATTCTTCCCGAGACCAAAGACCCTGAGCTTTCAGGGGTCCCCAGACCGCGCCCCAGCCCATCAGACTGGCGTCGGTCGTGACAATGACCCACTCTGGTCTGCGGAAGGTCATCCCTTGTGACAGGTTGTCCAGGGACAGCCACCAACGGAGTGAGTCTCTGGTCCTCTGATTTACTTGTATCGTCGGAGACAAGTCTGTATAGTCCCCATTCCACTGACTGAGCATGCACAGTTGTAATGGTCTTAGATGAATGCGCGCAAAAGGAACTATGTCCATTGCCGCTACCATCAAACCTATTACTTCCATGCACTGCGCTATGGAAGGAAGAGGAACGGAATGAAGTGTTTGACAAGAGTTTAGAAGTTTTGTTTTTCTGGCCTCTGTCAGAAAAATCCTCATTTCTAAGGAATCTATAATTGTTCCCAAGAAGGGAACCCTCGTTGACGGAGATAGAGAACTCTTTTCTACGTTCACTTTCCATCCGTGAGATCTGAGAAAGGCCAGGACTATGTCCGTATGAGCCTTTGCTTGAGGAAGGGACGACGCTTGAATCAGAATGTCGTCCAAGTAAGGTACTAATGCAATGCCCCTTGGTCTTAGTACCGCTAGAAGGGACCCTAGTACCTTTGTGAAAATCCTTGGAGCAGTGGCTAATCCGAAAGGAAGTGCCACGAACTGGTAATGCTTGTCCAGGAATGCGAACCTTAGGAACCGATGATGTTCCTTGTGGATAGGAATATGTAGATACGCATCCTTTAAATCCACCGTGGTCATGAATTGACCTTCCTGGATGGAAGGAAGAATTGTTCGAATGGTTTCCATTTTGAACGATGGAACCTTGAGAAACTTGTTTAGGATCTTGAGATCTAAGATTGGTCTGAACGTTCCCTCTTTTTTGGGAACTACGAACAGATTGGAGTAGAACCCCATCCCTTGTTCTCCTAATGGAACAGGATGAATCACTCCCATTTTTAACAGGTCTTCTACACAATGTAAGAATGCCTGTCTCTTTATGTGGTCTGAAGACAATTGAGACCTGTGGAACCTCCCCCTTGGGGGAAGCCCCTTGAATTCCAGAAGATAACCTTGGGAGACTATTTCTAGTGCCCAAGGATCCAGAACATCTCTTGCCCAAGCCTGAGCGAAGAGAGAGAGTCTGCCCCCCACCAGATCCGGTCCCGGATCGGGGGCCAACATTTCATGCTGTCTTGGTAGCAGTGGCAGGTTTCTTGGCCTGCTTTCCCTTGTTCCAGCCTTGCATTGGTCTCCAGGCTGGCTTGGCTTGAGAAGTATTACCCTCCTGCTTAGAGGACGTAGCACTTGGGGCTGGTCCGTTTCTACGAAAGGGACGAAAATTAGGTTTATTTTTGGCCTTGAAAGACCTATCCTGAGGAAGGGCGTGGCCCTTACCCCCAGTGATATCAGAGATAATCTCTTTCAAGTCAGGGCCAAACAGCGTTTTCCCCTTGAAAGGAATGTTAAGCAATTTGTTCTTGGAAGATGCATCCGCTGACCAAGATTTCAACCAAAGCGCTCTGCGCGCCACAATAGCAAACCCAGAATTTTTCGCCGCTAACCTAGCCAATTGCAAAGTGGCGTCTAGGGTGAAAGAATTAGCCAATTTGAGAGCACGGATTCTGTCCATAATCTCCTCATAAGGAGGAGAATCACTATCGATCGCCTTTTCTAGCTCATCGAACCAGAAACACGCGGCTGTAGTGACAGGGACAATGCATGAAATTGGTTGTAGAAGGTAACCTTGCTGAACAAACATCTTTTTAAGCAAACCTTCTAATTTTTTATCCATAGGATCTTTGAAAGCACAACTATCTTCTATGGGTATAGTGGTGCGTTTGTTTAAAGTAGAAACCGCTCCCTCGACCTTGGGGACTGTCTGCCATAAGTCCTTTCTGGGGTCGACCATAGGAAACAATTTTTTAAATATGGGGGGAGGGACGAAAGGTATACCGGGCCTTTCCCATTCTTTATTTACAATGTCCGCCACCCGCTTGGGTATAGGAAAAGCTTCTGGGGGCCCCGGGACCTCTAGGAACTTGTCCATTTTACATAGTTTCTCTGGGATGATCAAATTCTCACAATCATCCAGAGTGGATAACACCTCCTTAAGCAGAGCGCGGAGATGTTCCAACTTAAATTTAAATGTAATCACATCGGGTTCAGCTTGTTGAGAAATTTTCCCTGAATCTGAAATTTCTCCCTCAGACAAAACCTCCCTGGCCCCCTCAGACTGGTGTAGGGGCATGTCAGAACCATTATCATCAGCGTCCTCATGCTCTTCAGTATCTAAAACAGAGCAGTCGCGCTTACGCTGATAAGTGGGCATTTTGGCTAAAATGTTTTTGATAGAATTATCCATTACAGCCGTTAATTGTTGCATAGTAAGGAGTATTGGCGCGCTAGATGTACTAGGGGCCTCCTGAGTGGGCAAGACTGGTGTAGACGAAGGAGGGAATGATGCAGTACCATGCTTACTCCCCTCACTTGAGGAATCATCTTGGGCATCATTTTCTGTGTCACATAAATCACATCTATTTAAATGAGAAGGAACCTTGGCTTCCCCACATTCAGAACACAGTCTATCTGGTAGTTCAGACATGTTAAACAGGCATAAACTTGATAACAAAGTACAAAAAACGTTTTAAAATAAAACCGTTACTGTCACTTTAAATTTTAAACTGAACACACTTTATTACTGCAATTGCGAAAAAATATGAAGGAATTGTTCAAAATTCACCAAAATTTCACCACAGTGTCTTAAAGCCTTAAAAGTATTGCACACCAAATTTGGAAGCTTTAACCCTTAAAATAACGGAACCGGAGCCGTTTTTATCTTTAACCCCTTTACAGTCCCTGGTATCTGCTTTGCTGAGACCCAACCAAGCCCAAAGGGGAATACGATACCAAATGACGCCTTCAGAAAGTCTTTTCTATGTATCAGAGCTCCTCACACATGCGACTGCATGTCATGCTTCTCAAAAACAAGTGCGCAATACCGGCGCGAAAATGAGGCTCTGCCTATGATTAGGGAAAGCCCCTAGAGAATAAGGTGTCCAAAACAGTGCCTTGCCGATAATATTTTACAAAATACCCAGATTAAATGATTCCTCAAGGCTAAATATGTTTATATATGAATCGATTTAGCCCAGAAAATGTCTACAGTCTTAACAAGCCCTTGTGAAGCCCTTATATACAGTCTGTAATAAAAATGGCTTTCCGGATCCCATAGGGAAAATGACAGCTTCCAGCATTACATCGTCTTGTTAGAATGTGTCATACCTCAAGCAGCAAAAGTCTGCTCACTGTTCCCCCAACTGAAGTTAATTCCTCTCAACAGTCCTGTGTGGAACAGCCATCGATTTTAGTAACGGTTGCTAAAATCATTTTCCTCTTACAAACAGAAATCTTCATCTCTTTTCTGTTTCAGATTAAATAGTACATACCAGCACTATTTTAAAATAACAAACTCTTGATTGAATAATAAAAACTACAGTTAAACACTAAAAAACTCTAAGCCATCTCCGTGGAGATGTTGCCTGTACAACGGCAAAGAGAATGACTGGGGTAGGCGGAGCCTAGGAGGGATCATGTGACCAGCTTTGCTGGGCTCTTTGCCATTTCCTGTTGGGGAAGAGAATATCCCACAAGTAAGGATGACGCCGTGGACCGGACACACCTATGTTGGAGAAAAGAGGATCTGTACTATATTTTCCATTTTGCATGGCACCAGTTGTGGTTGGTAAATGTATACAAATATACATATAGCTATTTACATAATAGATCATTGTACAGCTCAGCAATACATCTCTCTATATAAGACTTAGTATACGGTGTTTCCACTATACATTAAAGTCATGGTTAAAGGACCCGTAAATACAGTAGATATGCACGATAAAAAGACAATGCAATTGCACTTAGTCCGAACTTCAAATGAGTGGTAGATTTTTTTCTGACTAATTTCAGTAATCTCAATTTCCACTCCTCCTGTATCATGTGACAGCCAACAGCCAATCACAAATGCATATACGTATATTCTGTGAATTCTTGCACATGCTCAGTAGGAGCTGGTGACTCAAAAAGTGTAACTATAAAAGACTGAGCACATTTTGTTAATTGAAGCAAATTGGAAAGTTGTTGCTCTATCTGAATTGTGAAACTTTAATTTTGACTTAAAGGGACATGAAACCCACATTTTTTCTTTCATGGTTTAGAGAGAGAATGCAATTTTAAACATCTTTCTAATTTACTTCTATTATCCAATTTGTTTTATTCTCTTGATATTCTTTGCTGAAAAGCATATCTAGATATGCTCAGTAGCTGCTGATTGGTTGCTGCACATAGAAGCCTCCTGTGATTGGCTCACCCATGTGCGTTGCTTTTTCTTCAACTAAGGATATCTAAAAAATGAAGCAAAATAAATAATAGAAGTAAATTGTAATGTTGTTTAAATTTGTATTCTCTATCTGAATCATGAAAGAAAGATTTTGGGTTTAGTGGCCCTTTAAGTGTCCCTTTAAAAAGGATTTTTTGAGTAGGATATGAGATGGCCATTTAAGATGCTATTGATACTGATAATACTAAATAGCCATTATAATAAAAAAAAAAAAAAAGACATGCTCTAATCTACGTAATTTTAAGTTTGGATCAGATGTGTTCTCCATTCATGACCAGCAGTGCTCTGCGAGTCATGAGTGGTATTTCTACTGTGTGTTTAACCCCTTTGCAGGGGTTAAACACATAATAGTCTAGGATCAATAGCCTTAAAATGACATGCTCTAATGGATTAGAGCATGTCATTTTTTGACAATAATGGCCCTTTAAAGGGACAGTCTACTCAAGAATTGTTATTGTTTAAAAAGATAGATAATCCCTAAATTACCCATTCCCCAGTTTTGCATAACCAACACAGTTATAGTAATAGACTTTTTACTTCTGTGATTGCCTTGTATCTAAGCCACTACAGACTGCCCCCTTATTTCAGTTATTTTGACAGACTTGCATTTTAGCCAATCAGTGCTGACTGCTAGATAACTCCAAATGCATTCAGATAAGAGGTGGCATTCAAGGGCTTAGAAATTATCATATGAGCCTACCTAGGTTTAGCTTTGAACTAAGAATACCAAGAGAACAAAGCAAATTTGATGATAAAAGTAAATTGGAATTTTTTTTTAAAATGACATGCCCCATCTGAATCATGAAAGTTTAATTCTGATTAGACTGTCCCTTTAAGTCCCAGTAATTACTGTTTTTAGTACAGCCCCACCAGACATACATATGTCCACCTTTCTCAACATCCTCTCCAACATCTATCGAAGGCCCCCCGTAAAAGGTATTTTATGTTCTATATGGGGTTAAATGCTACCTAGTTGGTTTCCATTGAAGATGGAATGGACTGATTCTGGCTGTATTCCAATGCTACAGGGTAAGTGTATACTTTACATATGAATGCGGGCTGGGGTATGTGGATAATATGAATTTAGAAAAAAGCATGTAAATGAGACCTTTATTCACAGGTCTGCACAGCAAAGCTTCCTAAAGTACTTTTATATTTACACTTTCTGAGTCACCAGTTCCTAGTGAGCATGTGCAAGAATTCACAGAATACGTATATATGCATTTGTGATTGGCTGATGGCTGTCACATGATACAGGAGTAGTGGAAATAGTGATAACTAAAAATTGTCAGAAAAAAATCTACTACTCATTTGAAGTTCAGTGCAATTGTGTTTCATTTGTTGATTATGCAAATCTACTGTAGTTAGTGGTCCTTTAAAATTACTGAGGGGGCGTGTCAGATTTGCTCTGTCTTTATAGGTCAAGATATATTGGCTTATCTGATGGTATCTCAGCCATGGTTTTAAAGACTTAACCTCTTATAAGTTTACCCGCCTCTAGCAAAGAAGGTACTGGAATGAGGTGCTGAATATTGGAAGGGGAAGCAGCTATGTAAGCGGAACCCTCCTCAAATTCTGGGTTCAAAAGAATTAAGGTGAGTGGGGAGTATTTTAAGGGAATATCCCTCGATCTATGCATGCACCAAATATCAGTCTAAAAAAAGACTCTGAGATTACCATGTAATCTTTGTTGTGCTTAGAGGTTTAAGTTGCAGGCAACCAGCAGCCCTCTCCCCAATTTAGGGGTGATCCGCTAGTTGGTGCTCCAGCTGCACCCATCTTTTAGAGTTGCCATCATATAATGACACCAATCAATTAACCTTTAAGGATTGGAAGAGTCTGTAAGACATACAGAAGATTAGGTAAAAGCATCATCTTCACTTTGTGATAAAAAGGCGCCACATGTGTAGATCAATACGAATCCAGATAATCCAAGTATGAACAAACACAGGGTACTCACAAAAGCGATGGCACTCTGTTGTGCCAGTGGGAGCGGGCTGGTATTCTGCAGCAAACCTGCTGGCTGACACAGAAGTCCCCACCAGATTCAGATTTTGATTGGACTCTAGGATTTACGGGCTGCGCCAATTACGTGACCATACGTCACCGCCTAAGATCTCAAGTTTGCCGCCATAGCTCTGCAGTAAGCGTATTGTTTAAAAGTTTACAGCCAAGCCCCAAAAAGGCAACACATCATTGGTTGTTTAGAAAGCTGACATATCTAATGTTTACACATGCAAGATTGCCGATATTTAAAACGATCGATATTGTACTGCTACGATCAAAACACTACTTATCAGTATTTTCATGTTTTTTGACCTTATAAACTTTACAATATCAAATATACACATTATAAATTATGTTTATCAAGGTAAAGTTCTATATTTATACTGCAACAACTGGGTATTTAGGGAAAGGAAGGATCCCATTGGTTTATTCATGTAAAGGAAGGGGAGGGTTCATTTGAACATGTGGTTACTGAGCCCTATTTGAAGGGCATTTGTGTACATACAGAGCATACAAGCCTGAGGAAACGTGGTGTCCCCGAGAAACGCGTTGCTGCTATACTCTGCACTTAATTAGATCTATTTTCACACACCCAGCTTTAAATTTGTTATATTTTTGGTATTTTTATTTTTTGTAAATAAAAAAACTGATTTTAACTTTTATATAAGTCTAGTGGTCGTTGTGATAGACTCCTTATCAGTAACCCAAGGGTATCATAGCCCTTCTCCTTATATCCATCCTCCAGTTCCAGCCTCTGTGATCCATCGCCATTGGGATTAATGTTCCTGTGATTCGGTACTATTGGACTCCAGTGCCGCCTGAATCTGGTGGGGACTTCTCTGTGTCAGCCAGCTGGTTTGCTGCAGAATACCAGTCCGCTCCCACTGGCACAACAGAGTGCCATCGCTGTGTTTGTTCATACTTGGATTATCTGGGTTCTTATTGATCTACACATGTGGCGCCTTTGTCCTTGTTTTTGTCTTTTTATCACAGAAGTTTATCATCCATTCGGGTGAAGACAAAGAGCTGCCGACCAAGTTCATGGACATTTGAGGATATCTGTTGGACTCTTTTCTACATTTCCCTTGGCTGGTTTTTATATCAGTGTATTTTATACATATCATATAATTTTATATATATTTTATATATATATATATACATATATATTTTATTATTATTTTTTTATATTTATCACTTTCACGTTATTAGGGTATATATTTTCTCTTTGCTATAGCGCCTCCTATAGGAGTTTAGTGACTCTTAGTAGTCACTGACACTCCTTGTGTTTTAGATCATCTTCACTTTGTTTATCCACCCAATCAGGAAACATTTTTGGAAGACCACACTAATGTGAATTGTTAACAATTGGTAACCAGCTTATCATAGTTATAGTCTAACAGCTTGGCTGTATAGGGAGCTATTTGGACCCCCAAATATTTCAGTGAATGAGGTTGAATTTTAAAATGACTGTTGGGATGCATTTAATTCAACTCATCTGAAAACAGGTTCAAAGGCAGCAATTCTGATTTATTTAAATTGACCAGGAAGTTTTTAGACCTTTTTCTCTTAGTCTTTACCCCTTTTTCCTCAACTAAATCCCATCCTGCCTACTACACTTTATCCAGGTCACCAAACTGCACAGAATTCATCTCTTTTACCTGGGACATTTTTAATACTAAATAATAAAGAATTAAATAATTAATTTGCCCTTTTTGTGCACCTATGTGTAGGCATCTAACTTATCAATGTTCCACAGTCCAGCAACACAACAAAAGTACAAACCCATCATCAGGTGTTATACAGATATGCAGAGGAATTATCAGGAACATCCTATTTGTGTGCCCACACTACAGATATTACAGCCTAATTAATCTGTAGAAATTCATGGCCACAATTATAATGCACACTGTTACTCACATCATATTCAGAGATTTCAAAAATAACAGGAAGCTATGCACAATAGATATGGTCTATTTTAATACTATGTCGGAAACAATGATGTAATAGAATTTGGAATTTGTATTTTTTTGTGCTCAAACACAAAGTGCAAACTACTTTCAACATATTGTTTTTTCCAAATTAAAACAAATATGATAAGCAGTCATAAACCTATTTGTACTATAAAACAAATATGATAAGCAGTCATAAACCTATTTGTACTATAAAACAAAACATTGGAATGAGATTTATTTGTCAAAACATTCATACAAAGCCCTTTATATGTAAATACATTTTCCACGAACCACTGGCTATGGATATGCACAACACAGTTGCTTACATACAATTCTGAGGGCTCTTTAACAGATAATAAAGTTGATTTGTCAATAAAAGTTTGGTAGTTTTTCTTGCTAGTGAAATAATTTATTTCAAGTCATTCCTTAAAGTGACATAAAGGAGCAACAATTCAAATGTTCTAATACTTAAGAGCATTTTTTATTGAACTACTAGTCAAACAAACGCTAGACTGACCGTGCACTACTGGTGAGGAGTTAACTACTAAGCTAAACAGGGTGATATATGTGCACAGGGTTTCCAGTTGTCCTTAAAAGGTACAGGAAATCCCCCAAACAAATTTCATGATTTGGATGGATCAATCATTTGTAAACAACTTTTCAATTTACTTCTATTATAAAATTTGCTTCATTATTGTGTTATCCTTTGCTGAAGAAACAGCATTGCACTACTGGCAGAACACATCTAGTTAGCCAATCACAAGAGACAAATGTGTGCAGGCACCAATCAGCAGCTATCTCCCTCTAGTGTAGGATATGTGCATATTCTTTTTCAACAAGGGATACCAAGAGAACGAAGCACATTTAAAAATAAAATTTTATTTAAAAAGTGTCTTAAAATGACATGCTCTATCTGAATTATGCAAGCTTAAATTTGACTTTCCTATGCCTTTAACAAAAATACTAGACAACCAATTTGGGATCTAGAGAAAGAGGTAGGTGGGGTCATAGTGATGAGACCTCAAATCTAAACCCATTGCCCACAGCTCCTCTCAGTTTTTTATATATATATATATATACACACACACACATACACACACCCATATCAGGCCTCAGATTAGGCTTATAGTTAGTAGGCCGTCAGATATATGCAACAATTAAAGGGACAGTAAAGACAAAATTGAACTTTCATGATTCAGATAGAGCATGCAATTTTAAATAACTTTCTAATTTACTTCTATTATCAAATTTGCATTGTTCTCTTGTTATTCTTTGTTAAAGCGATATCTAGATAGGTATCGTGCACGTCTGGAGCACTACTTGACAGGAAATAGTGCTGCCATATAGTGTGCTTGCTAATGTATAACATTGTTGTAAAAGTGATGCCACATGGTGCTGCAGACACGTGCACACTCCTGAACTTACTGTCCTGATTTTAAACAAAGGATAACAAGAAAATTAAGAAATTGGAAAGTTGTTTAAAATTGTATGATTTAGCTGATTAATGAAAGAAAAAGTTTGGCTTTACTGTCCCTTTAAGCCTTAGACTGGAAGTGTCATCAGTATTTGTACATATTATTTATTAGACATCCAATTAAAATACTGGATACCTTGCAACCCTACGTGTGTGTAGCCACCATGGCTGTGTTTTGCAGCTTCAAGAGCAGACTTAAACTATGTGTTTAACTGATTTGTGAGGGTAAAAACTCACAGTTCTGTTCAAACAAAAATGCAATAATAAAATGCTTTAACACATAAAATAATTTTATTGCTGCTCCTTTGTTTCCCTTTAAATCAGGTATCATTAGATCGGACCCTCAAGGGCCACAAACAAGGGGGGCAGGAAGATTAAGTAATTAGAATGATTTATTGTTCCCTGAACTGGTCTTGGTTGCTGCCTTGGAGGACAGGATACGGGAACCATAGATGTAAATGCTTCCTCTAGAAGTGAGTCACGGTGCTGAAACATCTGAACATGCGTTTGTCAGGGAATCTACCGTTCTGCACTGACTGGAAGTACAAATGTATTAACCCCTATTGTATAGTCCTTACTTATGGTACAGCCCAGCGTTGTCCTCTGGCACATGGCACACCAGTATCTCTCGTAACTAGCCAAGTGTGCACGTGACCCCTGTAACATCACTAGACTGGTTGTAGCCAGGAGAACGGCACAGAAGTGTGCACGTGTGTGACCCCTGTAACATCTCTAGACTGGTTGTAGCCAGGAGAAAGGCACAGAAGTGTGCACGTGTGTGACCCCTGTAACATCTCTCGACTGGTTGTAGCCAGGAGAACGGCACAGAAGTGTGCACGTGTGTGACCCCTGTAACATCTCTCGACTGGTTGTAGCCAGGAGAACGGCACAGAAGTGTGCACGTGTGTGAATCCCATTAGCAAAGATAACAATTTCTGAAAGCAGGAAACAAATTACAGAATAAAAGTTTTTATTTCAGTCAAACTATAATTCTCACAGCTCTGCTGAGAGAAATTACCTCCCTCAAAATAAGTTTTGAAGACCCCTGAGCTCTGTAGAGATGAACCAGATCATGCAGGGAATACAATGAGTTGCTGACTGAAATATTTGATGCATAGTAAAAGCGCCCCTCCCCCACACACACAGCAGTGAGGGAGAACAGAAACTGACAGAAAAAACAGATTTAAGCAACTGCCAAGTGGAAAAATGGTGCCCAA
This sequence comes from Bombina bombina, assembly GCF_027579735.1. Taxonomy (NCBI): domain Eukaryota; kingdom Metazoa; phylum Chordata; class Amphibia; order Anura; family Bombinatoridae; genus Bombina; species Bombina bombina. The sequence continues at coordinate 1,119,368,791 of NC_069502.1, read as the reverse complement.
ACATTTATTCACTCAGTACCTCAGCAAATGAAAACGATTTTACATTCCAGCAAAAACGTTAAACATAATCTCTAGTTATTAAACAGCTTTATGTCCTTCTTACACTGTAATTCTAGTGAAGTACTATTCTCCCAGAATACTGAAGTGTAAAGTATACATACATGACATTATATCGGTATGGCAGGATTTTCTCATCAATTCCATTGTCAGAAAATAAAAACTGCTACATACCTCTATGCAGATTCATCTGCCCGCTGTCCCCTGATCTGAAGTTTACCTCACTCCTCAGATGGCCGAGAACAGCAATATGATCTTAACTACTCCGGCTAAAATCATAGCAAAACTCTGGTAGATTCTTCCTCAAACTCTGCCAGAGAGGTAATAACACACTCCGGTGCTATTTTAAAATAACAAACTTTTGATTGAAGATATAAAACTAAGTATAATCACCATAGTCCTCTCACACGACCTATCTAGTTGCTGGGTGCAAGAGAATGACTGGGAGTGACGTAGAGGGGAGGAGCTATATGCAGCTCTGCTGGGTGAATCCTCTTGCACTTCCTGTAGGGGAGCAGTTAATATCCCAGAAGTAATGATGACCCGTGGACTGATCACACTTAACAGAAGAAATAGTGTTGCCATATAGTGTTCTTGCTAATGTATAACATTGTTGTAAAAGTGATGCCACATGGTGCTGCAGACACGTGCACACTCCTGAACTTACTGCCCTGATTTTCAACAAAGGATAACAAGAAAATTAAGAAATTGGAAAGTTGTTTAAAATTGTATGATTTAGCTGATTAATGAAAGAAAAAGTTTGGCTTTACTGTCCCTTTAAGCCTTAGACTGGAAGTCATCAGTATTTGTACATATAATTTACTAGACATCCAATTAAAATACTGGATACCTTGCAACCCTACGTGT